>NC_133896.1:126851169-127156091 GCF_964199755.1 Larus michahellis
AGCCTTATGAACTGTTGCTAGAAAAATATTATCCTTTTGTATTCCAAGGGCGTAATTTGCTGTGTCATCATTGCACACCAAAGTCTAAAAAGTAGAATGTGATTCAGAGGGTTTATGGAACACAAGCTGCCTTCTAAGAAGGCAAAAATCTCTGCTGAAGAGCAGTAATGCTCCCAAGTATGACTGATAAGCATGTTTTGTCTTGAACTAAATGGCAAAATATGGACCCTGCACCAAAGCTTTGCTCAGCATGAGGCAAAATTCACTGGTTTGTCTGGTTTATGGTGATGAAATCATTACAGTGGGAAGAAAGGAAAAGACTTGCAAAATTTCTGAGTTATTCTCTCTGGATAGCTTGGAAGGAAGGTCTGGTGTCATCGTGATATTTGCCTAATAAAGACAAAATGGTCAATTCAGATGAATGAGTGTACTCTCAAATATGCACGTGCGCAAATATGCTCCCCCCCTCCAACCCTCCACACCAAATGGGTAGCTTATGTGTGAAAATTACATTGGGAGCCAGGAACTCAAGCTTAGCGCTACCTTATGGAGTAATCTGGGGAAAACCAGCTGAGTGAGAAGAATCCTCTCCTGCAAAATGGGAGAGAAGATACCCTGAAAACGCTTCCTCCGCTCTGCTACAGCCCGCAGCAGTGAGAGCCTGGCAGAAGCGGTGCTGCAAGGGGCAGCTTGTTTGTATCTGTTATGCTTTTAAAACATAAGGCATTGGGACCTCTCTCTGGATTCAGTGGCCTGCCAGAGTAAGATACTGGTCAAGGTGAGTACAGATGGTACGGTACAGATGACCCGTAAGCATTTTTTCCCTACCATGACCAAGGGACATTTCAAGCATTGCTCTTCTGTCCTGTTTCTCAGGGAGTGCAAGTTGAGAATCAGGATAATCGCACAGCAAAAATGCTTTCCATCTCGCTCCTTTATTTACTTTTTTTTTGTGATTTCCTTCCACTCCCGGGTGAAGGAATGTAGGCTGTTTGAAGAGCTGATCTGCTGGGGTGGGGCACTAACTTAATTTGAAGCATTGCTGAATATTTAGTCATGTTCCGTAGGAGTATTAGAATCACAAAATTCTTGGATTCCTAACAAACTGTGCACGTGTACGCAATCTCCAGAAAGAGAACAAGTGTTTAAAAACAAGGCTCTATCACAATTCTGAAGTAATTTAAATATAAGATATATATATAATTCAAGTTAAAAACATCTTGCAATGCTACATTACTGACAGCTTAAAGTCAGACACCAACTGTGATGGCATAGATCTGTAAGCTGCTTCAGGGAAAAATTGCTAACCGGTATAAATCTGGTTTAAAAATAAAGATAGCACAGAGGGAAGTTTGAGTTAATTTAAATTGGAACATGTAATTTATAAACAGAATTCTCTTCCCAGTGGTCAAATTGGTCAACCAACAGTGGTTTAGGAAGGTACCTCTCTTATTTTTAAATCCATTAGTTTGTGCCGTGGCACGTGGGACCTTGCTTTTTTGACTAATATTTTCAAATTAGGATGCTTCCGTAAGTCTGCTAATGGCTATAGCTGGGTCAGAACCAAGTTTCTCATCTCTCAAAGATTTTGTGATTTCAAAAAAAATTTCCCATTTTGGACAATGATGAACATGAGAGCTTAACTGACAATTTCATCCAATGCTTACAGAAGCGTTCTCAGCATGGCATCACTTCATCTCCCATTTTTAGCTACCATGAAAATATAGTGTCTTTCCACTGTTCAGACGTGGGGTGCATGTCATTGCAGTGCTGATGAGGGACCGATGGACACATCGATGGACACATAGGCACAAAGCTTTGGGGGCTTTGTGAAGGCTCGCATTAGCTTTCTGTGCCATCCGGTCCGCATGCTCCCAGATGGAGATCACCAAGGAAAAATTCACTTAATTTTTCTCGGAGTAATAGATGTACATGGGTTTTGTTTTTTAGAAAAGCATGACTACCTGATTAGGTGATGGCTTTATAAATAGGCCCATTTCTGATCCTGCAGACTCAGACTAGAAGTCGAAGTCACATGATGTATATTGGAGTGATGTGCAACCAGAACTGGACCCATCATTTTCAAAGCAGGTCTGCTAATGGTTCACAAATACTAGCTTCTAGTTCTTGTGGTACCAGACTTCAGAGGAAGGCATAAATTGCTTGGAAGGCACAGATATTTGTATGGTGAATATACCTTCACTGTGTGAAAAATGAGCTCAAAGCTGATGCTGGATAAGAAATCTGGAATTGACTGATTTATCCAACTTCCATGTATAGTTTTCCGGCTGCAGCTCCAGAGCCATACTCAATGATATTTAGTCATCTAACTACTTCCTTGATAGGCATGATGAAGTAATTAGCTGTCTAAGCACTATCAGATAGACTTGCCTCTATGTGCTAACAAAACTGCTCCTTTTAAAGTCTAAATACAAACCTGGAGGTGACTTCAGGCCTTAACGCTGTGTTCACAATCAAAGTGAAGCAAAGACAGCTGCTATGTCAAAACTTCCCCTGACTTCCATTGTCAAAGGCAAATTGGCTTGCAGGTCTTAATGATCGTTACCCAATCCCTAGTCATTCACAGTGGTTGAGACGCAGCTCTCCCACAAAGCCACGCAAGCATCATTCACTCTTACATGCCATGTTGGCTTCAACACCAAGGTACGTCTCATGCCCTGACTTATCTTTGTACATGTTGTCTATGAATAATTCAGGACGTCTCCAGACAAGTTTACTGTTGCATTCCAAGTGAATAAGCACCAATAACAAATCTGATGTGAAAGTGTAGCAACAGACTGCATAGCTAGTGTAAAGCAAGAAAGGTTTCCATGGACACCCTTTTGCTCTGATAGGCAGTTTTAAGAGAGAAATACAGTATTAGTGTAGCAGGTTAAGGACATAAGAGAAGACAGACTGTTCCAGAAAGTAGCATGCATCAATCGTGTTCAACTGGTAAGTCGGGCAGGAGTGTTTAATGAGTGTCAGAGGCAGCTGGTGGTGTAAAAGATGTGCAGTATGCCAATCCCTACAGTCCTGGGCTGGCCCGAGCTTTGCCAGCGTGCTGTGCCAATTAATCGCTGTCGGTGTGATGGCTCGTAAAAATCCTCCTGTGACATGCACTGCACTCTTGACATTGCAGGTGTGCCAGCTGCTCAGCACTCAGGTGCCAAGTCACGCTGCGCAGGACATGGGCACACACAGATAGACCTATACACACATAAATCCTTTGGGAGTGTAGGTGCTTCGTTATGATTTTACGTTGTTGCTGGGTATTGATAGTTTGCTGATTTTATTTATTATTTTTTTTTTTTAAGTCAGAAATTGTACCAATCAGTTCAGATGCTTTTGTTAGAAACAAGCAGGATTTTTGTGACAATGTGTTTGGCAAGGATAACGCTCAGCAGATTTCAAGGACATTTTGACAGGAAACTTTAAGATACTTTGTCAGTGCTATAAGAAGAAAGAATATCCTCCTATTAACACGTATCTAGATTTTCTCCTTGATTGTTTGAGTAATGATCCCAGCCATGTTAACTGCTATCAGGGAAGATCCAGCAGCTTGAGATCTGAGATGAAGACGATGGAGAATCATGGATTTCTAAATTAGAAAAGTTCAAAGGTAGAAACAGGTAATCAGGAAATTAAAAGAAAAATCTTTGTGATCATCATCCAAACTCTAGGGGGAAATAAAGAAATCTGCTATGGATAGGAGGTACTCTCCATTCAGCCCTTCAGGTCAGAGGATTTTCTGAAGTTTCCTTCTTTCAAGACAGAAAATAAAATGAGCATGGGTTTAGGAATATGGGGGGAAGTCCTAAATATGGAATAGAAATGGGAAGATTTGGAAGGGTTATGGTATTTGGGTCCTCATTGGCCTTAATCAGTGGGAAGGAAAATGCAGTCCTCTGGGCAGCATGACTTTACCCTGCCAAAACTTGTCATACATAAATTGCTTAACTATTTCTGGTATGCTTGTCCTTTGTACTATCTGAGTAGCTGAAAGCTAGGCCAGCTTTATAGGTGGATTTATGAATTTGTTGGTGTTCAGGGTTTGAACTTTTAAAATCCTTTATTCTCATGTTTTTCAGCACAGCTTGGTTCATCTTTCCACTGTTTTCTGCAAGTTGTCTGAGCAAGGATTGTCTCCTGCTATATTAATATATCCTCCCTGCTATGATGGGTCCTGCTCTGGGGCAGGGGTGCCTCTGTTGCACAGAGCATAGCTAACTTCTTATTTTTACAACCAGCTTCTAAAGGTCTTGGTTGTCTTTTATCTGTTATTTAGGTAAAGAATCTACAGCAAAGAAGCCCATAAGTCTTTCCAGTTATCTGCCAAACTAATTGAAAAAAGACTCATTAATTTCTTTTGGGCAATTATTACATAGTGAATAATGCAGTAAGTCACTACAAGCTCCTGTATAACGTTTTCTTGCTTTATGGATTGTTCCCTAGCATGCCTGCAGCAGAGCTGTTTATGTTGTTTTCACTTTGTAATTTTGTGCATGAAGAACTACAATAAACATAATTAAAACCAAATTTCCCTATCTCTTCTCCTATTTTTCTTCTCATGACTCTTCCCCTCTCTTAAACTTCTTCATTCTCCTGTTTCTTTTCTCCCAAATTTCTTTTTCTCTCTTTACTTTTCCTGCTTTGTCTTCTGCCTCCTCTCCCTTCCCAGTTATTTTCTGACTTTTTTGTATTCCATGTGTTTTCAGAGACCTCAAAGGGCCTACACTTAGCATAAGCTGGGGTTTCCAGAGATGACAAGTCTGTGGGCAGAAGCCAATAAGATTTGAAGCTGAAACACAATCATAAAAAGATCTACAAACTGTTGCAAAACTGGCTTGTATAGACTCATACCTATGAATGACATGTGAGCAGACAGTCTACATTGCTTGTATTTTCCATTTCAGGTGATCAAGTGTCATCTTTCCATCATGTTTCCACCATTCATCCACCTGTTTCATTTCGTATCGATCGGTACTTCTCTTTTTGAAGAGATAGTTGTTATGATATGGAAAGTAGAGCTGGAATTTATTCCCTGAAACGTTCTTTCAGCATCTGGGTTTGTGAATGGAGCCCTCTGTTAGGGGCTGGACTTCAGGGCTCTCCAGGCTTTGCTGCTGGGTGACCACAGGTCGATCAGTTCATCTTCTTTCCCATCTGTAAGATGTAGAATACTGACTTCTTCGTACATTTTTTGGAGATGACAAAGATCTTTACCATAAAAATGCTTTCTTCTTTTATTTAGACTGAGAAGGCAATAAAGAGTTCTTGGTGCGTTTTCAGTTCTTGCATGTAGAGCAGGTGAAAGCTGAACACTGTGGTGACAGAGGTGAAGAGTTTTCAGTAAGATTTAGCAGTTCATCTGAACAATGTGCAGCTGATGAACATTACCTGGTGGGGTTTTTTTAATTACTTCTTCCTCTGCGTCTCAGGAAATGCTATCATATCTCATTACGCACTTTCTGCTCACTAAGTAGGAATAATTGGTTGTTGGAATGACCCTGCCTTAGATAGGCACTGTCCATGATGTCATGACAAAAAGCGTATCTCTTTGATAGGAAGAGATGACATCCTGACTGTGCTGAACACCAATATCAGTTTGCATTTTGCTATCTTTCTGAAGTGTCCCTGTAGTACTAGCTCAGAAATTTTGTTTGGCCACTGGTGAAGACTGTAGGATTTGGATTTTAATGAAGATGATAAAAATTTCACCTTGCCATCTTTCAGAAATGTCATATTTGCGGTTTCAGGAGAATGCTCATGCTCAGCAGAGGTTTTATCCTCATGAATCCTGTTCTGACAGACATAATGAAACATAGATTAATGCTGTCAGGTTAAAATGCTCTCTCATGCACCTTTGCTCACTTTGAATTAAAAAAAAAATTATCCCAAGGTGGAGAATCATATTTTGTTCTTACAGCTGCATAGCTTCCAAGTTGCTTTTAATGTTATTTACCGAAGAAAGAAAGAAATAAAGAAAGGTTAGTGCCATATTCCCCCCCGCCCCCATGCTTGCTACTATTATAAAACATCTCAAATGAAGAAAGAAATCTCACATACAAAAATTCTCAACAGCCATCTAGGCACTTAGTAGCTACAGAGGGGAAAGCGCTAGCCTTTCATAAGCTAAGAAGAAAAGGCAGCCATTCTTAGGTTGCCTGCAGCAGCAACCAGGAGCAGGATGGACAGGAACAGTCATATGCAAAAGCTTCCATTCCTGGGCCACAGCAGTTCCCAACACTGAGCACCAACTTTTCCTTCTTTGGAGAGGCAAGCAGACCAAAGGGTGTGATATCTGTGATAGAGGAGGGTAATATTTTATGATCAATTGACAGAGTAGGTCACAAAGGAAGTTTGTTCTTTCGTCCATGTACTCAGGCTGTGCTGGAGAGGCCTTTGTAAATGTACCCATACCTGAGCTGTCCTGTTTGGAGAAAGAGGCATGGTTTTCCAACAAGCTGTATGTGATCACGTGTAGATGAAGACGGTCAGAGAAAGCAATATGCAACCCAGTGTGACAGATCTCTTCTTCTCTGTGGTGGTTTCTAGTGTAATACAACCTTGGAGGGAACTTTTTGCATCCAGTGGTCCACCTGAAGAGCATTTTCCTGGATATTTTCCCATATGATTAATTTGGTCAAGAAGAAAGTCAACCCCTCTTCTCCTCATGGATACATTCAGTTTTATGTACCAAATCATCACTAGGTACGGCTTAGCCTGATTGCCTGTCAGAGGGGAAAGATGAAGATGAATTAACAATTGTGCCTCTCATACACAACTATGAAGAGGACTTGGGAAGTACCTAGACAGCTGGGAGAATTAAATCCTATGTTTGCCAACAGCTGAAATGGGCCCACTTACAGGAATTACCATCAAAAGATACCTTGCTTTTCCAAGTCCAGAATATCTGCACTTGTGAATCACATGGTACAGGTGGCTCAGTGTAAATATAGATGCCACTATTTTTTTAATGCTACAGGCCGTTAAAGACTCTCGTAGCACCAAACAGAGCAGCAATCTTCACCTGACAATTTTTTCTACCCACTTAGTTGGAAGGATCCTTGCTGACTAGAAGGGAAGGGATAGGGCTTGATCCAGACTTTGTGGAAATCGTCAGAGAGACTTCCCCTTCACTTTGCTGGCTCAGGCCCCTGGAGACCACGTACACGTGAGCTTTAACGTGGACATTTCTTGTATGTCTCCAGTCCAAACCGGGGGTCTTGGCAGTGAGGCAGCCTACAGGGGTGACCCAGGTTTGATCTCACGCCACACCAAGGGCAAGGCAGCTCTCTGTTTCCATTTTAATTGTGTCACTGTTGAGCCAGGGCTCGCGTCTGCTTCCTCTCTCACCCCACAAAGGGAAAATGTGTGCCAAAACGCTTCCTGTTTTTCACTGCCAGCTGAGTCGCGCGCTTGGGGTGAAGCTCGTTAAGGCAGTGTGTGGCATTAAAAAACGGCAGCCTCCAATAGTGGAAACAATCATGTTTCAGCATCCTATTCCTGAGCGGACTCAAGTGGAAATCAGGCTGCAGAGCACAATCAGTCCATAAACAAAAACTGAAAGCGGGAAGGCAGGCACGTTTAGTGATCTAAACATACCGGGGAAAGTGGGCATGTATTCTACATAGGCAGCGTAATTGTTCTTTGCTTCAGACGAAGTAGGAAAAAGAGCCTGATGGGAACACCTAATAGTACAAAATTGCATATAGTCAGAGGGGTTTGTCTTCTTTCCCACAGCATGAAGGGGTTGTCCATTTTGGCAACCCTTGTCTGGCTGATGGTGCCAACATGTATTATAAAAACACTATCCCGTTAATTAACCTTCTAAGAAAGAAACCATTTCTTGACAAAAGCACACATTTGTGTCCTTACCACCACACTTTCCTGTACTTTATTTTCCTCAGCTGTGGTGTTTCTCCCTCCCTCTTTCTCAGCTACTTTTCCTAAGCCGTTTCAGTCTAAGTTGTTTGAATAATTGCTGGTCATTTTTTCCTATAAGGGCTTATTTTTCTCCCAGAGCAAGTTACAGGGCTGTTATGTCTAACTCCAGTCTCACACGTGGAATACAAGACAAAGAAAAGCTGTCTAGTATTTCAGTCTCTCACCCTTCTTGGTGGCTAAAACAAGATTTTATAATAATGTTTATGTTTAGAATTTCTGCAGTAATAAGCAGATCAGTATCAGTGTGTATGTAGTAAGTTTAAAGAGCTGTTAATAGACAGTTGGATGGCTCAGGAATTTAAAACCTTCATTACTATGTCATCAGTTCAAAGTCAACTCAGTTTACCAGGGATCCCTGATAGCATCAGTCTATCCTTCCCAGATGAAGCAGGTATGCTTGTCCAAACATGGAATTGCAATTCCACAGAAAATTCAGAAATTGCAAATTTTCCACTCCACACACTTCCCTACAAAACATCATTTTTGAAGAAATGGTCTTTGGCCATTTTTTAAATTTTCGGTGCTCATTTTTAAATTTCTTTTGGCTTTCAAAACGTTCATAAACAGACAAAATTAAAAACATTGCAAAAAGTAAAACGATGTAACAATAAAAATATCAAAAATAACAGTTTTCCCCAAGAAATACATTATGAAAATATATTTTATGGTTATGGTCAAGAAAGAGCGTATCCTATCAAAATTTGTCATTTTGGTTATTCTCCCAAAGTGAAATCATGATGAAAGATTCTATTTTGGTTTTTTTTCATAGAAAAATATGTCTGTTGAAGCTCCCCAGTAAAACAAGTCAAAACCCTAATGCAGCAGTCAGCATAAAATGCATTGGTAATTTCCATCAAACCTGTTGCTCCCTCACAAACCCCTTCTAGAACAGGGGATTTGAACAGCCTCAGTGGAGCATCTGCCTTACTGGGTGCTGGGGTAGACTCATGTCACTCCTAAAATGACGTGGCAAGGCCAGGACTGGGGCAGTCTTATGGGAGAGGTTATTTTGTTCTTTCCTTTCTCAGTCCCATTTTTAGCTACGCACAACCTTTGGTAAAGATGTCTTATGCTATTAACAGAGTCCCTTCTACAAGCACTGCTCTGTTTTAGAGGCAACATCTAAAAATGCCTATCTATGGAAAAGTTTGAAAAATAATCATGGAGACAATTTTAGTTAATGCATTTTGTTTGTATACAAATTCCTTAGGCTAAGGCTAACTGCTTGCTTGGAGTATTCTGTTCAGGACGTCCTAATAATCCTAGTGATCTTGTGGTCATTTTCCACAGCCACCAGTTACAATCTTGCAAAAGGGACTATAACAAAAAAGGAAATGAAGGAGAGAGGGAGAGAGGGAGTGAGGGAGGAAAGAAGAAGGAAGGAAGGAAGGAGAAAAAGAAAGAGAAAAAGAAAGAAGTAAAGAAGAAGAAAGCTACAACACGATGTTTCTTTCATAGTGTAAATACAACATGGTAACTGTCTGTTACAGGCTGCTATCCCCCACAAAATGCTCCATGATGAGACAGTGCATCTTTAGAAATACATAGTTGTAGGTTTTAGTTATTTTCCTGATGAGTCTCACCAAGCAGGGCCAGAGGGCTGAAATGTAACTTAGTGTTTCTCTTCCCATCTCCACCATCACTGGGAGAAGACAAAAGTTATCTACGAGTGATGGGTTTCTGCCTTCCAAAGCCAAGCAAGGAGTCCAGTGTTGATTCTTTTTTTGTGTGTGAAAGGTCACTTTGCGTTTATCTGTGTTGCTGTCCACAGGGGGAATTTTCTTAATGAATTGGATTCTGAAAATGGGTAAGATAAGGGTGAGGTAAGTCTGGTTTCCAGACGGTGAAATGCTCGGGACAGTGGTTGTATTTACTCCTATATTAAATAAGGAGAAAAATTCATCATCTCTTTGGCTCTGCCAATGTCAGGTGGAAGGTAGGTGCTAATCTAATGTAAATAATAATAAAGGAGGCAATTTTCTTAAACCACAAAACTTGAATATGGAAAATCTCCACTTTCATTCCTAAAAAAATCTCTCTGGCTTTATCACTTTTTTATTGAAGGTTTCCTAAGCTATGACTCTTTCCTCTGTCTATGGTTTTCAGCTCTTTGTCTGTGAACGCTTCATGGTCCAGAAAGTATTTCTAGGGTTCAGGAAAAGGTGAATAAGTAAAGAAAGTTCACATATGCTCTAGAGTGACCTATACACATGAATGATTGTGGAAAATTGAAAAGGCTTGGACATCCATAAAGCAAAAACTTGCACCTGCAGTCACTGAGAAGCAGAGGAATCTTGGACACGGATATCTGGGAACGATCAGTCTAAAAGACTTTCCCATAAGCTACTTTACAAATAAGTGGAGATGATATAGGATTGTTTCATGATGCTTTTTAAGACATGCAATGAAACTTATAAACTGGTATTGTCTTCAAACAGAGTATCTAGGAAAGCCAGACAAGTTTGGGATTTCATACATACAACATGTAGGTCCTGCTTCCCTGATAAGAGAAGTTTGTACTTACAGGCTTTTTGAGTAAGCATGAACAGAAAGATATTTTCCCTTAGGAAAACTCATGGTTAAAGAAACTATTGAACAAAATCACTTGTTAATATTCTTTCAAAAGAATAATGTAGTGTTGGAACTGTTTCGTTCCCATCATTAGGTTGTAGCTTCCTATTTTGCCTTTTATATTTTTCTGAGCTACAATAATTTCATATTTCTCCTGGTATGGTGTCTGACATCAGACTTAGCCACATACTCTGGATGCTGGCGAGATCTGATGGGTTTTGGTCATCTTCTGACATTCTTCTGTATCCTGTGGCTGGAATTGTACCTCGTCTCTTCCCTGGTAACGCACCTTATAGAAACAGGCACCAGCCGACCTGCCTACTTCTGCAAGTGAACGGCCCTTTCTTTGGAAAACTTTGTCTCGTTGTTGAGATACACCTTTTGGCAATTATTATTACTGTTAATTTTTTAGAAACAGAAAAACTCTACACACGTTTTCTGCAAGGCTAAAGTTTCATTGTGTCCAATAAAGTATTCACATTTTATATCATCTGAGGGCCCGAATCAAAATATCCTTGTACTTACGGTTATGTAGTTTATACCCACATGTGTGCACGTGCACACACACACACACACACAGAGACACGTGATCATATTCACATTCAAGGAGGATCATGATATATATAGGTAGAAATGACTCCCTTTCCCAGTATTTTTAACTAAGGGAGACAAGGAAAGAAAGTCATTGTGTCTTTGACTACATCACATCAGCGGTAAATGTAGATGTATAGTAATAAATGCTTTGTGTTAAGCTGCTACATCTCCAATGATATAGAGCATCTGACTGAAGGGAATAATTTAGAGAATGCCTACTTTTCTTCTTTGGCAAAGCTAGCAGTCTGTTGTTGTTACTGAACTCTGAGTTCGCTCACAGCAGGAGGCAGCTCCCACGTGAAATTGTGATGAGGTGTGAGATAATTCCCCATCACCAGTTTCTAATTTCTAGTAAACAAAGAGAGGTAGAGAGAGGGGGCATATTAGCTTCCACAGTGCAGAATGCTGCCTTTCCGGGTCAGTGTAGCAGTATATTGGGGTGTACCTTTCATGCAAAATCCCAGCTTCAACTTAAAATTAACTTAACTTTTTGGGTCAAGACTTTCAAATTTTTAGACTGGCACCTGCACAAGTAGCCTGATGGTTAGCAACACTAACAGACAGAGATGTTGACGTCAGTGAGAGTTACATGCATTGAACATATTTGGAAATCAAATTACTTGTGCCTCTCTGTCCTACAAAAGCATGCACACGTGCTTGACACATGAGCAGTCTTGTCGATGTCAGTGTGGCAGCCTCCATACAATTAAATATATAAATATTTGTGGGATTGAGAGAGTTATTTTGTGGTTTGCATGTCTTGATCTTAAGTTGAAACCAGCGAGGCCTGAGAATATTGTCTTTGCTTCTTGTAAGTGATGAGGTAAAAAAAACGCTTATTGAAGTTACTGTTGATACTGGAGAAATGTCTGAGTAATCTCAGGACAAGGTTATACAGTTAAAGCACATGTTATCTTAAAGCAAGCAAATATCGTAGCCGAACTGTAAATTGTCAAATTCAGCATATTAGAACTTACAAATGGCTGCAACTTTATCAGAAAACCAGCTAAAGGTGGAGACGCTGACACCTTGGGGAATCCTTCTGTGACAAGGAGGTGATATTTTCTAGACTGCGGCATCATTTCACTTGCTTGTTATTTGCAGATGCCCGTAGAGGGGGCATTCTGAGCCAGTGAGACACAGGAGTATCGCGGGAAAGCTTGTCTTTTCAAAGGAGCTGAGTAGTGATTGCAAATCATTTTGATTGTGGAGGTCTCTCTGAACTTCTCCCAGTTACGAGTGCAAAACGGAACAGGAGATCCCAGGAAGGTCTGAACTGGAAACCAGTTATGATGTCAATTCACACATGCATTTAGAGAACATGACACTATGTCATCAGTTCAAAGTCGATTCAGTTCACCAGAGTTCCCTGATAACATCAGTTTGTCCATCCCAGGTGAAGAAGGTATGCTTTCCGAACTCGGAATTGCAATTCCACAGAAAATTCAGAAATTGCAAATTTTTCACTCCACAGTTTCCTACAAAGCAGTGTTTTTGAAAAAGGGTCTTTTGTCCATTTTTTAAATTTCAGTTCCTATTTTTAAAATTTAATTTGGCTTGCAAAACATAAACAGCCAAGTTTAAAGTTACAGACAAAAGGAAAATGACATAACAACAAAAATACCATTTTTTTTCTGAAAGAATGCATTTTGAAAATATATTTTATGATTATGGTAAGGAAAGAATATATCCTATAAAAATTTGTAATTTTGGTTATTCTTCCAAAGTGAAATCATATTGAAAGCTCCTATTTGGATTTTTTTTTTTGTAGGAAAATATGTCTGCTGAAGCTCCCCAGTGAAACAAGTCAAAAATCCAATGCAGCAGCCAGTATAAAATTTGTTGGTGTTTTCCATCAAACCTGCTGCTCCCTCACAAACTCCTTCTAGAACAGGGAATTTGAACAGCCTCAGTGGAGCATCTGTCACTGCTAAAATGATGTGGCAAGGCCAGGACTGGGGCAGTCTTATGGGAAAAGTTGTTTTGTTCCTTTATTTTGTTCCTTTATTTTGTTCCTTCCTTTCTCAGTCTGTTTTTCACCTACACACAACCACAAAATTCAGCAACCTCTGTATCTTTTTTATATATGTATATATATACAAATACATATATATAGATACACTCTGCAGTTTGTTTTGGTGGCTGTAGTGCCATGTGCTTGAGAACCTCAGGTGTGAGCATCAGGAGTTTCCTGCATGGCAGACTTGTGCAAAGAGAGTTTTCTTGAGCTTTTGGTGTGAACAAACTGTTCCTTAAATCCCTGTTATGAAGACAGAGAGCATGAGGGAAGAATACACTCTATGTTAAAATTATTTGTCCTCACAGAGTGAGAGCTTGGCTTTGGTGGCCAAAGGAATGGTTTGCTCAAAGACAACCCAGTGAAAGATTGAATGATATTCGGAGTTCCCTGGGGCCAAGTCTCTTTGGTCTCAACGACATCCTTAAGTGGTAATTACAAAAAAGAGCTTGAGTGATTGTTTCAATACCTGTGTAACAGCAAGCATATATGACAACCTGTTTCATGAAATGCTCCCTAGGTAATATTTGGAAGTCAACTTTACAATATGAAGGTAAAAGTTCCCCACCTGTTTGGAGGGTTTCATGAAAAAAAAAAAAAAAAAGGATCTCCCACTGACAATTTCAAAGACCAATTTAAACAATATCACACTTTTGTTTGTTTATAGTAAGGCCCTTGTCTAAACTTGAAGATTCAGGGTTGTTTTGCCCTGGAGTAGTTTTCTTGGCACGGTTCATAATCTTTTAAATTCCAAGCTAGATTTTGGAGGAGAGTCAATGTATTACTTCACATGAAAGCTATTATCCCATATGAATAATTAGCACTCCATCCTGCAGGACAGTGAATGTGAGGCTTAGCGCTGAGCTGCTGCTAGGAATGCTGACTGTGGTTCTCATAATTTGCCGTCTGAAGTGGAATAAACTATGGGCTTGGGCTGGCTGAAACCTTCTGCCCAGGTATATGGGCTGCTTGGTGAATGAGTGCTCTTTGGAAGAAAGCCAATGGAAGCCTTTTTGCGTGTATGGATGTGTGTCCTCCCCAGCACCAAGTACAGCTGCGGGAAGAGCAGCTTGCAAAAATGAAAACAGCAGTGGTGTAATTCCTTGCCAGGTGGAGGATTACAGCCTCTAATGCAACTAGACCGCAAGCACTCGCCCAAAGTCCTCTTGTTGGTAGCAGTGTCACTGCAATTTTTATCCATTCCCAAAGATGTCAGATCCCAAAATGGCAAAAGGCTGATGGAGAAGAGCAGGGCAAGGCAGATTCAGTTTATATGCCATCCCTTCCAGATTGCCAATCCCAGGTTCCCAACCCACATGCGAGACAATTTCTGGTCACGCTTACAGCAGCTTCTTGTTATCCCAACTAACACTTTATTACATCTGCTTTCTAAATGAATCCGTCATCATGATGTAGGAATACCAGTTGCTTGCTGTAATCTATATAATACAGCCTAGATATCTTTATAGACGAATAATTCTAGCATAAATCATTTACCCCAACACACATGTAACTCATATGTGAGATAACGTTGGACTCTTTTAGAGCACGGGAGACTATTGTATAAAACATCCAGTACACAAACCTAAAACATTGAAAAGGGTAGTGTGTTGTTTGTTATGGAGGTGCAAGCAGTCATAGCAACCTGGAGAAAAATTAAACCATGTTCTGCACTGCATCTCTGACATTAAGAAAATGTGGCTATTTCTAATGGCATGTGATGAAAATAGTTTTAATTCCAGGGCTTTTCAGAGTGCTCCCAGAGGTTTGAAATATCTCAGGAATGACATTTCTAGACGAATTGTGGAACTCGTTTATGAGAGTCTGAGGTTCACACCACAGGTATTTGCACATGACCTCAAAAGTCAGCGAGCTTACCTGTGAGAGGACAGGTAAAATGAACACTTCGCCATTGACCTGGGCTATTTTTACCCAATATCAGATGTTTTCACAAATGTTGACTAATTAGTCTTTCTAATTATTTTTTTTTTGCTCTGACTTGGATATTCTCTAAAAGTGTGGAGCCTTAACAACATCTAACTGTTCTGGAGAACAGAAGAATAGGAATTTGCACCTAGTGAACGCTAAGGCTTTGTATGAACACTGTGGCCATATCATGTTTCTTCCTGAATGGGCATGTTTTGAGAAAGAGAGAGTAAAAGAGAGACAATTCATTGAAGAATTTCCAAATTAAATACTCCTCCCTTTATCCCACTGGAATTGAGTGCTCAGCATATAGTTTCAATGCCAGAAAGGACTGGTTTTGATCATCTCACCTGACAAAAGCCATAGATTTTTATCAACTGGTTTCTTCGTTGAGCCTCTCACTTCTGTTAGTAGGGTACATAGGTTCAATTTCAAGGCTTCACCTGAGAAAGAATTCGGCATACCCTTGAGCAAGTAATTTGGTTGGAGATCCTGACTGTCAGGAATGCATGCCTTTGCTCCTGAATGTAGTTAGCATAGTTGCCAGATGTTGGATCTTGCTCTACTCTTTTCCATTAGTTTAAAAAAGCCCTCTGCTATCAGAGGTATTTACAGACCATGTTCAGATCGCTTTTTACCTTTGTGGGGATAAACTAAACAGACTGAAGTCCAGGAGTCATAAAATGCCCCCTCACAAAAAGCTTTAACTGTAGATTGTTGCTCCCTCTGAAAGGTGACTGTAAAAACAGTACCGCGGAGTTTCATGTTTATGACTTTAATGGTTTCTATATAAAGAGCTTTGGTTTACCAGTTAAAATGCTGTGTGACTGGCTGCCAGATCTCTCAGTTTTATCATAGTCTCCAAGGGAAGTTGAGATTTTTGCATCCTGTCCGTCATCGCAAGCATCAAATGCAGATTAAATCAGAGCAGGGCTTGAAGACTGGTGTTGAGGTCCATGGCCTACCTCCCTCTTCCCACAGAGGAAAGGGATCACACGCTTGGTGAGATCACGCTGTCTTGTGTCATGCGATGTGACTCGGAGGTTGCTCATCCCCTCCCTCCCCTGGATCCCTCCTTGTCCCCTGCCAGCAGGAGCCATGCCCACTTCAGCATCTTCTCTGGGTGGTGCTATGCCCTTGGCTACCCCATGTGATGGCAGCACCGTCAATAGCCTTCATTGGGTTAGCGGCAAACGTCACCCTGTGAAGCCGGGCGGGTGGCCCTGCTAATGAGTCACAAGACGGAGCAGAGGTCTGAGCTCACTCCTTCAGCCGCGCTAGCTCTCCCCTGCAAATACCAAGCAAAGCAGTGTGCTGCTCTCCAAAAAAAAAAAAAAATTCAAACATCCTTTGACACAAAAAGCAGCAGTTATGTTCAGTGAGAGGATTTCATTTTTACACTGTCATTTTTTCGCAGCAATGCTGCTCTTTGAGGCAAAAGAAGCCTTTTTTTTTTTTGTCTTGTTGCATTTGGTAGGTGTAAGTAGAAAGAAAATTCCATACTTTAGAGATAGGAGTTACTAAAATAGTGGATTAGATTGGTGACTATAGGGAGAAAAACCTAAATACAGGAGGGAAAGAAAAAAGGAAGAAGAAATGAAGGAAAGCAACAAATTTTTGAGGAAGAAATACAGTGTTTCTTTTTCTCTCTATTACTCTTTCTTCTCACCACTCCTTCCAATTTAAATCTTTCCTTGGGTTGTAGGCACCAATCCAGCAACTATATGAAGCCAGTAATTAATTCTATGTATGGAAATAGTGTTATTAACTTAAATGACCCCAGTCAAGATCAGATTTCTGTTCCTTTTTTCTATAACGTACATGTAGAATTGTATTTCCCATGATGGAATATTTCTTTTGCAATTTGTTAATTGCCCTTTTTATTATGAAGCGAATTTGTACTCTGAGAGCTACAAAAGGGCGTAGGGCTCCAACAGCACTTAGAAACACAGTCAGATCTGCAATGGGAAATAAAGAGATGAATTAAATGTTCCCCACATGCTTTCCGAACATGGAACACAAGCTATGGATGTGTCTTTTAACAAGTTAACTTCTCCCTTAGCACACCCGCACAGTCAAATAGGTAAACCTCAGACTGCACCCAGAGCTGAGGAAATCCAGGCTCTTGCGTGTTGGAGATGCGCGTGCCAGACTCGGAGGAGCAGCAACAAACACCTCCAGTTGTCTTTTAACAGGTGGGGAGCTGGATGCTGGGGAAACTCTGCGTAATTCCTGCATTTGCCTCAGTTGCAGGGCAACAGGTGCAACACCACTCCTGCTGGTCTCTAAAAAACTAACTAGACAGTAATGCTATTAATCTTCTTTCTAAAACACTGGGATTCAGGCTGCAATGTTCTAAGCTGGGTATCATCACCATCTTTCCTCTGATGTTTTTACCATATGGAAAAGAGATTTCCAAATATATTTCACAAGCTGTGTCCTTTCCATTGCCATTAATGATATTTAATTTCTAAAGATATATGTCTGCTTAAATATTTATTATAAATAAGCCTGCATTATAGAGTTATAGTCCATTTTAAAATGCAGATCATCTCTAAAAAAGAGATTTAATACAGATCTTATGCAATATTAATCAATTAAAACTAGTTCCAGGGATTCATAGTTGCATAATGATTTATAAATAAAAAATAATACTGGAGGATATGTTTCATTTTAACTATTTTTTTTTTTTTAATTCAGTTATATCTAATATTTTGGTAGTTAAATTGAAATCCTGCTACATAATTTACATCTGAGAACATAAGCTAACATCTGATTTGATTTCATCTTCTTTAGGATAGATATAAACTATATTCTGCAGATTCATAGGGACGTTGTATTTGTGGGATTTGTTATAATTAACCTAACGGCACATAAGAAATGCAGGTATAGTAGTCATTAGCAATCTTCCATTGTGGCTAAAGTCTTCTCAGAAAAAGACGAAGAATGATACGGATTCCTTAAGAAGACCAAAGAGACAGGTCTCCAGTAATACATCTGTCAGGGGCCGCTCCCTGCTCTAGCCAGTGCCGTGACACCACTGACATTTATGTACACTATTTTCTGCAGGCAATGGATATTTGTTGCAAGTGTTGTCCAGACTTGGCCCTACCTAGAGTGTGAGATCTAACACAGTTCTGGTGTCAGGCTGCGTTGGTTCAAAGGAAAAAAGCAGTTATTTTTCTTCTGCTGATGTCTGAAATGTTTGGTTGATACAGCCAGTCTAAACTGAAGGAAAGCCTTCATAGGATTTACCAGATTTACCTTCCTGTATGTATTAATTGGAAAGTTACTATTTAATAGCTTTGCATTGTCTCAGTTAACTCTTTTTTTTTTCCAGAAAGGAAATTTCCAAAAACATTAGGAAATTTATATTGATATATTGTATTAATAGAATATTCGAAACTTGCTGAGCCTTCAGAGGATCATGGTGTCTTAAATGCATTTACAGATTCAGAATTATGCCTTGGTATTATTGTGTAGTTCAGTTTGCCGTATTTTCCTGTATCCCTCTGTTGTTTCTTATCTCAGTCTTATACTGAAAAAACCTTCAGGTACGGACCAACTTTTGCTTCTGACATTGTGCCCAAGGTAGGGTAGTCTTGCCCCATGAAGCCTTGATGATACAAATAATCATAGCAAAAGGCCATTGTGATCATCTGTTTAGGTTTCCTGTAGTAACACAGATCTCAAGACTTCCTTGAATTGATTCTTGTTCGAATTGCAGTGAGTCTTGGAAAAAAAAGTACTCAATTGTGATTTAAGTATTTCCAGTGATGGAGAATCCATCACAATCCTCTGCAACTGATGAATGTTAATTATCAGCACTTCTATCAACCGTTACCAGTTACTTTAAAACAACCACAACAACAGCTACCCGTATGTTTACTCAGAATTGCAGGTGAAAAAGATCTGTTCAGTTTAGTAATCTGCAAGGGTGAATGTATCTTCATGCTGTGCCTCCTCCATCCCAAAGGATATCATATTTCTCCTTATTTAACCCCAGGTGCATTGGAGGGTGCTTGGGGAGATGGCTTTACTTCTCTTAACAGCTAGCAAACAATGGGACCGACCAAGCAACTCACAGTGAAATATGTAACACTGTGGATTTCACTTTTTCCTGCTGCAAAATGTCCATGAGCAGCTCATACATTATTTAACATGGCTCTTCAGAATTCCTCTGCGGAACTGTACATTTGTCTGTGTGTGCAAGAAAGAGAGAGATTATTATTCCTTCCCGATGAATTGCTTGGAAAGTTCCCTGTAAACATTTGGGTCTTGAGAAATATTATCTATGATGGATCATATCAGTATCTCGGTATTATTTCTGGACTTGACCAGTTCTGACAGCTGGTGGAATGTATTTGGACTTTGGCTCTGGCATGCAGACACACAGTTAGAAAATTCAAAAAACTGAAACAAAACAAACAAAATCTCCCCTTTTTGGGCCAATCAGGCCTTATCTGAGACATCATTATTACGAATCTTGTGTTTACTGGTGAAACCCGTGGACAAACCATGAAATGGGTGCACCTTACTGGAGTCAGGCTGGCCCTGAGGACCTACAGCATGTCTGTGTGTCCCACCAGAGGTCTGAGACCACCTTGCCAACAACTGCCTTGGTAAGAAGAAGTGGGTGACAGGTTCATGTTTCACCACTCCTCTCATCCTCCACCTATACGTGCACAACTCATGGCTTTACAGCCTTCAGCAACTGGTAGAACCTCAGGTAGGCAGCATAGGACAGCAACCCCTGGACATAGCCTGGTCCACCCACTGCCTCCGGCTAGCTGGGAAGGGAGTGCTCCTCAGTAACAGGAATGTGGACTGGGTGCCTGCCAGGCACAGCAGCATCTAAGATTTGAGGACATTAAATAAAGATTGCTTTTTACTAACAGTCCTCTGTGAAATTAGAACCTGCTTTTTCTGATTGATTGTTTGTTTGTTTTTAAGTACCTGAGACTGAAATACAGCTAACAGCCATTCTTGGTATGGCTTGTATTATGAAACAAGAAATTATTTTAATTGCTCTGGCAATTCCCTTCCCATTGCTGTAAACAAAATGATTTCCTTCAGCAGCAGTCTGACTCACGTTGTGCTCGACAAAAGAGCTGCTCGATCCACTGGGGCTGGTGCGACGGCTGCGTGGGGGCTGCAGCCTCTCCCCTCCCATGGACTGCAGAGCATGGGATGGATTTACAGCCCAGCCAGGGGATGCTGGTGGAGCAGGGACCGACATCTCAGCCCTTTGCTTCGCCCCATCCTCACCTAGCTCAGTTTATACAGACTCAGCTTCTCTCCCTTGCAAAGGCATTAATTTACAAGCCATTTCAGTGGTTTGTGTTTGGAAACAGTTTTAGCATAGGGAAAGGCAAGAGCGCTGTGCTGAAAAAGCTCTGAGAATCCTGCTCTGTTTGAATGATTTCTAGATTGAAGTACCTTTGTGAGGTTTGGAGTTTTTTCCCTTGGGCATGTTCATCCCCTGTAAAGGAATTAAAGTCAAGACAGAAAAGCAGATTGAATCCAAAGGAGTAGGAAAGGGATATAGTTTCATGGGTAAAGTCCTGTGGATTTTCTCTTCAGATGTGCAGATCTACAGATTGATGGACTCAAGGCAAGACACAACTATTAGGAAAATGCAGCTCTGGCACTGCACAGCCTGCAGAACTTCCTCCGCTGGTGTTGGCTTTGAGCTCACAATGTCAAAATTATTGATTTAAACATTTTACTATTGATTGCACAATTAAAGCATGAGCGGGGGGAGGAATATGCAGCCGGTTATGGTATTCATTTTCACTTTATATTACTCTGAGACACATTATTTATTTGTGTGTTGCTGTTGGATAAGATTGAAGTGTGTCTTTAGACATGAGTTTGGCCCTTGGCAAGTAAAACACCTTGGATGAATATCCAGTCGTAAGCCAGCAGCATTGTTATATGAAGACTGCATTAACGCTTTCATCTTCTGAGTGCTTATTCATAATGATGTAGTTAACTAAATGCCCGTAACTTTCTCCATAAGCCTAAGAAGCCTGTATTATTAATAAACATGTCCTTTGTTGAGCCTTTGAAACTCCTCTATATACTCAATGCTCAGGTAAAAAAGGGAGACATGAAGAGAGGTTTTCCAAGACATTTCAGGGTGCAGAAATGATATCATGACTTTTTTTTCTTAAATTCATAATAATTTTCTGTAGGCTACACTCTAACCAATATACAGTTTAAATAGTGTTTAAAGATCTCAGATATTATTTAAGAGGTACAGTTATGTTTCTACGCACCTGGAGAAGTATCTGTTTTTCCTTCATGTATCTCTCAAGGTGTTAGTGGAACCATGGAAGCGTAGAGATGCCCCAGTTAGAATTTGCTCATAGACCTAAGAAATCCTTTGATAGCGATACATACACATCTTAATTAAGTAAAGAAGAAATGCCTAGGAACTGCTTTGTGTAGTAGATGCTATAGCAAAACTAAGCAAGGTACTTCTCAAAAGTGTGTCCCAAGTATCTTTGAATCTGAAGGCAGCAAGAGTAAAATCTTCCTGATGCAGTGGAAAGCAATAGAGAGAGAATTTGGAAAGAATGGAATGCAGATTCAATGGCAATTATTTTCTATTAAAATGAGATATGAGAATGAATTATAACATTTTTTTTGTATGTCAAGTTTTATTATAAATGCCAAATAAGCTGGAACTGCAAGAGCTAAGAATTCTTTAAAAGGTACCTCAGGTAACTCACAACATTTACCTAGGCATAATCTTAGCATTGTTTTCAGTTGGGATATAATACTGGTTTCCTCTGGTGGCTGCACTTATTCAGCCTGAGATAAAGCAGAGGAGATGTTATTTATAATAACTCCTTCCATTAAACTCTTAGCTTGTGCTCTACACCACAGATAAGCGTCCAGCAGTCTACGTAGTTCACATTGCTAACCATTCAGACACCAGTCTGGGCTTCATCCCATAATCAATAATCATCCATCCTTCATTTTTATTGCTACATAAGCATAACTACTAAATAGATATGGTGAGAGATATATACCACTATCACCACTAAAACATCTTTGTTCAACATCCTGCCCGTGACACAGCAACACTCTCTTTTTTCTCCTTTTCAAAAGATTTGCTGTATTGATGAAGTGGGTTTGCCCTTAAATGCCTGCAATCTGGGTTGGGAAACCTCATGCAGCTAGTTTACAGAACATTTTTTCACTTACTTCTTTTCTAATTGCATATAAATCATAGCTGAAAACTTGATCTGTAGGTTTGAACACACACAGCCTCTGGAAGATGTGATCTGAACTCAAGGTTGGATCAGATTGGAGATTTTGCAAATGTTTCTTGTTTTTATATCATAAAATTCTGAAGCCAGAAACACTCACCTTGAGAATACTCCAAATCACGTGGGACAAACCCATCACTAATCAAAGCACAAAATTTACGATCTATTACAAAGAGAGCAGAAGAGTCTCTTGGTATTGTTGGGGTTAAGTATTCAATAATCAATTGCATTTGGTTCAAATTATTAGCTTTTCCTTTCTGTTCTTCATTTGTTTGCATACCTGTGCCAGCTCAGGTTATATAATTGGTCATACAGGTTGCATAGGATTAAGTTTCTTCATTTGGATTGCCTGATGCTTATAAAGAGGAAAATTATGAGCAAAACAGTTTTGGCTTTGAATTTTCTGATACACAATACTTTGAACTAAAATTTGTTCTGTGAATGCTTAAAAACATTTTGCACTTTTGCATAGTTGGGTTAGTAAATAACACAATTCTTCATTGCCCTTAATCCAAATTAAATATTTTTCCCAAATATACCAATCTTTCATGGAAAACCGAATGGCATTTTGATAGTGTTACTAATTTCTAGTTAGTGACCAATAATTGGAAACCCAAATTATTCAAGGTTGCTTTTTTCTATATTCAGGATGTTATTATGAGTTCACTGCTTAAGAGTTGTGCAGGAATATTTTCTTGGCTTTAATGTGAGTAGTCTTTCACCCCCTGAATTCTGTTCCAATTTATGAAGACCATTTCCTCCTCCAAGTTGAATCCATGCAGAAGCATGGACTCATATGCATGTGAACAAGGTTGAGGGCAAAACTTGACCTCAAATTTTGATTTTGTTCAAAACCAAAACCCAGATGAGAGCACTAGATTTTCTAGCTCTCTGACAAAGATGAGCAGTATTGAGAAATCTAAGTTACTCAGGTGCAGTCAAGGAAGACAATGTGGTTTTCAGGTCTGGAGGTTTGAACCCAGGCAATTTAAAGGAATGTTGATTAAACTGATCATCTTCTAAGGAAATATGTTCAGTAGCTTCTCCAAAATGAAGATTCAGCTGGCTTATTGGTTATCTGTCTACAGACCAAGAAGTTCTTTTCTCAGCCTACAGTTCAGGCAAACAGGACACATTGTCAGTAGGGAAGGGTTCAAAGGCTTGTGCTTTGGTTGAAATGGAGATAGTCATCTTTGGGCTGTTCACAACAGGTTACGCACACAATGGGTTACGGCAATTCCCATGTTATTAAAAACTATAATCACAGCTGGTTGCATTGCAGGCGTCCAAAGTATCCAGGAGTTTATGTCACTAAAGCTCATGCCATAACTACTTCTTGGTAGAATTTGCCATTTTAAAATCTTAGACTTTAAATGTAATAGATAAAGTGAAATAATTAAAATGTCCTAGGGAAATCAGAATTCAAAATAACTCAGTTCATTAGGATTAACTCTGCCTGGCACGGTACAGATTAGGCAACATGGATTATTGTTCCATATTTATTTTCTGATTACGGTCTAAATATGATCTGCATTTCCACAGCAAACTCCTGAGTTAGGAACGTTATTCTCTGTTTTCGATCAACTTAAAATCACACCTATACGCCTCATTTTGACTGTGTGTATTAAGCATTCAGTTTTCAGATAATCATGCACATCAGAGCACTTATAGATCATCTCAGACGTGATGGGAAAAACATCAGCTCTTGGGTAACCAAAACCTGTCCCAGTCAGGTATCTCTCCCTTCCAGGCCTACTGTATCATGTTTCTAGGTAAAGAACAACACCCTTCCTGGAATGCTCCCCCTTAGGGGGAACACCAAGTTAAAAAACCCAGGGAACTTGCATGAGATAGTGGCATGTCTTTGATTCATTGATCCTAAGGACAGTGCTGAGACATCCTCAAGAATTCAGTGGTTTTGGAATCTGAGTTCCAGTTTGCCAGGGGTTTTGCTATCCCAAAACCATGGAAGTTGAAGAGTTGGGGTTTTTTTGTTGTTTTTGTTTTGTTTTGTTTTTTTAATTTCCTGACAGTGAAAATGCTGGTTTCATGTTTTAAATTTGGTCGGGAAGAGCAAGAATTAGTCTTCCTCTCAATAGCCTTATGTTCACCTACATTATGTCAGCATGAAGTCAGTAAATGATGTTGGTATTAAAAAACTGAATCCTTTTCCTTTCCTGTATTTGGATCACCTGTGGATTATATCTCTGCAGCTGCAACAAGACCCCAAAAGTCCATAAAGCTGCTCTCGGTGTTTCCACATGCAGTCTAATTGCAGGGTCACATTAAATGTAAATACCTTAAAAAGAAGGTTTCAAGAGCATGGCCTGTCACCCATCCCTGTAAGTCTAGAAGATAATCATATTATTCTTCTGTTATTCTAGTTGTACTGATATAACTTAAGATTTATTTTAATTTGAGTATAAAGACTATCTTAAAAACTTCATTTGTTTATGAGTAATGTTTTAAAACAAGTAATAATTTAGCCTGGAATGTCCTTAAGCATGTTGAAACTGTAAAATCCTATTCAAGCTGTCTCTTCTTTACTTCACTCCATTCAAAAAACTGTGTCTAAGGCTTTCAAATACTGACAGAATTGCTTGTTAACTTCATAGAAAACATCCAAACAGTTCATGGAATTTTTGCCTTGGGGAGGCATTTGTTTTTCTTGTTTGGTCAATTAAACACTGCTTTTCCTAAAAGAGGGTGTATTGTAACATCAGGTATGATAATAACCAGAAACACCAACGGGTTGTTGCAAAAAGTTTGGGTTGATGTCCGTGTTCCAGTTATGCATTTGGAAAGCTCAGGCACTCAAGGGAGGGGAAAGGCAAACTGAGGCATCTTCTGCCTAATTTTCATTGAGATTAGAGCTCCAAGCAGATAAAAAGCAGCTTTCTTATGAAGATGATAGTGCTCTAATGGCAAGGAGAAAAAAAAGCAAGCTACGTGATTATTTTTTCAATGTAAGTCAAGGGAATTTTAAATAGAAATGCTACAAAGAAGTTATCATGGCGCCATCAGAAGCATTGAGGAAGCTTTTATGCTGAAAAGGAATAGATGTAAAAAGCATACAAAGTCTTGAGCTGGATGAGCACTTAGAAAGTGCTGATTCAACACAAATATAAATTTCACAGAACACAATGTTTTCACCAACATCTCCCTGAAAAATTTTGTTTTATTTCAACACAATTAAAATGCATGGTGTTCACTTTATGTTTTATTTTTATGCTTACATTTTAGATTTATCTTCTTCATTTTGACAGAAATATCAAAATGGTATGAAGCTGCAGTGAAGCATTGTTTTAAGTCTGATGTGAACCATTGATTTTAAATTAAGTCAACCTCACACAAAATCAAGGATTACAGATTTTGAAGCCTTGGACTTTCCCATGGGGTGTGTGCGTCTCAGGTGGGAAATCATCTCTGTGCTGGAAAGCTTTTAGACACACATGTAATTCCTTGTCAGGGAGAGGGAGATTTTGAGCATGTACTTAAGTATTGTGGTTATCTGAAGGCTCAAACAAGTGTGCAAAAGGAGTTGTGAAGGAAGCTCAGCTCCCGAGAAAAGTGGGATGGATCCATGTCAAGCTGCTGTGGGCACCTGCAGTGCAGCTGCCTGGGGCTCCTGCACACCTGCTGGGCGAGGAGAGGATGGTTCACCTGATAGAACGAGATGAATTGTGCCTGGGAGATTCCCAGTAGTTTTCTAAATTTCACACAAAAGAGTCCATCCAGGAGGGAAATCTGGCGAGTAGTACATAATCTATTTACAAGAATGAGTCTTACAAAATTTTACAGATGTATCATTTCAGATGGTGTGTTTTCTTTCATCGGTACCATTTACAGATACTGCCTTCATAGTCACAAACAAGTCAAGTCAATCCAGCGCTTGCTCTTTCAAGAGGTCTCATTGAAAAGAAGATCTGTCCTGGTCCTCTTTCCTTACATGAATGGCTTTTTAGTGTGCCACCAATTGTTTAAAATAAATTATAAGGTGTATTCTTCAAAGTTTCAATATAACTGCAGGTGAGCTTCCTCTTGATTTTGTACCTACTTTCTTGTCCTCAATCGATTATGTGAAGGATGACACTGGAGTTGGAGATGGCTAGAGGAATAGCCATGTCTATACTCTCCTCTCTCCATTGGGCTGGTGAGCACGTATAGAAACCTTGGACTGCAGTCCCTAGCAGGCTTGTGGCATGCTGTAAGTACAACATGTTAACTGCAGCTCTCTCATAAAGTCCTTATTAGGCTAAACCAACAGATTTTACTCTCCTTCTTTCTCCAGGTTGCTGTGGGAGTGTAACTGATGCGCCTCATTAGAGCTTGAGATTGTGTGAGTAATCCTATTGTTTCTATCGTTCTGTGTAAAGTGTGTATAATCACCCTGCTTCCTCATGATGGTATGAGTAACCTCATTTTATGACAGGCTTTTTCCATATTCCCTATTTTTCGCACTTTAATTTGTGATTCTACTTCTGTAACTTTGGATTGATTCAGGTGAGGGAGGAGGCTGGGAGGTGGGAAGGAGGAGGGATGCAAAGGGAGAACAAAAGCACTTTTCGTTCCCTCACCTGTAACCCTTAAGGTTCAGTTTGACTGTGGGCTAGAGATCAGACGATAAGCTGAAGGAAATCACACAGACAAAATTCACGTGGCTCAGACCATGTTGCTGCAGAGAGCGATGTCTCTGTTTTCAGTTTTCACAGTTCAGGTTCGTCTTCTGCTGGGGGCCAGGGCTGCACGTGTCCCAGAGGAGCCCGGGAAACAGATTTTGCACCCTTTTTCGTGGGCAAGTCTGACACAACTCTGCTTTGGAGACTAAGAGGGTGCAAGGAGCTTGTGCGTGGGCTTTGCAGACCATGCCCTCTGGCAGGGGACCTGTGGGAGTGCAAGGGGAGAGAAGGGAGAGCCCAACACCTTTCTCCCTTCACTCCTTCTCCCCCAGGGAAGTGAGAAACACCTTTGGCTCCCTGCTGCCCTCAGGCTGCTGCTCCCTAGGCTGGGGGTGGCATGGGAGGCGACCTGAACCACCATCATGCAGCTCGATCCTCCCTTTCCTGCTTTGTGTTAGAGCCGGGGAGAAGGCAGGGTGGCAGGGATGTTTCTCAGAGCTCTTCCTGGATGCGCCTGCGGCAGCCTGTGCCGTGCCACCTGGCCCGCAGGCTGCGAGTGCGGAGGGGAATCGCAGGGTGCCTTGTCCTGTTCCTGGCGGGTGGAAGCGGTCGCTTGGTGAAGGTTGTCACCATCCTGGGGGCCTTATCCCTGTTAGCTCCGCCAGTGCTGCTCCCGCTGATGGAGCCAAGCCACTGAGGTGGGAAACCTGGGGCCAAGAAATCAAGTGTAGGCAAGGTCTAGAGTTTGTTTACAAGTTTGCTACCTAGATGAATCATAGTGTAATAAGTTACCCTCTTAAAAAGGTATACAAATCCAGCCGCTGGCTGATCATTATTGCTGTGTCCTGGCTAATTCCGATTTCAGCAGTGATAGTCTGTCTGAGTCCTTTCCTTGTCCTCAGCTTCTAGGCAAAGCTGCTCTGCCCAGTCCAACATCTTCCACGATGCAGATGTTTTCATTTTGAAGTTCTTTTGAGGTCTCAGTGAAGAAGGATCTGAAAAACACAAACTTGGACTGGGTTTAGGCACAAGGATGGCATTGCTTTTTACGAATGCCTAGCAGTTACTTGAAAGCAGTGAACATGTATCTAACTTAGCTTCATTATTTCAGATGATATGTTTGTTTTCCTCTTGCTGCATATGCCCCGTTCCTGCAACTACTCAGCGTTCAGTAATGCCGGCACATCCAGCACATTGCAGTGCTTTTTTCTGTGCGTTCCTGTGTTCAGCTCCCCCAGTCAGAGAAACAGTCATATTGGGTTCTACAGTCGCGTGTGTTTTGCAAGATCCCTCTGCCAGTCGTTTCCACCAGTACTGCATCTGTCTCCGCTGCAATCTTTTGCCGCAGGAGATGGGCAGTGTTGTTCAGAGCATTTCCCAAATGCTCCATAAGGCTTTTTGCTTCTGCAATTTAAGGTTTGTTGTATTTCCTGGGGATGAGACAGTTCACGGTTTCTCAGAAGCACAGGAGAAGCAGACATACGCAAGTCTAAGGGAGAAAGGAGGTTAAACATCAGCCGCTGGATTGATGGATTGGTTTGCTTTACTTCCTTTGTAATATATGGACATAAAACAAAATCTTACATCTCACACACTGACATTTTTGGCAAACATCAAACACAGACCAAGACAAAAACAACAGGAGCACATACCAGGAGTCAGTCCCACAAAATCAACCTTTTTTTACCTTGCCGACACAAAACCCTAATCCCCATATTGTTAAAATATTTGCCTCTCTGCTTTCCTCCGTACGAGCTCAGCCCATTTGACAGATAGTCCATTTCTTTTTAGTGTCTACCATCCTTGTGGTAAAGTTTTTATTTGCAGGATGAGAGGGGAGGAAGTCCACCGGTGATTTTCCTGTTGCTACTCATTTTATGCAAAATTTCCTCAGATGCTATAGCGATGGGTATCTGGGCGTCTTTTCTTCTGTAGTATCCAGCATGGAAGGGTCTTGATCCTGGTTTCCCATACAGTAGATACTCATCATTAGCAACTTATCAGTGCTTAGTTGATCTTAAATGATTGCTGTTGCCACTGGCTGGATAACAGAATAAATGGCAGGGAAAGCGTACGAAGGGCAAGTATTGATTGCTGTTTCAAGATATTGCCAGAAATGAGATCCACAGTAACTACACTAAAACATTACAGTACAAGTTGGTGAGACACCATGTTCTGAACTGTTTTCAGCTTTGTTGAGAACATTATTGATCATCTATATCCAAGGGGACTTGGTTTCCTAAATGTTCTCATTACAGTTTCTGTACTGTAGGCTCGCCTACAAGCACACTAAACTGAATATACTTCGTCTGGGGAACTAAGCGGTCTCTGGTCTGCCTTGCCCTTGAATCGAAACTGCCTTCTAAGAGTCTTCCTCAGCCCTGACGTCAGCAGAGAACAGAGCTGTGTTGGAACATGAGGGGAATATTAGATCATGGAAATTAACTCAGTGGAGGGAATTAATCTAATTCCTTCATTCCTAGGTTGTTTGGGTTTTTTTTAAGTCATAACAAATTAGGAGGACTATCTAGTGCAAGAAAAAACAAACAAACAAACCTTACCCAAAACAAAACCCTAGGAAAAAACAGCAGTTCCAGGCTCATGATGTCTTTTCTTTATGTTCTGATGTGTCCTTACTGCTGTGATTTTAATATACAGCGTGTATTATTCAGAATATGCTCTCCACTGTCTTGCATAGAGCCATGGGTTATTGATGGCACTGGAATGTGGTAGAAAACAGTTTTCAAATTCCTGGTAAAAAGGATTGTGCTGGGTAAGGTCATAGGCTGATGAGGTGATCCAGAAGTGGTGCTGATGATCTGTGATTTTGCTATTTTGGGAACATATATCCTAGGAGCAGGGCTGATTGAAACAGCTGTAAAAAATAGAGCTCTTATTTTAATTGTTAATGAGAGATGATATAAGGCATTTGTTGCAAACTGAGGCTTGTGAACATGTTGGTCATGTAACATTTCTCATATACTGGCACTGGCTGCAGCGTTAGAGCATCCCTGAGTCTGAGGACTGATTGGGGCAGTTTCCCAGCTGCCCTCAGACAGATGGAGGAATGGATGGATGCCAGACCTCTCTGCGCTTTCTCTACAGGTTTTATGTGACCCAGCAGAGCATTACTGAAACAGCAGGTCCCATACCACTCCTGTAGTAAAGGCTAATGGGTTTGTTGCTGAAATTTTTAGGTTTTCTGTGTGCAGTTGTAAGCATCCCATTTATCTAACAGCTGTGCTATTGTTCTTTATGACCACTGACTTGAATGAGTTACCAGGAGCCGTTTTCAGAAGGGGCTCTTTGCCGCCTGTGGCTGTTTTTGTCTATGCTCTTGTGTCCCTCAAAAAGAGCTGGGCTTTAAAAAGGTGTGACTCAGCACAGTTGTGTCATGTCATTTATTATTATTTCTTGCTGAGAGCCTTGGGCATTACCTCAACACAATTATGAAACAGGGCCCTATTGTGACTAGCCCTGTATGCAAATAAGTTGAAGGGTAGTCCTGTTACAAATTGAACAATACAACGAGAAGTACCAGCTAGAGACAACAAAATGAGTGCAGAAAAAGAAGGTAATATTGTAGCCATCAGCGGTTGGATTAGTCTGCAACTGCCACAGCTGAAAACACATGATTTCTAGTTTGCAAAAAGCTCCTTAAAAAAAAAAAAAACCAAACAAAAACAACAACATAAAATTTGCGCCATTTTTATAAGTCAAACAGGAACAAAAGTTTTGAAGTCGTGTACCCATTGAAAAAGTGATTGCAGAATGATTAAAATTGGGTACTAGCAAACCTGGACTTGCATCTCATGATCCTTGCTGCTGAAGAACAGGTCTGTTTCTGTGGCTGGTGGTTGTGTTCCCAGTCCTGTCCTTCTCTTATAGCACACTTCTGCAGAAGGCTTCATGGTGGGACTGAGAGTGTGCTGAGCCTCAGACCAGCTGGCTCCGCCAACATGTCCACTGCTCCAGAGAGGACTCCCAGAATCCAGCCCTGCTCCCATGGCAAAGCACATGGCCACCCAAAAAGACACCATTAAAACTGGGGTTTCAGAAAGTTCCAAGCTCTCTGCTGCAGAGCTTGAGCTCAGTTAGATTAAGATCTTCAGTACCTTTGGTTCAGTTTCATGGAAGTCTATCTCCAAACAGCACGTCTTGAAAGCACTAAAAATGTTCCTTGGATCCTGAGTGCAGGAGTCCCTGGAGATGTGCCAAGGGTCCAGGCAGAGTCCCTGTGAACAGTATCTTCAGTCTCCCAATGTTCACTGAGTACACGCTATCTTGCGGTTCGCTTCATGTCTTGCTGTTGATGAGGTTTTCCTCTAGGAAAACTATGATGATCTCCAATGATAACATGTAAGGGTCTAACCCCTGCCAGGTGTCTGATAGACCTTGTGGCTGCAAAATGCATTTTATTTTTGGGAAGCTTTGAAAGGGCAGCAGTGATTCTGCTTTGTATATTTTCATGAGAGCTCAATTAAGACTTAAGGTCCATCTTCAGAGGCATGGTGGCTGAGGGAAAATTACATTGTTGGGTCAAGAAGATGGGTTGATATGAGCATCAGCAGCTGGGTGCCACAGAGATTGTGAGAACCCTTTTCAAGATCCTGCCATTTACCTAATGATCTATGACCCGCTATACAGATTGTGGAATTTGTTCTTTTTGTCTTGGCTTGGAAGGAAATAATTAAGGGTTTGAGTATTAACGGCAGCTGATAGGTTTCCACTTACTACCATGGTCTTTGAGTCCACTCATATTCGAAATCTTTGGTTATCTCTCCGCAAGAATGTGGTATATGTCCAGGCGTGGTTGTATTGTCCTTATTGTCACTGGTTTCCTTTGCCAAACACCAGCAAGGTAAAAGGTTTTAATGCCCAAGTCAGCACTGAGGGAAAAAAAAAAATCATTAAAAAAAGATCCATTTCTGCCCTGCTGCAGAAAGCTATACCTGACCTAAGGGTACTGACTTTCTCTAGTTTTATTTTTTGTAGCTATTAGTATTTACATTGTGAGATCACTGGAAATTGAGGAGATGTAGCATCTAGAAAGGAAAGCATAATGATTTTTGAATCTTCAGATTGAGATATATAAGAAACATACTTTGCAAATAAATATCACATAGTACAGAAAATATAGAGGTAGAAGACGATATTTCACTGGGACTGAGAAATTTTGTGTCCTTTCTTAGAGCCAAGGAAAAGAAAAGGAATGGAGATAGTGGAAAAAGCAAAGTAGCAACTCTGCTCCTCTTCTGAATCTCCCCTTTCCCCAAATCCTTGTTGAAAAGGTTGGGTGTGAACAGGAAAGGTGTGACTAGGCAAAGTAGGCATTGAAGTGACATTTAGATAAAACAAGTTCACAATAAGAAATTAACAAGAAAGGGGTTGCTCATACAGGTGGAGTTGAGACATGGGGAGGAGCATAGCAGGGTCCACGAGGAGGTGTGAAACCCTAAATCAACTCTTTTTACTAGTCCTTTTCCAGTTTAAGTTACTCTCAGGGGGCATAGGCAAGGCGGGGGTTGACAGCTGAGGGATGAAAGGTCAGGACATGGCAGCAGCGTGGTGGGTCAAAGCCCACAGCCACCCCAGGCACCTGGGTCCCTCTCTGGGAACCGGCGTACACCATAACCAGCAGCCTCTTCTTCACCTGCTTGCTTCCACTGGTTCACTTTCCTGACAGGTTGCTGAGCTGAGCTACCTTTCTCAAGGGGCACACAAGGCTCAAAAGCCTTTGTTTTTTCTCTGATTAACAACCTGGCCAAATTCTTCTTGCCATAGTCCCTTATGTAGTTCCTGGGAAGCTAAGAGGCCCGCCTGTGTGTGCAAGCCAGTCAAGTGGAAAGTTGGCCAGGACTGGCCTACTCCAGTGTCTGGTAGATGGCTACCACAGTGGTAGGCTCCACTGGAAACAAATCGTGCTGCTTTGTATAAAATAGAGAGTTAGAAGGTGACAAACCAACCTTGCAAGTCCTTTAGAAAAGCATGAAGCTCTTTTTTGCACCTTTCCCACTCCCGTATAAAATGCGAAACACCTTTCTTGCTCCTCTACTGTTGGGATCTGCACAGCCTGGAAGCAAGGCTAGAAGGCTGGGTTTAACCTGGTGCTCACAAGCACACATATTGTCTGCTTACTTTCTGGAGTTGTATTTTTGTTTGTTTCCTCTGTGTTCCAGCTGCAAAAGCTGTAGAAACAGAATATTCCTCCTCATCAGGATGAGTTCACATTTGTTTGGGAATTGATTCAGTGATATGTAGGCGTTAATCCCCCGAAGTCCCATATCAGGTCTATGTACCAGTACACCAGCTCCTCATAAGCAATTTGAAGCGACACAGAACCGCTCTATGGTACATTCAGCTGTGGATGTTGCAAAATGACAATGTAATTTAGCAGCTCTTCCTGAAGTGCCACAGTTCTTTCTTGAAAACAGGAATAAAAGTTTTGCTCTCACTCAACAACGTTTGAGCTGGTGCCTGCCCTGCTGAGGACAGCTTCTGAGCCACAGCAGGTCGGTGGTTTCCAGGACAAGTGAAGGTTGCAGCAGAAAGGCAGCCCCCACTGGTCCACGTAGGAGCTCCACATAGAACATTACTGCTTATTTTCCAAGTAGCGAGCTGAACCAAGCATGCAACAAATTTTGTATGGTCAGCTGTGCAGCCTCAGAGTGAGCATTTAACCTGGGGAAAAAAGGACGTAAGAAGATAATGTCTGTGTGTTGGGAGGGGAGGTAATTATTTTCATGCCAAGAAATACAGTGTTTGGAAATAACTGTTTGGTTCACATGGTTTTCTAGAGTTAGAGGAAGAATATTCATTGTTTGTGTCAAGGAAAGTCTGTAATTTTGGGGTGCTATTCTGAAAATAAGAAATGACATGATTAGTACAGGGATTCTCTAACTGCCTGCCCATGAGACTTGCGCATACTTTTTTTCCTACTTAGCCATGCACAGGTTTTTATGCTGAACGGCTGTTTTCGGGAGCCTGACAATGCCAAGGATCTAGGCTGACTATCCTTTTCTCTCCAGTTCACACATCTGGAGCAGTCCAGTCAAGGACTATCCTGTGAAAACAACAACAGTTTAAAATTAGACTCATCACTAAGAGCATATAATTCGTGTTATGACAAAAATGGTTTCAGATAATTTAGCATGTGGCATCTGTATTGTTGCCAGCTGCAACTGGATCTTGTTCATCTCCCAGTTGGGGACTTTCCTTTCAATTGATACTGTCGTTGAAATAGCTGAGACTCAACTCCAGATACCTTGACTTTCTGTTTTCTGTTGATTTTACTGCTGGATGATTCTCCTGGATTCCCCACTCTCCTTATTAATTATACATTGAAAAGATAACAAAATATTATGAAGCACTGCCATGTCTGTGGGATCCAGCATATTGGATTTGTTGCTTGGAGTGTCAAGCAAGATTAATTATTCTGATAATATCAGGATTAATCCATTCATCACATACAGTAAAAAGACACTGTTAACATTCGGACTGAGTTTTTCTTGGTCTTGAGAGGTGCAAATGGCAGACCTGGCATTTAGAGGGCATTTGTTCCTTTAAAAAGCCCTATGCCCCCATCACCTACTCCTGCTCCTTGGGCCAAATTCTTGCTGCAGGGCTGGCTGTTACCACAGGGACAGGAGGCAGCCCTGTGGAGGGTTGTGTAGGTATGAATGTTTGGCAGAGCCCTCGAAATTTAGGTAGACGGTATAATTATTCTGTCACTCAGCACCAAAAAAAAAAAAAGAAAAAAGAAAAAAAGAAGTGATTTTGGTTTTCTCTGATTGCCTTAGTTCCTGCTTTCCTACGGTGAGACTGTCAAGAACTGTTGCATGGCTTTTGAAAGCTAATTTGAGGTCAGACAGTGAGTCAAAATCAGTTCTTGATTTTTGTCAACTGTGAGCTGCAGCCGGAGGGTCTGATTTGGGAAGAGGGTGAGTGGCCGTACTGGCGTTCTGCCCTCGCTGGCAGTTCCAGCTGTCGGCATCTTCTGGACTGGCCTCCATGTTTCTGCACTTCCTCTGAACTGATAAAACTCAGGGGCAGGATCCTTGCAGCTTAAACCCCTCGTGTTCCAAAATTTCTTTGATTTTGGTATAGGGAAAGGAAAAGAAAGTTAGATGTCTGGGGTGCGTCCTCATTAAAAGCAGTCTGGTAACCGGCCAGCTTGCACAACCGGAGCCTGTCTCGGCTCATGCATTTGTAACTGAAACACCTCAACTTTCCGGAAGTCTCTAAATGGATTGCTTTCAGTCGGAGCAGTACACAGACATTATAAAACCTGCAATTACTTTTACTGTAGGGCCATAAAATATAGATCTGTTAAAGTCTGGGTGCAGAAGACACGGGCGTCCTACAGTTCCGACCAGTGCAGATGAGTGTCTATTATGGATGATGAAAACAAGGTACTAGAAAATCCATTAGAGCTATTCGTTGCCACTTGCAATGATAGTCCCTGTAACCACATTAAATCAAAGTGTCTCTGGGACTTCATTACAAGTTTCTTATATCAATACCCTATGCTGATATAAATAATAGCGTAACAAAATCAAGGAGAAGAAATTACATTGCACTGCATGATTTAGGGATTTGTGATCAATTATTTAGCATTTATATCAGAGAAGCACTTAATGTTTTCCATTGAGGTAGGACCCTGTAGTGCTAGGGACCGTGTACATATTGAGTGAACGAGTTGTCCCGGAGTGCTTTGACCATCTAAATTGGGTTAAGGACATATGAGTGTAAAATGAGAGAGTAAGAATGATTAAACTCCTCTCTAGATACCGCCGCTCTGGGATTGAAACTATACTCATATCCAGTAAGAGAATAGAAAGAAGCGTCTGCTTTTGAACTCTAGGAAACAGCAAAAAAGAGACCGACAGAAACCTGCGGTCACTGTGCGTAACACAGCTCTCTCCCCGTGCTCTTCAAAGCCCCCTCCTTTTCTCATCTGCTGTCTACAGGCAGAAACAAGACTGGCTGGTGGCTCTTCTGGAAATAACGAGGCTGGCCAAGAGTGGTATACGACGAGAAGCAAGAATGGCATGTTTTCGTGGTAATAAATGGAACAAGATTGTCGTGCTTTAGACAAGAGTCTGGAGGGAAAACCAGCCTTGTTCTTCCTGATCCATCAGGAGGTTTGTGTTTGAGTTTGCAGGCTCTATGAGCTCAAAACGTAGAAAGAAGATATGAATCAAACATGCCAGTAAAGTTCAGTGAAAGTAATATGAACCCAAAACAATGATTTTTTTTCCCCCCACAGCTCTGTTTGCAGTATGTAATTATTATGAGTTGGTTGGCAGTCCTGCAATAATTAGGCACAACAGCATGAGTTAGGAATGTATCATCAATCTTAGCTTACAATTTTTTGCTTTTGTTGGTTTATGCTAACCTCATCATATTTAAATAGTGGTATGCATCTTTGTGAAAAATGTTTAAAATGAAAAAGCCCACCTTGAAATAAACTATAGTGGATCCCTCAATTGCTAGCATAAAGATGTAATTTGCATTTTAGAAATCTGAGATTCATAACAACCCCAGATTATAAGAACTATGACTTGTTGACGCAGACAAGCAGATGTATCTGTGGTATAAGTCATTGGTTTCAAAATAGTTTTAAACAATAAATCTGAAACCCAAACTTGTAAAATGCTACATTTGCAGGGACTTCCTGTGTGGGAACAGTTCAGATAAGGAGGGCACACACTCTAAGTACCTAAAGGATGTGAAAATCGAGTTTTTACTCAAGGTGGCTTTGCAAATCTCAGCCTGTTTATTCAACGAGTTCACCTCCATGCATTTGTCCCTGTGAAACAGATGTGTCAGGGAAACATGTTCCTGTCCTGAAGGGTGATACTGCTGTAATGAAGACAGATTTTCAGGAGTTTTCTTTCAGGATGCATGTGGAGGAGAATGGAGTAATGCTCTGGTCTTCTGTGGACCTCAAATGTCAGAGCACTGTTTGTCTCTGTCTCCCCTCAGGGCAAAAGCCCTGGAGCCCTTTCTCAAGCTCTGGGCAGCTGGAGTTGATGCCATCCCAGCATATCTGCCCAGGCTGCAGCAAAGACTTAGTACAAGTAGCAATGCTTTCTCCTGACCCACTTCCACAGTTTTCCTATCAGCTACGTGTGTAGTTGGCCCCAAGACAACCTGCAGTAACTGATCCTCTACCCTTCCTTGGGGCCAAAAGTCTGGATTTGTTGTGTCATCTTCATTCTTTAAAAGGAAGAGCGGAGGTGAGTATCCTAACCAAACACAGAGCCTTTGGGGCAGTTGCTATTCCTGTCTTGATCGTTAATCAGTCCAGTCCTGGAGAGGGGCTAAATACAGTCTGTCCACGTTGCTGGCATATAGATGGAAAGTGGGGGACCCTACAAGTGGGTGTTACAGCATTATGTCAGTATTGCCCCTTTTTCTCTTCCACTTCACTGTGGAGTGGCACCAGGAAGGTGGATTTATTAATTTTTTACCAAAAGGCTTCAGATTAAATAAACACACAGCCTCCTTGCTCCCACCAGCCTGTGACTATGGGCTCTCTGAACTGCTTGTCTGCATGCCACATAACAAAGGCAAAAGGCAGGAAAACTTCCTGTCCTCACACTGTTGTCATGATAGAACCAGTGTCCATGCCCCTAGTATCCCTGAGAAGAAAACTTTTGAGGTTTTGCTGAACCTGAAAGCATCCTTGAACATGGCTTCTGAACACATCAAAGTTACTGCTTTTATGTGTATACATGTGTCTGTGTACATATGTACATATATATATAAAAATATATAAAGAAAAAATTAAAAGTCTCCTTCAACTTCCATTCCTGGAAAGTGGAATGTTTCCATCAGGTTTAATAGGAGAGTAGAATCAAGTCCCTGTTCAGGAAAGTGCTTTAATCCGAGCTTTGAGGAGGTCACTTGTCCCAGACACTTCAATTAGGCATGTCAGCAAAAGCTTTGCTGAGTAAGGACTTCCATAGCCCAGCTGATGTGGAGGGCAGCATCCAAGCTGGATGCTATAGGATCTTGACCTCTCTCGAGAATCCCGTGCAGCAGCCAACCATCTGCAAAACATGCAAAGTAATCATAATAATTCCCTTGGCAGCCTCTTTCGAAGAGGAAAGGGAAAAGAAAGAGTAGAAAAAAGAAGGAAATTCATTTTAGTTAGCGTTGAAATACTCCTGTGATTATTGCCTTCACATTTTTTAGTTTGGGGCTATATATTAGAACATTTCTACTCTCAACACCCAATGTTGTAACAAGGTCCTCAGGGCTAATGAGTGGTAAGAGGGGGAAAAGAAAACCCGTCATACTAGTTTTGTATTCTCCCCCATTAACAAAGGTAAATCTTGATCCTTAAGAGGAAGCATGTTTTAGGGGTAGTTAGCACTATTTATCAGTTGCCAGAAATAGCTTTCATATCTTATTGTAGGGATGGTCAACCTCTCTGGCCCCATGAGCAATATACCAAAATCTTCATATGCCTGACAACCTGTTGTCCCAGAATTTATATGAATCTCCTAATTGGGGAAGGTACAAGTATTAGGGTCATATCTGCCTTCTTTCCAGTTAGCTTTACTAAAGCTTTTTTTGGTTCGTTTCTATGGGGAAAGAGGAAGGGAAAGGAGGTTGTAGTTTTCTTCTTTCCTTTCTGAAGCACTGGTATATGCGATACACCAATATCGGTATACCTGATACACTGCACTTGTTCAGTTCTCTGGAAGATGGCAGTCATCGTTTTGCTGAACGGCTCCCTCTGGTTAGTGAGCACTGGGTAACGAGCAGCATGATCAGACCAAAGGTGTTTTACATGGAAGGCCTGTTTACACAGGAGGGGCCAGAGGGTGATGGTGTCCCCATACAGAGATGAGCCTGGAGATGAGCCCGTGAGAGTCCATGAAGCTGGCTTTCAAGTAAAGGCACGCTTTAGCAGGTTCAGTTCTGAAATGTGTTGCGTATAGAAATGGAGGAACAGAAAGTAAAATGAGAATATTTTTCACATACCACATGTAATAATCCTTTAAGTACTCTGTGAGCCCTCTAGTGGTGCTCTCCATGCCCTGGAACCTTCCAGGAGCCACGTAGCCCTTTTGCCCACCATGTTAGTACCAACACTACTCTTCAGGGTTCAGCGGGCGCATCTCCTTGTTTCAGATTACTATTAAAAACACAGAGATAAGAACCTTATTTCTGCCTATCCATGATAAAACCTCCTTTGGAAGGTAAGGAGGAACTGGCTGAAACCTCTCCCCCTCTTTAATCCTCCCTGTACAACTTCAGTTCTTCTGCAAGAGATGCCTGCTCCTCAGTGGGTGTCCCGCAGCTCCCCAGCTCCCACCTCGCAGCCACCACCACACTCCCATGGCGTTGTTCAGACCCGTAGGTGCACACGTTGTAATTCTGCAGAGATGACGTTATAATGAGCTTCTGGGCTGCTGTATCCATGGGGTGGAAGCTGTGACTGCCTGCCTTGTGTGCGGTGCTGCTGATGGCTGGCTCATGAACCAGGGCCGTGCGAGGGCTCTGCTCTCACAGGAGTGCATGGCGGCTACATCCCAGGCAGCCATCGTGGACAATTACGGCAACGTTATGCCTACCATAGCAGCTACAGGTCTGGCTTTCAGCATGCCATGCTATCTGGGGTTTGCCGAAGCAGGGCGGTAAGGGCTGCAAGCAAGAATTCACCAGAGAATAACTGGGCTGGAAAATCCTAAACTTATTTCTGAAAGAGCTCAGCTATGGGATTTCTATGCAGCAAGAACCATCACTCTGCTTTTATTCTAAACACAGTTCTGAGTGCTCCTTTATTTTTTAGAATTGACTCATAAAGACTACAGGAGGGCACCAATTAGTGAAATAAACCTCTAATCCTCAGTGCAGTGCCTGCTATAGGACTGCTGTTTGACAGCCTTCTTGCTAATCAATTCTCTTCAGTCAGCTAAATGCCATAGATGCTATGTAAATAAATGCAAGTTTAAGAGTGTTCTTCAGTGAGCGGTTAAAGCTATGTTCCTTCTACTCCACCATAAAATCAGCATGCATGGTAACAGATATCTACCCCACCTTGTACAAATGACTTTTCTTGTTCGTTTGATTGCTGCGGCTTGGGAAAAAACAGAAGCAGGGAATAGCAATAAACTGCCTGTTCTTCTTGAGCAACATTTTAAAAATCTGATACCTCAGTGGAAACCCAGGCATAAAGCAAAGATGTATATTTTAGAGTCATAATGAAGCCCACAGTTTAGGTGGTTGTTTTACTTCCATTGTAAATTTTAAGCCAGACTGCCATCCTTCAGCTTTCTTGATGAAAGGGCTCCACCTCGTAGCCTTCCTCATGGGTAACATTCATCCAGAGGAGATTTTTTTTCCTTACAAGTTGATATTTCATTGAAATACATAAGTGTAGTTTGGACTGAGGCGGTGTGCAGAATCCTGTCAAAGACAAATGGAACCCAACTCCATCAAGAATGATGGAAAAAAACACATCGTCTTCAATAAAACTAGAATTTCACCCCTAGTGTTTGGTGTGTCAGAGAGCAACACCTTTTAATTGACAAAACTTTTTTTTTCCTAAGCAGGGCCACAGGAAGCTGGACAACAGTGTGCATTTGTTATTTCTCTTCTGTGCTGTCCTGAGACTAGAGCAATGATGCTCAGGAAGAGATAATCAAACACCTAATAGTTTCAATACTACATCCCAGTATCCTTTAACACAGAGATCAGTGTATTATCGCCAGGAGGAAATGGAGACATGAAAACATGAAATGACTTGCCCTGAATTGTCCAGCAAAACTTGAAATAAAGCACAGGTCTTGGGTGTTTGTGGCATGGAGCAGACATTTAGAACAAAGTAAATAAGATGATACTGTGTCCTGCAAGTTTCACTGAGTTGCTCACATAATATTCTTGGTCTGTCTTCATACTAGTGTTGGATAATAGATCTTGAATATGTAAAACATTTTGTTTGAGTGTGTAGCATTTAAGAATTTTCAAAAGCTCCAAAGTTCCATCATCTTGCCTGTGTAGGGAAATGTATCCTTTCCTCTTTTTTGGTTTGGGTTTTTTTTTTCCAGTGTGGGTTTAGTTTATCATTTCTTATGATATTGGGTGATATAGATCATGGACTACTTCAAACACTCATTCTTTTTACAGATAAGTGATCTTAATTATACAGATTTCTTCCATATAATGGGAACTTATTAATCTAGCAATGTGTTATACATTAATAGTAACTAATTTCCACATATATTGTTTATCAACATTTTAGCGCGTGGCACAGGTGATGAGCTTTTCACTGATTAAAGTGGTGAGTCAACTGAGGTAAACTATACTGACAGACCGTATGCATCTGAGATAGGACTGTTGAAACCTAAGGATTTCATAAAGCAGAAACAAACATACCACATTTCTTACTCTCCAAATGTTACTAATTTAGGAGCCACCGCTCATTTCCTCCTATGCACACACACACACAAAATGTTCATCATTTTATTAAGTACAGAGGATTTAACATGTTCACATACTGCACATGCAAAGCAATCCTGAAATCTTTAGTATAATTAATAGGAAGTTAAATGATTTCAGAGTATGTGTATAACAGGCAAGATTGCTTAGGGGAATCTTTCTGAATTCAGAAACAGAAAAAGGCGGTAGCAGATCCTGCAAATTCAGCCCAGTGCAAATTAGAGTACAAAAGACTGGTTGTGCGAAAAACTAGAGTTGAACTCAGTGAATCCTGGTGAAATTCCATGACAGCAAAATTTAACAATTTCTTTGGAGAATATTTGAGAAGGTTTTTTTAAAAAAAAATGTTTTTTCAATTTTCTGTTTAGTATGAGAGGCTCAGAAATTTGATTTTTGGTTTTCTTACCTTATCAAGACCCTATCCATTTAGGAAAACATTAGAGGCTTTCTCTCTACCTTGGACTGAAAATACGCATGTTTATTATAAAACAGCTTTAAAATATGTAGCATATTTTCCTGCCAAAGGTCTGTGTCTGTTGTTACTGGGGCTAGTGGTTTGGCATAATAAATCATACAAGTTGTCATGGGGAAAGTGCAAGGCAAGCATCACGAGTGTGTGGTAAAAAACATGGATCATTTTATTTAAATACAGATATTCTCTATTTTTAAATACACATTTTGAGAAAAAAAACCAATGATTTTGTTAACTATTTATCTTTAATTCAGTGACAGCAATAGTGCAGAAGCACTATTTTTCCCTCTTAATTTCTGCTGCCCTGCCTATGCAGAGGGAGTTGAGTGTGTAGTTTTGTGGGGTTGTGGGTTTCTGCCTGTGGTCCACAGACTCCTGTGCTCACAGATGACTTCTGCAGGGACTGCCAGGAGGCCAGCTAGCCAGGCAAGGCCCTGCTCAGTGGGGTAAAGCTCATCCTACCAGCCTTCAGCCCTCCGGCAGAAAACTGTAGGGACCTGTGATGAGACAAGCTGAAAATCACTGCTATTACAGATTTTCACAAAGGCCACCTTGTCCCTAGCAGTAGTGTCTCTGGGCTCCCGCCATGATCACAGATGAGATAAGGGCATCCTCAGTCACTTGCCCAGAGAAGTCCATCTCCCTCCACTGATAAGAAGATCAACCCTAGTGGATGAACCTCCAAGAGCTAAAATTTGCCTCTATGAATTTTGCCCCCAGTTATGCTCCCCTCCATCCAAACCAGAGGTGTCACAGAACTGGAGGGGGTGCCTTCACAGTAAGAGCAGCTCTGCCAAACCAGTGCCCGCCTTCCACTGAAAAAGAAGGTCCTGCTCCCTCTCCCCTTCCCCCTTTCCTCCGTTACAGGTACCCTCCTTATATTGGCTTTGGCAACTGCATGGCCTCAGGGTGAGTCGGCTCAGTTGACAGGTTGACACATCTGGCAGCAAAAGTTCTGTTATTTGCATATTTATTTACATGCATTGTTAGATTTCCACTGGGTCAATTCTCTGAATTGATTTGCCCCAGGGCTATCTGATTGCTGCAGCCACACCAAGGGGAATGGGCTGGGAGCATGTGGCTGGGGGAGGAGAGAGCATGAGGAGGAGGACCTCCTCCCTCTTCCTTGGCAAGACTGAGCAAGACGTGAGATCATAACCAGAAGATGAAGCTTGGTGACAGGTGAAGCCAACATGAGCTGGTGCTGCTGCTGTCCTGCCCCGTTCCTTGCTCCTGTCCTGCTCTCCTGTCCTTGCACCGGCTCCGGGGCTCAGCTGCCTGGGCTGGCTGCAGGAGTTGACTTTGCAGAAAGGTCAATGCTTCCTTGCAGCCCTTGTTTTCAGCTGCATTGGCAGAAATGCATTTCTCTACTTGCTGCTCATGCAGGCAAGGGCCCACCCACCGTGGTGGAAAGGAGCAGGCAGGGCAGGAGCACGGGACCACAGCAGATAGGGTGCAGATGGGCTTGAGCTACTTTGGAAGTGTCTCTGAGATATCTAGAGCAAATGATGAGCCTGAGCTGTGAGATCGCATCCTTGAGAGCCCCCCTGGAAGTGTTCACAGTGTCTCTCTTCCACATCATTCCCCTCTTAAGAAACAAATGTCTCCTTATGGCAAGAGCTGCGGATTGATTTTAAAACACATGAAGCCAGCCGAAAACAAAATATATGTGACAGCTATCACAAAACTGCCGCTTTAACAGTGATGGCAGCCTAGATGTCGAAACAGTGCTGATAAAGTCAGATGCACTGCGGCGGCAGTCGTCAAAACCTGACATGATGGGAGGTATCCTTCCTGTACCTACACACAGCCATCCCAGAAGCCAGAACTGTCTTTCTGCATCTGGCTTATAAAAGCTTACTTCTTATGCTGCACATATCAATTCAGCTTTGTTTTCTTCTGTGTGATGAACAAATGTGAGCATTTGGGTTTAGTAAGCCACAGCTGCGAGGTACCTCTGACAGGGGATCTGCAAAACCAAATCCCCCAGTCTGATGAATATTCTCAAAACTAAGTGCATTCAGGCTTCTGTACGCTGGATATCACACAAGCTTTCATAAGACATAAGGGACTGGCGAAACAGAACAGTAAGTTTAATTAAAAACCAAAAGGCAACTATGAAAGCAACTACGACAGTAACTAAAGAGTGCCTAAAAAAACAGAGGGTAACTATGCCTTCTTGAGATGTGAAGGATTAGCTGTTACAGGCTTGATTTATCACTGTATTATACCGATTTTATGCTGGTGTAAAAACAGGATGATAGAGCTGTGCTGAATATCACTAAGTATGCATCCCTTCAGTTCTGTCATACACTCTCACAGGCATAAAAACAGCTAATAATTGAGCAAATCAAAGAAAAACCTACTAAAAATGAAATGGTAGAAATGTCAGGTGCAGGGAAAGACAATCATTATATTCCTTGATCAACGCAGTTCTACTGCAATGATCCGGCCTGAGGGGCAACAGAAATTTACTGAAAAGATAATTTTCAGTAAGATAAAGACCCCTTGCAAAGCAGCATTAAAATGTCTTTGATAAGTAACTAAACCAGCCTGAAAGTTTCTTAAATACTCTAGAGTTAAATCTACACCGTGCATATTTGACTGTCTCCATCTTACCTTGTTATTTAATGCTTGCAGCTCTTTAAACCCTGTTCTGTTATTGTTAAGCTTGTTGTACAGTACTTTATTGGTTTAGGAGATCCTTTGATTCACAGTGACTTACTCACAGAATAGTATTATAATCAACAGAAACAAGCCTGTGACCCTCTGTAACAGTAGCACATGCTGAGTGGATATTATGCCACACATTGCAAAATTTATATTCTTCACAAAGCATATGTTTCATGTCGTGAGAATTCCTATTTCTTCTCTAAAATTACACGCGAGGCTTTATCAAGTGCAAAAGGCACTAGGAAGTGCACTTGAAAACACTCTGAAGCTCTGGAAATGCCAAGGAAGCACATTTCTACGCCTGTTTATTTGAACAGAAACGTCAATATGCAGAGTGATCGCTAGGCTAGAACAATGCAGGAAAAGAACTTGCAAAAAGGGGGCCAGCGTGGCTGGGATTAGCGTATTGTGAGAAAAGTACACCTTGCCGTGGCAGCAGGACGTTTGAAGAATGCAGTAACAAATGGCTTCGTTTAATTACATCGATGATTGGTTACTTTTAGCTATTTAAAACATTGCAAATGTATTCCGTATGTGATTGTTTCAAGGAAATATTTGGCTTGCTTTCAGTCAGGAATAATCAGTGGCAATGTTACTTTCACAGTAAATGTACACGAAGTTTATGAGCGACTGAGCAGTGGGACATAAAGATATCTATTTGGCATTTCCAAGTTTTATGGGTTTTCTTCAGAAGAAACTTCTGAGAAGTCTGTTTACACATGTAGATATCTATGTACACTCATTTACTGTAAGTGAAAGCAGATTTGTGTCATCTGTTACCTTTATTTTGATCGACTATAGATTGTTTGCCCTTTGATTGCTGTCAATGTTCTGTGGGGCTATTTGTTTTCCTGCAGAGTTAATGGTATTAAAGGAGAAGGCATTGCCTTCTTTTTAGGATGAATTCATTTAAAAAGTGTTTTTGTTTAAAAGGGGAAAAAACCCCAAAACAAACAGATTGCCCATTCTCTCACCTGTCCACTTTGGGAAGTGTGCGCAAACACAGATGCCTGGGACACGGAGTTTATTACTGATTAAGGGAGAATATTTTAGTGAGGAGCCCTCTGTTAAATTATTGGCAACAAATCACTTGTCCCTCAGGGCACACAGCACTTGCGTTTCTACTGGTAAGAACTGGAGGGAACGTGGTCTAAATTTATCTACTATTTATGCTGAAAAGCTTTAATAAAGGCTTAATTGTGAAGGGGTTTCCAAGTAATGACTTGTGGCTGGTGAACGTATCCCAGTCCAGGGAAAATAACTGTTCTGCTGCATATTTCAGAATCTTGGGGATTAGGAACGTGGACGGTGAAATTTATGAAAAGAAGTGTAAATAAATACATCAAGATGTGATCATTTGGAGATTGCTTCTCATAGTTGCTCTTCCCCCTCCTTTTGCCTTATTCTCTCCCGTTGCTCAGCCCCGACTGTCTTCCTTTTGCGACAGTGGGGCGGGCTGGGAGACGGTGCGGAGACCCGGGGTCTGGCTGGTGGCTCACCCACGGTCGGGAGGGGCTGGTCCCACCCTGCTGCCCTCGAAGGGCTCCAGCCTTCCTGGAGAAGCTTCCAAACACGCCTTCTTAGGAGAAAGCAAAAAAAAAAAAATGAAGGCTTGGGGTTTTGTTGTCAGTGTTAACCATAGAGAGAAGCCGTACCTGCTGCGGGCGAGGGCTTCGTCACCCGGCAGCGCTGCTCTGGCAACGATCATCCTTCCTTTGCTTTCTGTGGAGGACTTTGTTTCTCCACCTGAAAAATGGAAGCAGCTTTGCTATTCGTCTTTCCCACTGTAGTTTTCCAGCAGCGGGTGTGCTGCAGCAGCACGGGAGAGCTTGAAGAGTCCACTGCTCTCACACCACAGAGAGGGAGAAATGCACATGGGCTTGGAGAGCCTTTCAAGAGACTCTTGAACCTGAACTTGGTTGCCTCCACACCTGTTTTGAAAGAAAGCAAAGAGCCGATCGGTCCTAATGAAACCAGTATTGCAGCAAAGGGAATTTAAATCCTAGGCATGTTTTGCTTCAAGACTGTGCAGGCTTTTCCATTTGGTCACTGGTCTGCCTTTTTATTCCAGTGCTGTTGTAGGAAAGTAAATTAGGACTAATGAGAAACAAAATGGCTTCTGTTCCTAAGTAGATACAGTTATGGCCATCAGATGTAAGTTTTAATTATCATTGAGGGAATTGCGTACTAACATTTTTTCTTTTGTTTCAGGCTGTAATTATCTCATTTCACACCTTTATGGTCATTACTTGTTTTCACGGGCAGATTTTGTGTAGTCCCTCATACTGTGTTAAAAAAGAATCTGAAATTACTAGCACCATAATTAGGACTGAAAATAGGAACAGCTCTTCCTAATAATTGCAGATATGATAAGTAATTGTGATTTATGTTGGCTTTTTATGTCAACATGAGTTTTACAAAAAGCAAACAAACAAAAACATGTCAAAAACCCCCTACTTCTTTTTTGCCAATCTGTCCCCTTCTTCCTGGTTTCTGTGAGCTGTGGCCACACTGTGGGAAAGCTGTGGGCTGAGCATATTTGTCTATCAGGTTATCAGGTGTTGCTGCATCTCTCCAGAGCGTAACCTGGGCATGAACCACACTGGAGCTCATCCACCTTATGCTGTCCTCCCTCTGTGCCACATCCTGAAGCAGTGTCCTGATGCAAGAAGAAAGCTGCATGTACACGGAAATGAAGCGGTGCCTCTCCTTCAAGTGGACCTGAGCTCTTCACTTTTATTCCTCATTGCCTCATAGAAGGAGAGAAACCTGAAAAGCAAATGAATGCAGCTTTTAAAATAGCCATTTTAAAGCAAGGCTGTAAACTGCAAACAAGCTGGGCTGAGTTCCACAGAAGAGAAAGGAAAGTGAGTTCTGGAGGTGTTTAAAAGATGTGTAAATGTGGTGCTGAGGGACATGGTTTAGTGGTAACTTGGCAGTGCTATGTTAACCATTGGACTTGATGATCTTAAAGGTCTCCTCCAAAAAAAAATTATTCTATGATTCTATGATTTTGCCTTCTCCTGTCCTGCAAAAGTGGCTCTGCCTATTGCTGCCTCCCGCCAGGCACGGCCAGCCTGGCTGCCTGCAGACCCCTGGTTCAAGGGGGCGAGGAGGCCTGTGTTCCTGCTTGGCAGCTCGCAAGGGTGGAATAACTGAACTGGCAAAGTCAGAGAACCCAGTAGCTGGGAACCCACAGTGCTAAGCGTGTTGCGGAGCTACAGGAAGCCAACACAGAAATATCTGTCCCCAAGTCGTCCTCTGAAGCATGTCTGGTGGGCAAGGGTCCATTGCAACCTCCCCGATTTCAAGATACTGCAAAAGTGCTTTAAGCAATTAAAAAATTGTGACAGTTTTTCCAAAAACAGGTGTTTATATTTTGTGTGTTTGCAACCTTGATTTTTAGAGATAATTGTGTAACAAACCAGATGTTTTGCATTTCAATCACGTATCATGAACCTTGAGGTCTGGTGGCTACAGTCAGGCAGAACTTAAGGCTTAGAGGTTTGGGACCATCTGGTAGAACATCCACTGTTCTCATTCTGTCCTTTCAGTGATGACTCAGACATAAAAAAATTCTCACTTTTTTGATTTTTCTTAAAATTTGGTTTACATTAATATTGACATACAAATAAAACCCAGAAAGTTATCAGATGCATGAACTTATCATTAATACCAATGTTGAATGACTAAGTAAGATCAGAGTGCTTTTTCTCCTCCCCTGCATTTCCATGGAATAAGAAACTGGTAATATGCCCAAAAAACCTCTTTCAAAACGTTGCTTCACAATCGCTGACTAGAAAGATCAGAACATTTCCTGAAATGTTGTGGTTTGCATAAGGTCACAGTGAAGATCAAATGGGAAAATTGTACTGTGTACCAGTTGAGATACGCAAGTCTTTTGACCACTAATTTTGCTGTTTTGTCATTTTGAATATTTCCTGGGAAATGAACATAATTAAGACACCTCTACATATTTTATTATGCATATATCTGTATTTACATACCTACGCATATATAAAGTAAGTACAAAGATTTTTGGGTTTTTCAGATGCAACTGCGAAAGTGAAGTTACTTCAGAAAATTAGCTAGTAATAAAATGTCAGCATTTTTCCTTGAAAGACAGGAAAGCGTGAATAAAGATTAGATTCAGAAAAACAAAAATTCACCTGGAAAAACATGCACTAACTATTGTTCTTTATCACAGTGCAGTTGGGTAGTCACCTACAGCTATGGCGGTATGGCAGGTATCCTTGAACACTACTGAGGGCTGCATGCTTATGGCTTATACTTTTCTCAAAACTGGTAACTGAAGTATATAGGGAGGTAAATTAAAATAAAGGGAATATCAGAGTATCAGTCCTAATAGCGCATTGGAAGCCGTAAAACTACAATGTGTTGTCTGGCACATGGTGTATCTGAAGTTCATCTGAAAGTTGGAAGGGGCCGCAGGAAGTCATCTAATACACCTCAGAGATAACAATGTAAATCAGCTTTTGTGGCAATTAAGGTATGTGTGGTGAAAACAGAGGCAGATGCATGTTTAGATTAGTGAGTTACGCTAGGTATGATAGGTGCTGAAACTTCAAGAATTGATTGCCAAATATGTTGTTATTCCCATTCTGGGCAAATGTTTGGGAATACGAGAAGAGTCATTAACATCCCTTCTCTCAGCAAGTACCAGTGTAACAAGTAGCAAAACGTCTGAAAACATGCTATGCAGCCCTCTGTAGAACCGGCTGCTCACGTGATGCGACAATATTGTCTTACATTTTTTCATATTTGGTCTTTTGTCTCCTGGTGTCCTAGAATGATATTTTTCCACTTTTTTTTTTCCTAAGTCTTGATGTTAGAGACTAAAATGAAATATATGATGGAGCCTTCAGTTCTCTGGGTCATGAGGAATATTCACTTGGGGAGAGTCAATCGCACATCAGAGAGGCATTTATAATGGTCATTTTAACCCTGCAATGCTCTGGCCTGTGCCAAAGAAAACTGTATTGGCAAGGATCGATGTTATTCACAATGTTATCTTTCCTGCTTTGCTCATGGCAAGAACTTATGCTTATAACTTATCATAGTTCACTTCCGAAGTCTGGTGTTGTCATGTGAAGCCAAAGAGAGCAGATGTTGTTGTGATGGTGATTATTAGCGTTATTATTGATGTTGTTTATAAATTAAAGCCTGTTTAGGAGAGCAGTTACATGCGTTCTTTAGTCCCATGGAACCGAAAGGGCTGCTGAGCTGCCCATGCTTGTTTAAATGCTATTCTAAATGGGGATGAACCTGAACATACGTTGAAGTGCTTCACTGAACTGGAGCCCACTAGAGATATGGAAAGTCTCGTTTTCTTCATGGGACGAACCTTTGTTCGTTCCAGCTAGACCATGCAGGCATAAATCATGCTGAACAGCCAAAGAAGTATCTCCCTGCATAAATTCCTGGATTGCTTAAACTTAACACCTAATTACAGAGCTGGTGAACCTAGATATACTGAAGGCGGTTTGAAAGGCTGCCTGAAACATCATGGGTTGAGATGCCTTTGTCGGGAGCATTGTGCTGTGATGTGTAACGTGGGTAGATTCCTGTGGGATGTTGACAGTTTGTGGGAAATGCATGTAGGAGGAACTGGGTTACGAAGACCAGGAGTTTAATTTTTTTTTCCTTTCCTTCTCTCTCATTGCACTGTTTATGGGCTTGGGGATTTTGGGGGCGGGCGTGGGGGGGAGGAGGTGTGTTGTTTTGTTTTGTTCTCTTTTTAATGTAGGGGGAAGGAAGAGCTTCTGTTTTTGGAAAAATCTGGCCAATACATGCAGCATGTCATGAGTCACTTGTTCCTGGAGGTTCGAGACTACACCGGTCCTACCCTCCCAAAACAATGCTGGTCGATGCTCCTGAAAGCTCTGATGTTCCATTTTTGCTCATGGCATTTATATGGAGTGATAATCACTTGATAAGCCATGGATTTATGTAATAAATTAATCAGCTCTGCAGCGTTTCCTCCACCCTCTGCCTGCCAGTCTGTCTCTACTGGGACTTTTTCAGTTTTTTCCAGTTACAAATAGCTCTCGGTATTATTATTTTCTTTTAAATCATTTCAGGAAAATGTTTTTTCCTCTTCACAGCAGAAGTGGATTTTTTCCTCTGTGTTATTCTGGCCTGAGGCGCAGGGCAGGCACGATGTGGGTCTGCATCAGCAGTGGGTTCTCCGCATGCAAATATGCAGAGTTTAAAGTTCACTGGCTGACGGCAATGCAAGGATAGGGCCAGCAGCTTTGCCACTGGAAAAGGGTAAATCTTACCTTCATGAACAACTTGTGACTCTTGCATCTAAAATCAACAGGGCATGAGATATCACATCTGAAGTAGTAATGCCATTAGTTACAGAAAAGCTATTTTCATGGCACTCTCCCTCACGTACTTCCTTTTTCCTCTCCTGAATGTATGCTGGAATTGGCATATGATATCAGGCCATGATCTCTTTAATCTAAAGATGGTGTATATAACTTCTTGACAAATATTTCTTGGATGTAATGAATTTGCATATTCTAATTTTCTTTATAAGCGTTCAGTCCATTTTAATCCTGCTAGAACAAAGAGTTCCAGAGAATAATTTTGTTTTTGTGTTGCGTGAAAAAAATGCAGTCTTTTATCACTACTTATGGAATTTTATCATGTAATGTTTCCACTTTTTGAATGAGAGAAATGTTGAATAGGAGCACAGGATATTTCATTTGAATTAGAGCCATCATATTGCAACCTCTAATATATTCCATCTTATTTTGTCTTTAAATTAAATGGACCTAATCCTTTTTATCTTTTCATATAGAAAATTCTTCGTTCCTCTACTTATTTTAATTATTTTTTACCTGAATCCCCTCTGTTACTGTATTATCTCCTACAAAAGCAGTGACCAAAACTGAACACAGCATCCCAGTTGGCGGTGTATTATTCATTTACCTACCACATTATGCTGTTTATCATGTATTTTCCACCCCGTGTCTTACGTCTCATAATACATCATTTGCCTTTTTTTTTTTTTTTCTTCAGAGATGACATACTCTAGAAAAGGTTTCCTGCAGAGCTGTCGTCAGGAGTGATCCGACCTTTTTCAGGAGTGTCACAGGTTATAAGCCAGTAAAGTGTGCGTGACTTTCCAATCGCTTCTACTAATGGTTGTTGTTTTTTATTTATCAGTATGTACTGGGCTGCCATTCATATGGCCTTTTTAGGGTCCTCACTGTGTTTTTCCTCAATTTGGGCCAATACCGTGTGTATGTGTGTTCTGTAGATGCTCCCACATAAGCACATAGCCCTTTTGTGGGTTCATTCCCATCACCAGCCCTGCTAGAAGACACGAGACACCCCACCTCACTCTCTGCCAGGCCATCTGGGTTGGTTGTTCTTACTTTTCATTTCACGCCTCTGTACTGTGCTCCAGTTGTTAGTGCCGAGCTCGTACCGGGGCTCATGCAGGCACATCTGAGCTGCCTTTGAACTTGTTAGCTCAGGTGAAGCTGGCAGCAGTAGGTAGTGTAGGAGGCTGCAAGCCCTCCTGGTTTGCACAGCCTCCATTAGGTAGCTGTGGTGATTTCTGGGCTGATACACCTACCCTCCTGCGGTACGGGAACTACGCTAGCAAAAAATGACTTACGTAAGCTCCTCAACCTTCAGCCGTGCTTCTGAGGGCAACTTGTTCGTGGCCTTCGTATTTCAGCCATGAGGATGGTTTCTCTGGCATCCCGGTTTGCCACATGTGTTAAACAGCCTTTCTGGTAAAAAAAACCAAACAACTTTATTAAAGGCTTTTGGGTAGTTCTAGTGCATTATATCCACTGAGGTAACTCCACTGATTCCAGCTTTTTATAGGCCTCCACCTAACAAAGCTCATAATCAGTTGCTTAGTATTAAGCTACTGCTGGTGGGATTTTTTCAATGCCCAAATGCAAATGCCTGCTCCTATGCTTTACTCAGGGACGGCTCTCTGTTTACGCACTTGGCTGAAGAAATAGGCTATTTTATGGGATGTAAGTCTTTACACTTTAGTGTCTAAAAAATTCCTTTCTGTAGCAAGCAGAGCAGGTACAGGTTCTGTAGTCCTGCGCTACGAAGCCTACTTACTGATAGCTGGAAACGCTGGCTGCTTTATAAACTAACTGTCTTTATAAACCTAGGACAAAAGAGCGTTCAGATTAAGCAATAATTTGAGCAAGATTAAGAGGAAGAGAGAGAACACATGGCCAGTTAGTCACCAGAGATACACACGCATGCATAAAGTAAATCCCCAACCTGTTATAGTAATGCACTTAGTTACTGGAAATGCAATACGAGCTTACTTTCATGAGCAAGGATGAAAGAACTCGTTTAACCTTTGTACAGCATTTTCCACCCACACAGAAAAGTGACATCAGATGCTTCGCATAGGTAAAAAACAAGTCAGCATTTGGGAGACTCCCGAACTAGAGACAGAGATACCGAGATACCTCCTTGCCACGACGTTTGTTCACTGAACTTGCTACATGCTTGCGGTGGGTCACTTGAAACCTCTCGTTGCTCGTTTCTGGATCTTAACGACTCCGACGCAGAAAAAGAACTTTTCAGCCCTGTGCGTAAAGCACTGGACATGAAGCACTTGCTAGAAGGTATTTAATGTTTGTATATGCAGTATAAAGTAAGACTTTTGCATTTAAGTTGAGGAATACTTTACTTTCCAACATGCTGCTGATCGAATCGTTGTCACTGAAGAGATTTTTCATAAGGTCAGTCATTAGCTGGCCTTTAAGTAAAAGCATAAAGCCTTGGCAAAGGAGTTTAAATGAGCATCACCGAGACAGCGAAGTAAGACGCAGGCTGGAAGCGTCTACCTCTGTGCAACACCTGGGTGGGTTTCAGTCCACTTCCGTGTCACTTAAGACGCACTGCAGAATTTCTGAAGTTCAAGGTTTCTAATCTTTGCAGAGCATCTCTGTGCTAATATTTTGTGTTGCTTTCAAAAAAACAAGTTGGGGCTTAGTTCCTGCGTGTCCCAGCATACAACAAGACAGGATTTGGTTTTAATTGGCATTTTTGACCTATGTGAACGCACTTATTCCTCCTTCCTCCCTCCTGCCCCCCAAAAGTGTTTGAGAAATAAACTTTGATGTGCTGGGAGAAGTAGCATGTGCTTGTGAAGGGAGAAGGTGGGGGTGGCGGAGGTGGTGGAAGGAGTTCAGTTTGTCAACACGACAGCCAGGAAGCAAGTTATTTATAACGCTTGTGGTGGAGAGGGGGCCAGCCCACATGTTTTTAAAAAAGAGTTTAACTGATCGCATGGTACAGCTAATTCGGTTATTTGTAAATACGTTCCGCTTGCAGTCTTGGCGGAGACAGAGGGAGAGTGAAAAGAGGATCACGGCACAGGGCACGGCTGGTCTGGCTCAGAGCACCTACGCTGGGGTGCTGCCCCCACGTCACCACCCAGCTCTCTCTGGACTTCAGCCATGCTCCTGAAAAGGACTTTGCTGTCCCTAGAGAAAGTATGAGTGGAGGCACGCAGGAACTGACACTTTCTCAGAACTCAAAAATCCTTTATTGAAAAGACGGCTCTGACAATGCACAGCCTAAATTTTGAACGAGTTCTTAAACCGCAGAATATCTCATTTTCAGCTGGGTTTCTTCACCCTATCAAAGAGGAAGTTAACTGTGAGAGGCATATGACCATGACACTATACTTGGCTGGACTGACATCAAAAGAAATTAATTTTGGACACATAAAGATTTTTAAAATCACTGCTTCAGTACAGTCACATTTAGATTTTTTTTTTTTTTCAATGATGTACAGCATATAGTGAGCTATTCTCGTGGACTGAACAACACTCTAAGTCCCATGATGTATGCATGACACGGACTTGACACTGCTGCTACATTCCTTCAGTTCAACAGCCGTGTGAAGGCTGTATCATCCTGAGCTAAAAAAGGTCAAAAAAATAGCTTTATCTCAAGAGAGATAGCCGGCATTTTAATGCTTGGCCATGCAAACCTCAAATCACATGCGTGTGTATTTGTACGTATATATACATATATATATGATATACATGAGCAGATATATATACACAACAGTACTGTATTATTCAATACAGACATATTTTAATTTCATTTTCTTATAGTAAAAAAAAATAAAAATAACACAAACAAGTCCATCTCCTTTTTTTTTTTTCTTAAAGGCAGTAAGAGACCTAAGTATATGACATAGCAGATTAAATTTTGGGGAATATGCAAGTATTTGTACCGTATTTTTATACTTGGAAAAGTAGATAGAAGGTACATTTTTAATAATAATATTAAAAAAAAAAGACAAAAATCCGTACTGGGGTCTAGCTTGTTAAAGAAAAGGCAAGAAGGGAGAAGTTGCAAGAGGTATTGCTGTAGTAACCTCCGTGAGTTACATCCATTTACTGGTTAGAAAACTAAAATTACTTAAGGGCATGCCCTGCCCTTCTTACTCTGGGAGTCTGCCCATCGGAGTCCTGCACAGCAGTTGGAGGTCCAGCTGGGGACGTGCTACTCACCCCAGTGCAGAAGCTTCACAGGTAGCATGGAGTGAACCTTCTGGGTGAAATTCTGGCCCTATTGAGGTTGGCAGGTGTTTTGCGACTGGCTACAATGGACCCAGAACGTAATCCTCTTTCTCCAGAAGAGAAGCTAGGAACCAGAATTAATACCTGGGTACAGAACTGCAGGACTTTCATATTTTTTAGTATCAGGGACCTGCTTTTGGCCTGAAAGATCACAGGATGAACCAGGAAAGGAAATGATGGAACAAAGATGAGCAGCTATTTCACTGATTTCCTGATGTTCCAGAGAGGTAGGAAATTAGGATCAGTGGGGATTTATATGTACTTTGCTGGCAAGATTTACCAGAGCTTTCCCACACCTGAGATTGAGAGAATGTATTTGACAAATTTTGCTTTCATTAAAACAAAACAAAGCAAAGCAAAGCAAAACAAAAGACAGCCAAGAACAAACTTGGAAAGGTACATTTTGAAAGCAAAAAGCTTTAAAAGGAACAAACATTTGGAAAAGATCTTTTGGATGACAAAGACTTTGGTATCCTAAAATGCAGGACACCCTGTGCTCTTCCAATACTGCATACAATGATGGAAATTCCTGCACCTTCAGCATCATTGGGAAGCATCTTAGTTCATAGTTGGCAATACATGACACTGGTATGGCATTAAAAGGAGCATTTACTTAAAAGTTGCAATGTGCATCCAGTCTGTGAAGTCTTACAAATAGGGAAAGACTAAATGGAATTCCCATTAGATTAATGCATGTATGAAAATAGATATTTCAGCAAGCAACGCTGTTTCACTTCTCAGGCCAACTACGCAGAACAGAAACCTATTTAGGGATGCACAGAGAGAGAAATTATATTTCCATTTTAGTAATAGTATTGGACTATACAAACTTGCATTTCAGCCTTTAGTTTATTTTTTTAATCTAATATTTATATTCCTGGATAGACACAGCAAAATGTATCAGCAAAAGCTGTTCTGTCCCTACAAAGTATAAAGACTGGCTCTAGCAAATTACAAAGGTGTCCAAGCCCATCATTCCTTACTTGATGGTTTGCTCAGTGTAACATAGTTTAGCTCTTCCTGGTGGATCAAAAATAATGTTTTCTCTGGAAAGGACAGGAGACTTCTCAACCTTAATCCTCTCCCACATTTCTATCAGGCTAATCTCTGGGCTATGTCCTTGTATTACCTAAAATAACTGATAGCAGCCACGTCTTCTGGGTCTCCCAACTATGTTTTCTAGTTGATTTTTCCCAGGAATAAATTCAGGCAGTCAAGTCCCAGCACTCCCCTCCAGTTCAGTTGTAATAATACTATTTTATATTCTCAATGCTGGATTGTAATTTCTTGGGATTTTACCTGTGTTTTGAACCATGATCAACAAATGATAAATTGATACCATCTGCAGATGCTATCGGTCTACATGTTATAATAGCTATGGCTAATTATTTAAACTAATTACAAACAATTTTATAGGACCTTTTTTTGTAAATTTATTTTCAAATAATACTTAATTACCTGGTAAAAGTTTTTAAACTGGCAAGCAAACTAATTGAGACAAACGTCTCAAAACCATGATCTCTTTTCTAGGAGGGGAAATGCTAGAGTAAGACTGGGAGCAGATGAAACTTTATAAGATTTGCACAACTTATTTATACTGAAAGTCCATAATACCTTTAACAGCATTAGTCAATCCATTTCAGGCTAATATGACCTTTCTAGACTGAGTATGGATCCAAACCAAAAAAATCTGTGTTTTCTGAGTTTCAAATATATTTGGTTACAAAATTCTTTCTTTGCATTTTCTCTATGCATTTTATGGACTTTGAGTAGAACTGGATTAAACATTCCAGCGGGAGCAGTTTCAGCCCCGGTGATCCATCCCTGAAGCCGCGTGCTAGCATTGATTAGGCTGTGTTGCAAGTATTGTGAAACTGGAATATTTGTTTTGAAAAGGCACAGATCCTCAAGTTGGAAAGTCTCAACCACTTCTTTTGGTTAACAAATTATTTCTAGCACTAAAGCACTAACTTTTCTTTCTTTTTTTTTTTTTCTGTACAAAATGCGGGCTTGACTTATTAATGGAAAATTATAATTAACCTCAAATTTGTATTTTCTCATTTATATATTTGTAGGGCAGCGGGAGCATTTAATCAGGAAAGGAAGCGACCAGATTTTTTCATTTTCAACTTACCAAGCCATGGTGCTGCCCGGCTGCCCTGCAAAAATCTCGCATGTCTCCCATGAACCAGGCAGCAGCAAATGAGCCCATTAGGTAGTTCGTCCTGCTCAGATGACCAGCTGGGTAACAGAGAATCCTGACATTTTAAACAGAACCGACAATTCAACAGTAACTTCTACAGCTGTGAGAGAGTTCATTATGTCAAGGGACTGCATCTACAATGCACAATGGAAGTGAATCTGGGCAGGATTTGAATAAAAAGGAGCTAAGCTGTGTGGAGGGACAACATGGAAGATCAAATGAAGAGCTGAGGATGCCTTTGTGTGAATACGAATGCATGAAAAGAGACTGTGGATGGAACTGAATTTCACCCACGGAAGCAGCGTCCCCACGCACAAGCACTGTGGGCTAAGCTTCCCTGTCGGACTTGGGTTTTGCCAAAGTGCAGCACAGCATGAGGAAGTTTCAGGCAGAGCTGTGGTGCAGAGAAGCAACTCCGGTGGCCAAATAAACTCAGACAGTATTAGACACCTAGAAAGAGCACACGTTATTTTTATTTGTTTTTTTTTCATTAAATGGATCCTAGAAGACAAACTCTCTGTTCAAGAAAATCTGTCAAAGTAGATTTCAACCATGCTGTGCTGGCATCCTCAGAAAGTCCTTGCCTAGATGTCAGTTCATTGTTACTATTAAAAAAGGTGGGCACACGGTAGCGGACTGCAGGACGCAAGCTCAAAACAGTAATTCAAAACTATATGACGATGTGGATTAAGCTACTGGGTGACTTGTACAGTACCCTGGTGTTGCATGACCTAACCTAACGAGAGATGTATGCAAGCAAAACCTGCAGTCAGAGTCCTTAGAAGGCAAAGAGCACATTAAACCACATCAAGGCCTCTGTGAGCTACTTCTAAAATGTTAACAAGCAGCTTGCTTAAAGAGTGGTGGCAATGATAAGAGAGACAGAGATAGAGAACGTAATTGGCTAAAAATAATTTTACTGCCAGAATGCTCTTTTGAACTGCTTACTGTAGTTTCACAGCAAGTTTTTTTGCAATTTCAGGCTGTATTTGGCAAAGTTTCATTTGAAACAAAAAATGAAGAGGAGATATTATCCCATATGTCTACTAAATACTAGCTGACAAGAGGAAAATATGACTGGGCCAGCAGCATTACCGGCTTTAGATCTCTTGGAAAAACTTAGAATGGATGAAATGTAAGGGAGGGTGCAAAAGGTGTCTGATGGCGTGTTACTGAATGGAGGGGTGAGTGGGTTGTGGGAGTTGTTGTTTTTAAATCGCATTAATAAAATGGTTGCAAACATGACTCACGTGGCAGCAATCGCCTTCCTGAGCTAAAAGGCAGAAGGAGACCTGGTCCCACCTGCAGCCCATCAACTCCCATCACGGCTGTTGGGGTTGCAGCCCCAGCTCAGATGCTGAAGGTGAGACTCTTGGAGGCACCGCAGTAGCCTGGCTTCAACACAGGTGATAAGATACAGCATCTCACTGTGCCAGAGCTGGGCTCACAACAGGTGTCTCCTAAAGCGCGTGGACCTCCCCAAGCTGAAACAGACCCCCAGGTGATGGCAGGGGTGTGCTGCTGGTGTGTGGCCCTTCAGTGCACCACTAGCCCGGCCATCGTTTCACCCCTCTGGACCAGGGTTTGCTCTCCCAAAGCGGGAAGCTCAGGTGGCCATGGTGCCCTGTGGCTCCCGAGAAATAAACCCCCCATTTTGGATCAGCCAGGACTATACTTTAATTAAACACAGTTGTATTGTTTGAAAAACTCTGCAACGCACTGGCCATGGCTGATGTTAAGAGAAACTAGAGAATTACGAGACAGGCTTTTTTTCATTGCTCCCTATGCAACCCGGTGTCTTCAGAGAGTAGCTGTGCTGTTTGTTTATTATTGTTATTAGCTTTTATTAGATTCAGTGCAACCTACCTCAGAGTGCCCCTTGTTTTTCAATTTCTGGTTTGACACCATTATTTGTACTGAGGAAAAGTTCAATATATTGTAGAAATTACTATAAAGTGAATTATTATAGGATAAATTATTAAATTTTCTTATATAATATTTTAATAAATAATAACCAATTGTTGAAATATATTAAATGTGAATACTTTTGTAGCTGGCTAGGGGGACAGCAAACAATTTTAGCAGCTATGAAATGTTTACATTCGTGGTATTGGTAGGAAAATTGAGGGGTTTTTTTATACAAACTAAGCAATACCTTGATTCAGACACATTTTTGAGGTGAAGATCTGTAGCAGTTCCAGCAATTGGTTGATATGACATCTACCTACCACAGTAGAAGAAACACTTTCTTTTTATAAATGTAAAAAAGCTATAAAGATGAATGATAATTGTTTGCTGTGCAATTAAATAGCTAATGTTGACATTTCAATTATCATCATTAGCCTTCAGCCTGAACACCCTACTGAAACGAATAAGATCAGCTTACAACCACGCAGAGAGCCCTCGCTTCAGGCTGTCTGAAGAGTTGGGCATAATTCCCTGTGCTGGGCTCCTGTTTAGCTAATGTCTGGAAGGTTGCTTCCATCACCACGAAAGGCAGAGTCTGAAATAGGATGGAAGTGATGGTCTAGTTCCCAGTACAGTCCCACTTTTTCCCACTGCAAACCAATTCCCAAAATTTCAGGTGCTGAGAGCTGAGATGACTAGTTGCATTCACTGCATTTCTTCAAACGAGACTGATGTCCCCCTGTTGTTGACGTCTTCCCCTCTCTCACTACAAACTTTACCTGTCCTATACCCTCTATTCCCAAACCTTCTTTACTTCCACGTCTTGTTGCACATCTGCAACACCAGGGCTCTGTGCTGCTTTGGAGCCCCGCACGAGGACCAGCTGCTGGCTCTGATACAGGACCTGGTGCACCTGCTGATGAAGCAGACTCGCAGCCAGGAACGCCTGCCTCCTATGGGGTGCTTACCCGGGTCCTGCAGGACAGCCTGTGGCTCACAATGTGTCCCAAAGCCACCGCCTGCCCCCTGACCACCTCCCCCTGTGCCATGTTGTGATGCATGTCCATGATCATGTCCCCTGCCTGAGCAAAGGCGCAGTGTTAAGGAGGCTACTGAAGGTGGGGGAAGAACAGCCAGCTGAGAAAGGGGAAGGTGGCACATCCAAAGCAGAGTCAGCAGCTTTACAAAGAGGCACAGCTGACACCAGTAATGTGAATGTTCAGATGGATTACCCAATACACCTCAAAGCTTTCATGAGGAAAAGACAAGAAACACTGGTTTCAAGAACGAAGACTTTAGAGCAGTTTTGTCCTATGTGGTGAGATTATTCAGTCAGGAAAGCAGATGCAAAATTGTGTGTTTTTATAAGGTACCTCACCTTTATGCAGTGTATCTGAAGCTACCGCTTGGCTCGCATGCAGTCCAAGTGCTCCTCCCAGCTATGAAGGTGCCGTCCACACGGGAGGCAGATGGTGGACCAATGCACTGAAATCTGCTCGAGCCTGCAGGCAGACCTGTGCAGGGGGGGCTCAGTGTGGCTGCAAACCACCCACCTTCATTCAGGATGCCTACCATTTTTCCTCTTCTTCTTGTATCTCTGTGGCTTTTTTCCTCATTCCCCTCCTGCAGGGGTGGGATGAGCATAGGCTGACTACTTTTTGTGCACGGTTTTTACAGTGCCAGACTGGGCCATTTGGGGGATTTTACCACATTACCATTGCAGTCAGCTATCTGTATTATGTGAGGTGAATAATCCAGATCATCTATAGCTGGGTGAAGAGGTGGCCAGCAGCTCTGCACGAACCACTCAGGTTCTAACTAGCCTCCTTGGCTCCAACTCAAAGCCAACTATGGATGAAGGGCTTGTGTGCCTCTGCACTGTGCTTCCAACACCTGCATGACCCCGGTGTGCAACTTGTCCCAGCCCTTGATCCCAGAGAGCGGGGAATTGATTGTAGCACAGAGTTACACTACAAGCGTTGCATTGGCAGGACTGCCAGTGTGGAGTGTCAAATTGAAAGTGACAATAACCTTTCTTTTTTCTCTCTCTCTTTACCTTGTGAGCATTTTTCTCATTTTACAGTCTGGCAAAACTGATGCAGAGATAGTTCAGGTGACTTATATGGGAGAATATGAGTCAAGATATAGACTAAGCTGTCTGAATCCCTTTATAAGCAGCTTTTGTCTCATATTTTGGCCTGAGCTAGCATCATCTCACATCCCAAGGACTTTTGAGTGTATGCTGCCTTGAACAATGCATGACAGTGGCTGCGTGACATTTCCCAGACCCAAGAAAACTTAATGCAGAAATCTAGTAGTGATTCTGATGTGCTTTTATGTACACATCAAATCAAACCTCACTTTAGTATACAGTTACGTTACAGTAAGTCAGATTTATCCCAATCATAACTCTGATGGCTTTAATGAAGCGGCAACAGAAACTAAGTTTATCTATGAAATGTTAAAGTAAGTTTCAGAAACACATTTTTTTTTTCAGCCCATGTTTTTCCACAGTGGAAAGAGTACATTATTATTTGAATGAAATAGAAACCCCAACAGTTTGAGTATTTTATTGAACAAAGTAATGGTTTTCTTCATCTGTTCTTGTCGTGTGTTGAAGGAAAGTGAACTGGCTGTTTTCAAAAATGTGGCCAAGCGCTTCTGAAGAGTAATTAAGTAACACATCAAATGACTCAAAAAAATCCCCCCAAAACTAGGACATTTGCAGCAGTGCTGGAAACCATGCTTTTAGACCAGACTTCACTCTAAATCCAAGTAGGTTTTCTTTGGTGTTTTTGTTGGAGGCATTTTTCTATTTATTTTTTTTTTTTTAAATCCAACTCAGGTTTATCAGAACATGTCAGAAAAAAAAAAACCCAAAACCTGTCCACAGCATTTTTTTCTGTGAGGGAGGTCACAATGGCAGAAATTTCACAAGAAAACTGGCATCATCAGATTTCCACCTTTCAATTGGTTTGGGGCCAAAACAGTCATTGATTTTTCACTTTCGGCTGGAGCTTGTAAATAATCATAGTGTCTTTTTTTCTGCTATAATAAAACTGGTATGATACTAATTAGATACAACAAAACTAGTTCTGATCAATTTTTAATTTCTTCATCTTACCGTTAAATGTAGTCATGTCTGTATTTTGCACATTCAGTCATATTTGAATTCAGATAAGATATTTTTAGTGAAATATTAAATAAATTACAAAGATGTATGGAGATTTTTTTGTGCACTATTATGAGCGGTAAAAACAAAGCAAATTGGTAAATGAGTATTCAATTCCTCTATTTAAATACCTGTAGAAAATAAGGTAAATAAAAATATAGTTGACAGCAAATATGTCCAGTGGGAACACTTCCTTGTGTTTTACTTTATAGTGGCTAAACATTAAGTCAAGACTTTAACTTGAATTTAATGTATTAAAGCAATAACAATCAAGGCACGAGGCATTTCCTGGGAATTAATGGCTGACTGGGAGAGTTGATGGGGCAATGTGAAACTGAGGGCCATTAACCTCGGCTAGTCATTAATTTCCCTAAAAATTCCCTGTGCTGAAGTTGTTAGTGCTTTTTATAATCTTCTTATATATTAAGTATATAGATATAAACATTTTCCCTCCTGTCCAAGCAATTTTTAAAAAGATACCATAGGAAGGAGATATTTAAGCAGTAATGCTGTTGCCGTTGGCTTTCCTGATAAATTTAAAAAAAAAAAAAAAAAAAAAAGGCAAAATTAAAAAAGAAACAAACCGAAACCATTTTCGAAGCAAAATATAAATTCCCTAAATGAACACTGTAGGTATTGTTGGAGAACTCTAGTACAATCTAGCACAGAGAGTGAGGCAGACCATCAGCTTCTGCAGTCAATGGTGCCCAGATGGCTTTGATGGAGCTGCCGGCAGCAATGTACCTCCTTGTTTCTTCCAGAGGTTCCACAAAATTAGGTCTCTGATGTCTCCTTCCCTGACACTGCTCACTTCGTTGCTGATATCTCACTTTGCTAATGTTCATTGCTGATATCTCACTTTGCTGATATCTCACTTTTGCACATTTCCCTAGGAGCAGAAGATACCAAGACCCCTCCAAATTAATGTTAATACTTGGAACACAAAATGTTGATGCAAAATCATGACTTGCCAAAAGTCAGCAGGTGGAGGGTGGTGATCTTTCCTGTCTACTCAGCGCTGGTGAGGCCACACCTCGGGTGCTGGTCCAGTTCTGGGCTCCCCAGCACAAGAGAGACATGGAGCTACTGGAGAGAGCCTATTGAAGGGCGACAAATATGTTTAAGAGACTGGAGCATCTCTCCTACAAGCAAAGATTGAGAGAGCTAGGCCTGCTCAGTCTGGAGAAGAGAAGGCTCAAGGGGATCTGATAAATGTATTTAAATAGCTGAAGGGAAGAAGACAGGGCCAGGCTCTTTTTGGTGGTGCCCAGTGACAGGACCAGAGGCAACGGGCACAAACTGAAATGCAACAGGCTCCACCTGAACACTGGGAAACATTTTTCCACTGTGAGGGTGGAAAACCGACCACTGGCACAGATTGCCCAGAGAGGTTGTAGCATCTCCATCCTTGGAGATATTCAAAAGCTGTCTGGAGATGGTTCTGGGCAACGGGCTGTAGGTGGTCCTGCTTGAGCAGGGTGTTGGACAAGATGATCTCCAGAGGTCCCTCTGTGTCCCTTCTTAACTGTTCTGTGACTCTGGGAAAATCGTGAGGTTCGACCACAAAAAATTTTATTTCTCTGGGCTCCTCAGGAAATCCTTATGAGTAAATGCCCAATTTCCAACATATTCTAGTCAGACAAAGGACCTGCATGGTGACAGACTCATGGAATCAGATCAAAAGTTATCCCATTGCGTTTAAAACCAAAAAAGGAACAGTTGTGATCCTGTATTCTGACATACGATATTATGCTTCTATATATATAGCTTGAGAGGTCATCTTTGTGCATTATTAGTTGTTATTAATAAAGTTCATTGCAGTAATACCTCAGGACCATTGGGGAATGGCTTCCTATCATGTTGAGGGAAGAGAACAGACTGCTAGACATTCCTACAGCATTCACAATCTTACTTTTCATACACTGGTTGAAACAATAAATAGACGATCCACAGCAACTCCAAGGAACAGAAATGGTGATGGCATTCTTTGTCCGGCTTTCATTTTTTGCCTTTGATGGTATTGATTTAACCTTTATGAAAATTAATCTCAGGAGAGGAACAGAGCCTGAAGATTTTACTTTTAAGACTAGCAATTTCCAAGAGCAATTCCAAGTTGTTGCTCTTCCTGGGTTTGGGTGCATTTTTTTGTGTGGATTGATTTTCTTATTTGATAAAGTGGTTACCAGCTAGTGCTTTGTAACTTGGCCAACCTGTTTTCAGGAGTCATTCATTCATCTTATAATTGACAATAAAACGTTCCATCTCCTACTGTAGCTTGTTTAAAAATCAGTCATTGCTAACAACAAATGAAAACTCAGCATGTGGAAGTGTTAGAAAAGGATATTGGACCATGTGTAGGGAATTTTATTCATCTTGATATTTTTGTGCACCTGTGAAGTAATTGGGGCATATGAGTCCATCATTAAATGTAGGTGGCAAAATAATTTCAACCCTGTATTAGACCTAGAGATGAAATCACTCACTTCACATGAGGAATACCCTCTATGTTAACATATTTAAGACACCCTTCAGCATGGAGAAGTAAAGAGAAAAAAAATCCATTATTAGGAAAGGGCTACTCTCTTAAATCTGAAGCCCAGCTTCTGATTAGGTAGCATTAGTAAGTGTTTTTCCATAGCTATGCTCACTTTCATCATGGATGCGGCCCTCACAAGCAAGAAAGGAAATGGAATGCAACCCTAGCTTGACCTGACCAGAAGCAAAATAGGAGATACCACCTTTCTCTTTGCCCCATTCTGACTGCAAATAGGAAAGAGGAAGTCTAAAGAGGATCCTAAACCAAAAGCACCAATACAGACATTCAGCAGACTCCGGGGAAGTTGTGACCCAAGTCACAATCATCTGAACTTTGTGGCTGATGCTTCCCCCTTGCATGGGCTAAATTAAAATCTAAAACCCAGTAAATGAGGTTGAATTGACAGAGAGGAAAATACAATTCAGATATATACTGTGTCACATCAAACAGTGGCAAATTATCCAGTATGAAACTATAAAAAGCTGTATCAGTGCCTTTTCCTTTGGCAAAACACCATATATTTGACAAAATTGTTTCCACTAACCGAAACAATTGCCAGTGAGGAGGCTGTATTTTATCATTTGACATGCCACCCCAGCTGTAAGGGTTCTATTAGATTGTCTTGGCTCAGTGTTTGATATTTATTCTTATTATTTAGGAGCATCAGATACTCATGTCTTGGAAGATGCCTATTGAATGGTGATAAGTGTCTGGTACACACACAGGTGATACCACTGCACTGGCATTAACTCAGTTTCACAACCTGTGAGTTCAGAGCATTATCACAGAAAGAGCTGGGAGTTTATTTATATCAAACTGACCAATAATTAAGTTTGGCACTTGCTTATATAAAATTTGGGATTTCTCTTGTGCTTTCCCTCCAAGATGTTCTACAATTCTTCCTTAGGCAGTTAATCATGTGATTACCCTGTTCATTGCTATGATAAAATACTCACTTTAGACATGTATATATTGCATGGAGAGATAGAGGCAGAGTCATTTGAAATAAATTTTAATGAAATACCCTAAAGCCTTGAAAAGAGATTCAAACAGGTGGAAGACAAGCAGTCCACAAATTGCAATGTTATGAGCTCTACTGACTGTAGAGAGCAGAAAGAGGGGCCCCGTAACTTCTCTTCCATCTGGCTATGGAGCTGCTAAAGAAGTGTAACAAGGCAGAAAGAGATGTTTACAGAGAGCTGCAGTGAGTCATTAGCGTGGCAGCTATTTGGTTAACCAATTAAGACATTATATTGATTTACACAGCAGTTTTTAGAAATACGTGTCAGTTTTATTGCCATCGCTTTTAATAAGCAGTGGTGTCTCTAACTAGGTCTGGTCCAGGGAAATGGTTGCATTAGAAAACAGATTAATAAACACAGAGATAAATATGACTTCAGCTGTTGATGTGAACAAAAATGGATATATTTCCAAGGGAGTTATGTGTTCATGGCCATCTAATTTGTAAATCCATAGTTAGCTACAATCAGTTGCAAAGTAGATTAAAAAAAATATAAATCTAATGACTTCCCAGTTTGCCAGAACTGAGCTCCTCTTTTAAAGAGGAGCTTTAAATGCAGTTTTTTGAAAACCTGTGTTGGAATCTACATGGAAACTGTATTGCTTTTTGGCTTCCTCTCAGAGGTGGTTCCAGCAAACCCCATGTATTTTTCTGTGAAAAAAAAAGTGACTTGAGGTCTACTGAAATCCACTGGGTAAGGTGATAAGGGCTTGAGCAGACCTACGGTGAAGACCATCCTAGGCAAGAATATCAATTCTACTACATGTGTTTAATCCACAAGCTGCACTGATCATGAACCTGTTACGCAGACCGCAAAGGAAACACTTCAAAGGCCAGTGGAGAAAATAGAAGTGTTTTACAAAATCATTGTGTTTCCATGGAATTGACATTCTACCCTTACTTTACTCGAGACGGATGGTTGCTAGCATGGTCATATGCATTGTGAAGAGACCGGAATGAGTCAGTAATGAAGAAACTGATATGAAGGAAAATCTCTCTCTCTTTCTTGAAGGGATAATTGGCGAGTTTGTATCTCTGAAGCAATGAGTTTGGAAAGATTGTAACAACATCAAATTGAAACAGCCAATTTCACTGAAGCCTGGCCTCTTAAAATGTTGTCCAGGATTTTTTAACATTTTACGACTGAACATAATAACTCTCCGATATTCTTTTCCAAAGAAGGAGGAAAAGGCTTTTGAGGGTCCTATTAATAGAAGGATGATAATTTAACCTGGGAGGAAAGATGTAACGCGAGGATATTGGTTGTTGTTATAGGCAACTGTTATTCATTCCCAGTGATTTCAGATGAAGCAGATTCTTCGAGGGAGAAGTTGTTCTAGGGGAGCTGATCAGCTGCTGCCTTCTGGGCTTTCCAGCCCTGGCTGGAAACACGGCCTTTGTAGTGCCATTTACTTAGACTTACATCTTCTTACCTTTGCAGAGGTCCGGCCACACTTCTCCCCCTACCACCATGAAGCATTCCTCCCCACTGCTAGCTCATGTCCTTCGCTCTTCTGAATCCCGTGTCAGGGAACTTAATCTCTTCTCCACTTCTGCAGTGCCCTGGGAGAGAATTTCAGTGCTTACTGACCAATTAATGTCTCTAAGCAAATGTTAATACTAAATTAATAGTTTCAGCTCGTGCAGCATTTTTACTCTTGACTGCCACAGTTCTGCCCATTTTTCTTGTCCGTGATGTCCTTTTGGGAATGTTGCAGAGCTTTCACAGAGGTTCGAGTTATTAAAGCACCCTCATTGCGCTGTGTTGATTTTCACTGTTCACAGCAAATTGAAGCGAGGGGAGTGCCTGAAGTCAGGATAACTTTCCAAGTGCCTGCGATACTTTTTGCAATGCATAGTTCATAAGGGCTATTTAACACAGATTTCTCATTATCATAGTATTCTTGCATGTTAAGTGTTTTATATGACATCTTTTGCAGCTACCACGGGCAAAAAATAAAATGTCTTCCCTATAAGAATTTTTTGTTGTTGGTAAATGTAATTTAATAATTAATAATTTCTTGGTAAATGTAAATTAAAGTGCTTTAACTCCTTACTACTATTCAAAACCATCACGTGCTAACCTAACTTTGTCTTTGATTGTGCGTGTTCATCTGCAAACATCAAAAAGCCCACACTGTTATTCTTCCTCAACCAGCTGTTAGCTTTATTATGCCAAATTCTGGTTTCCGTAGCATAGACTGAAGTCATTCTTTTGCTTATAAATGGATCAAAACTTGCTTCATCACCTCACAGACTCTTTGAAGGGATTTTTCACGTCGAGAAAAAAACATCCTTTTCCCAGAAGTAGTTTCTAGAAACTACCTTGAGACGAAGCGAAAGAGCTCTGTGCCAACAGCTCCAACTCATTTAGCCAATAAATAGGTGTATGGTCCAGGTATGGACAGTGGAGAAAGCAGCATTTAAGGTGATGACCTGCACAGCCCATGTTCTCAGAGGTGTGAGCACACGCTTGGGGAGGACCTGAAATAAGGAGGTGGTCTAGCAAAATGCTAGAGTAGAAAAGCCTTTACCTGATCTGGTCTCAAATGGACGAGGTAGAACGTGGTGTGGTAGATTAGACGTGCGGACACAAGACGGTGTTTAATAAATTCTGGTGGAAGGAAAGTGAGAGATGATTTACCACCACACAAAGTAAATGGATGGTGCATTGAGGTATATCAGTAGGAGTACTGAGTCACAGCTCATCATCTGGAAAACTGGAAATTTTTGGTACTACAGCAACCCAGCAGTTGCTGTATATATTCTGGGAGCAAAGAGAAAGTGACAAGTAATGCTTTTTGGAGCATATTATAAAAGAAGTGGGTTTTATCTTCTGGGTGTTTCCATCCTATAAGTTTTCCTGTCAGATTTGGGAGAACAATATTTCACTTGGCTTTCAGTTTGTCTCTGAATCATTGTAACAATGGAATTTTTTCTTCCAAACCTGAACTGCTGAAGAATAAAAGGCAGAGCTGTTTGGAAGGTGGGTGGGAAAGAGGAGAGGGGGGGAAAGAAAGAGAGTCTGTGCATGACTGATCTCATTTGCTGCATCTCACAAACTCAAGGCAAATATGATGGCATTTGATTAATATTCATTGCGAAGTGACCAAATGCTTCATTTCTTAGCTTGAAAATCAGAATAAAGAGAGCGTTTCTCCTGCGATGGGCTAGATTTAAGAGCAACTTTGCGTAAGAGCAAAGGAGCAATGACTATTTTTTTGTAAAGGGAACAGCCTCTGCAGTGGACATGCTTCAGTGAAAAAGACAAGAACTTTCTGCTAGAATTTAATACATTTGCAACAGTTATAGGAAAGACACCTGCAGACAAAACAGTATGCTTATGGAGGATTTAGTGGAAAATGACTGAATTCTTCTGTACTGGAGACATGTTGGTGTGGTATCTATCGCTGATGTACTGTTTGAAGAGACACAGTTGGACAAGCCAGTCCTTGAAGTCACTGCCAGACCTTACTGTAGGTAACTATGGAATTTCAGAGTGATATTTACTGCTCAGTAACTCTTCATATCTGCTGGTTACACTTAATTAAAATTTAGTTGAGGAGGTAAAATTGGAAAACGTATCCTATTTTTTAATGTCCCATATATTATAAGCTCAGGGAGAAAGAGGATAAACATTCAATCTAGAGATAAATTGTTCCTTATTACTTATTAGATGTAAAAGCTTGCACTATATGTTTCAGAATTGCCTTTGTAAGCAGGGTTATGGCACCTGAATTTTCCGTGCTCACATTGTCTTCTGAATTATTGCACTAGTTTGCCACTAGGTTGTTAGGTTTTGGAGGGAAAGACCAGAACCGTTTTCTTGGTTGGAGTAGAGTCAAAATGCTTTTTCTAAATGCCTGTATCAATTTTTATCCTCATCTCTACAGGGTTTTTTTTGTACTTTTTTTGGTGGAAACTTTGTTTGATTTTGATCTTTTTACGTTATGAAGAGCTTGCAGATGTGCTTATATATAATTAATGTTTATTAATTTTGTGAAATCAAATTGTTTAAACTTCTTTCAGATAAGCATCTATGTTGCTACTAAAAAGTGTGTGTTATACTTGCTACTTTTACTACATATAAGCTCCTGGTTTACTACTCATTAAATATTCAGATAGTCTGGTGTCTCGCTTATGAGACGTAAGAAGAGGAACTGAAAATAGCCTTAATTCTGCAGAAGACTAGACAAAGGCAAGCGATTTTATTTTTTTTAGCTTACTTCTTAATATCATCAGACTACAGAGTGATATCATACTTTGTAACACGACCGCATGGATTTCTGGCTTACCTTGAAAAGGTTGGGTCCCAAAATACAGAATTAGAATAAAATGTTTGGGAAAGGGAAAGATTGTCTTAGCCAAACTGGAATCTATTGCTGTGAAAAGAATGAATGCAACAGATTTTATTATATCAATTTGAAAACAGTTATCAGTCAGCATGACTGCAACAATGCACTCAGCTCCTCCCAACACTCTTTTGACTTGGTTGAACTATTGGATCGTGCTAGCACATTCTTTTAATGTCAATATCACAGTGAAACCCATTTGAACAAAAAAGATACAGTAATTTAAATACATCGTTTGTTTCCGAAATGCAAATACATCAGGCAAAAGTCAGAGGATGTGAGAATTAGTAAGGGATGGGCTGTTCTTCCACTAGCGCGGGAGCCAGGACAGCACGCGCGACCCAAAGTTTCGCTGCAGTTTTAGTGACAATATGGACATTACTTACTTTTACACAACACTTACTTTTTTGCATTTACCTGCTGCTTTTGGAAAGTCTTTAAGCGTTGCAAAACCGATTTTTTAGGAGCTGACCATCTCCAGCTAGGTCACCTCTCACCACCAGCTGTCAGAGAGCCATCAAGAACGAGGCTTCCAGCATATTCCTGAGCATGTAAATTATTTGTAAGGGGGATAAGACGAGGCGTTTACTTTGGTGTCGGAGCAAGGCGACACACGGAGCTCTCGAAGCGCCTTCCCGGGGCGGGGGGAGGTGGACACTTCGGGGGCTTAGAAACACTCGTGGGAGAGGTCCCCGTTCTCGCAGCGCAACCCACGCCGGCCACCGCGGGGGCGCCACCGCTCTCGCCTCACCGCGGACCCCCGCCGGGGGCTTGCCGAGCGCGCTGTCTCCCCACCCCCACAACCCGGGGGCCACTGCGGTGAGGCGCGGGGGGGCGGGGGGGGGGGGAACGGGACGGCGGCGGGTGCGTGGGCGGTGCGCGGGCGGGCGGGTGCGTGGGCCGCGGCGGCGGGGCGCGGACAGGTGGGCTGGCGGGGGGCGGGCGGGCGGTGCGAGCACGGCGGCGGCGGCGTGGGCGGGCCGGCTGTGGGTAGGCAGCGGCGCGGCTGCCAGAGCGGCGCTGCCCCCCGCACGGTAGCGGCGGCGGCGGCGGCGGGAGCCCCGGCCCCGCCATAAAAAGGGAAGAAGGGAGGGTGGGAGGGAAGGAAGGAGGTGCGCGCTGCGGGTCGGCCGTGCGGCGGCACCGGCACAAACGTGCCTGGGAGGGAGCGGGAGAAGAAGCGGGAGGCTGTGCCGAGCGACGAGCCGCCTCCCGCCTTCTCTCCCGCAGGAATCCCGGGGCGGGCGGCGCGGCGACACCCGGGACGCGCGGCTCCCCCTGGCTGCGCGGCGGGAGGGAGGGGAGGGGAGGGATGGATGGATGGAGGGCGGGAGCCGCGCTGGTGAGGAGGAGCCGCCGCCGCCGCCTCATCCTGCGGCACCGGCCGGCGGCGTGAGGAGCCCGGCGAGCGCAGGTGGGTGGGCAGCGCCCGCTCCCCGCAGCGGCGGACCCTCGGCCCCTCCGGCTTTAGCCGTGACCCCCCCACCACACCACCCCGCCTCCGGTGCCATCCCGTCGGGAGGCACCTCGCCTGGCGGCGCCCCGTGTGTGGTTGGGGTGGGGGGCGTCGCGGTGAGAGGCTCGGTGAGGCTGCGGGGCGACCGGAGTGTGGGGCTGCGAGGGGCTCTGTGGGGCGGTGGGTGAGGCCGGGCATCGCTGCGGGGAGGGGGGGGGGCCGCGGCGGCGGGTGAGCACCTGGGCGGCCGCAGCCAGGCCGGGAGGGTGGTAGGGTCCCCCGGGGGTCCCCGCCGCCGGGGGGTGCCTTCCCGACCGGGTGTGGGCGGCGGTGGCAGGGCGAGAGGGTTACCTGGACTTGGTGTGCTTCGGAGCGCAGGCAGCGTCACCCGCGCTTGGGATTTTATTTATGTATTATTGATTATTTCCTTTTTTTTTTTTTTTTTCTTCTAAAGCAACTCATTCTTGCGGGGGAAAAGGTCAGGTTTAATTTCGTTTTTTTTTTTTTTTTTTTAATTCCAGTGTGAGGTTTCTGGTGGGGGCTGCGATGACTGCTGACACAGGGTAGCGCAGGGGTGCGGGTACCCGGGCAGCCGTAGCCACCCGTGCGCTCGCTGTGGCGCGGTGGAACGAGTTAGTTTCTGTCCCTTCGTCACTTGAGAGCGTTTTTGCAGACGGAGCCGTAGTGGGGAGCGTTCGGGCGGCTGCTTCCAGGGATGGTGGGAGCAATTCTTAACTGGAAGAAGGGAGGAGTTGCAGGCGCACGCAGAAGCCGGTGTTCCCCGAGAGCTTGTACTCCGAAACTTCGTTACTCGGTGAAAGCCCTGTTCTGAACACCAGAAAGCTTTGCTTTTTCCAGGAAGGCTTGAATTTTTCTATTTTGTCATATTTTCGGGAAAGGATTAATTTGAGGGCTCTGGGTACTCTGCTAGGTCTTATTTTGAAGTAAACGGTTAATTCGGCAGAATCTGTGGCATATTGCTCAAAGTGCAGTAAGCCTGGAATAAATGGAGTGGTTTTCATGGCATAAAAAAAGTTCAAGATCATTTTTAGTTCTATGAGATGTTCTTTTAACATTTTTTTTTTTGTATGCATTTCTTTACAACCCATATAAGGTAACTAAGCTGAGCATGGCGGTTATATTTCTGTAAAACTATGTTCATTTCTCAGATGGAAGAACAAATCAAATTAGTTCTTGTATTTACCAAGTAAATAAGTGCAGATGGTTTTTGTATTGCTACTTCAGAAGTAACCTTGTTCTGTCAAGGTTATGACGTGTCCACTAAGCGACAAGGATAACAGAAAAATCTGTAAAGCTTGTATCTGTCTTTGAGAGTTTTAAATGTTCTCTTGGGTTAAATTGATTTAGGATTGGGGTGTTTTTTTTCCTTCCTGAAATTTATTAAAGAGAAAATTACAAATAACTCCATTTGAGTATCTTAACACACCTTTACAAAGGGGAATGCTTTAGAATGGCTGTATAGAAAAACAAGTGAGCTGAAATATTGTGGTAATAGGATTTGCAGCATAAAGTATGGCTAATTTCTCTTGTATGACTACAGGTGGCAGTGTAGAAGCCAAGACCGAAAATTGGCAGAAATTATATTCTGTGTATGAGAAAATGAAGAGTGTACTCATGACTAAGCACAGGAACCTGGAAAACCACAGGTATGTGAAGTGATTCATACAACTGCCTATGGTGCTCCCAGTATTTACTGTATTCTGATGTTCCTGGCTCAATAGGTATTTCTGGACCAATTATCACTTAATGTATTCACAGTAAGAGCCTAGTCAAAATGTCGTGGAAAAAAATCTATATTTGATTACTAAACGGAGCAAAAATACTTCGAAGGCAGTATACAAGAAGAGGTGGGATTCTTCCTGCTTTTTTTAATGGCTTATTTTAACTACAAAGAATCAGCGCACTAAGTTGCATGAAAACACTTTTTTTCCCCTTTAAATAAATAGATTTCATATTGATAAACCTAGCAGCAGTTATAGGCCTGAATGTATTTGAAATGGAAAAACTTTAGATATAATAGAAAGATTTGCATGTCTTATCAGTACTATTTTTATGAGCATTGAAGAATTGAAAGCATGAGGAGAATTACAGAGATGTAATTAAGAAGATGTAATTTCAAATAACTGTCCAGTGGTGATGCACATGTATTGTTAAGGGTTAAATAATCTTGTAAGACTTTTTTTTTTAAAAAAGCTTTACAACACTGTTTTCTATTAAAAATTAAAAAGTAAAAATAAGCAGTACATTATAAGAATTCATGATTAGCTCTCATTTTTCAAAGCAAAGGGAAATACTAGATTACCCTAGTAATTAATTTTTCTCATTAATTAGCAATGTTAGAGGGAGGCAAAGCTTTTCTTGTATGTTTACATCAGTGTGCATGGCCTGTAGAAATTAGTCCGTAGGCCTGCATTCCAGGATTCTTGGGAAGCCATGGAGGATGGGACAAACTCAAAGCTGGAGGATTTTTTTAAAACTGATGAGTGGGAAGTTATCCTGGTAAGAAGTGTTAAAGTGCAGCTATCACTGTGTTTGTTTATATATTCATACTTTTGCATTTGCCTGTTCTTATTCAAGTCTAAGAAGGCATTTTGTTTAAACCTTTAAATTGCTTCTGAGATAATGTAGTTATACCACCAATGCTCACAGATGACCCAGTTGCCTTGTGTTGGCTATCCTGCACTAACTGGCCTTGGGTACAATTTTAGTTATCCCCAAAGTTGTTGCAAAGGAAGTTGCGGACAGAATGCTTTATTTCACTGTTAGAAAGGGCTAAGAGCATACATCCTATTAGGTGTAACCAACCAGCTGTCACCTATAAACTGTTAGATTATAGTAGCTTGGCATCTTGAGATTCTGGAATCCAAATGAAATTTTTTTTTTTTCTACCCACTGTTTAAAAAAAAACTTCAGGTATAGCTTTGGGCTCCCAAGCCCTGAAGCTGTAAGCTTTCTGTAGAGAGGCTGTGTCTCTGTTGGTGAACAGTAAGACCCTGACCTCTGAGTGGGGTTTGTGGGTACCATCGTAATGCTTCCAAAATACAGTGTGCCTTGGATTGAGTACCCTGAATAGATATCACAGTTCTTGATTTTAAAAGTTCAATTTAAAAAGAAAAAAGTGAACAAATCTAGATCTTCAGGGCTGTTCTGCAGGGGAGAGCGCTTCTAGCTATCTTTGCCTGGCCATCATGTTATTGCTTGTCACCTGCTACTTCTGAGTGGGGACCTACTCAGGTGTAGCTGGAGAGAGAAAAAGCATCATCACTAATTTCTACATAGCCCTGGAGGGTTTTTTTTTTATTATAATCTCTTATTGAGCAAAACAGTTAAGTATACTTTAAAAACTTATATTAATAGCCCTGAAAAAGTCAATTGAACTGTTTATGTAGTACAGGTCAGCCATATGCTTATAGATTTGTTGAACATTGTTGAGTGCATTATTTTGTGCTAACACATTTAGAACAGAAAATGGAAATGTCACTTGTCATTGGTACAAAATTTTAATGGGGTCTTTCATTACACCAAGTGTTCAAAATATTAAATAAAACTGGTAACTAAGCAGTGTGATGCTCAAGAGTTCAATTTACAGACACTTCTCTGTGCTAATTATGAAGTATTGACATAAATGAATGAAACTACTTGTTAAAGCGCCTTTTGCAGTGTATAGCAGTTATGTGTTCGCAAGATGATTCATAACATTCAGCAATTTGTGACGAGTTTCCCTGCCATTACTGGAGATTACTAAGTATCTAACGTATTTGCACTGCACTGGGTTATTTCAAATTGGATTTGATGGTGGAAAGGGAAGGAGAACCACTTTCTATCAACTGAAAAATCAGGCCTGTTTCATGAATCAGTTAGTCAGTATATTTTACTGTACAGTACAGATTATCCTTTACAATATAATAAAAATGTTTAATTGTCTTGCCTATAAATACAGCAGTGACACACACTGTGTGTGTGGGGGGAAACCCTCAACACTTCTTTTGTGTTGAAAGCTGCGTACATTAAAACTAATAAAATGTAGCAGACTTGCTGCAACTGAAAGTAGGATTCATAGTAAGAAACCTAAATTTGGATAAATGTGTAAGGTCCCATTTTGAATCAGTGAATCTTGGTTATATAGAATGCTGTTTGATTTGGTGCAGGATGTATTTGTAAGTACAGCTCCCGTTAACGGCGCAACACACGCTGCATCTTAGAAAACTGCCTTGCGCTTCTGCTTTGAACTGAAAGTTGTGGCTGGTTATGTGTTCTGTTGTCTTAAGAAAACTGTGTTGAAGGGCTTGCACAATCAGTCATTTCACACCATCATGAAGATGGCTGTCATCTGTTAGATTATAAAGCCCAATTGCCTGGCGGTTATCAGAAATGTCTGTTAATGGTACCAAGGTTTTACTCGAGGAAAAACCAAACTTTCTCACTCCTCAGTACTTGAATAGGATTGTCTTGAGAACGGTTCATGGGAACCTGGAGAATGTACTAGGCCCATGGATTAATGATGCTGAATGGAAGACTGAGTAATTATTTTGTTCTATCTATTTATTTTGTGAAATAACAGTTACCAACCAGTCCAGTATCAAAGGCACATTTTTAGAAAACTGGTAGATTCTCTGTCAGGAGGATGAGGATGTTCTGAATCAAAGCCTTTGGAGAGGGAGGCACAAGGTGAAAATTTGAGGTGAAATAGCCTGAGAGTAAGCCTAAAATACAAGGAGTGTGTCTGAGGCCATTTAGCTTAGACAGTGGCTTCTCAGGCTAGAGCTCAATACCAGAAGAGAGTAGAATTTTCTTAATCTCAAGAGTATTAATACAGTTGTTAAACCAAAGGGAGAGTTAGGACGTTGCAAGATGCCCCTTGTAGATTATTATAACTGAAGTGGACTCTCGTGAAAGTAGCAACATGCTAAGCGTATGCGTAAGGAGAGTATCCTTAATTAGCAAATGAGTAAAGTGAACCTCCAGGCAGGTAGTCCCACTGCTATCTTTGGGCAGGCTGCCATTGGGCTTCTGTGAGAAGTAAGTCCTAATGTAGGAGGACATCAAACCTGTAAAGGAGAAATGATCCTGAAATTACATCCTGTAGATGAGACCTTGCTCGCAGGTGGTGACCAAGTAAGTTTGCTCTAAGAATGCTATTGCATGGTGTTGCTTCTAAGATGATAGGACATCTCCTGCCATAGTGGAGTCACACTCCACTTAACTAAGTGGAGTGCAACTAACTGGATTTATGATGCTGGAAGGGAGCGTATAATAACCTTCCAAGTACATGCCAAGGTGGTTTACAACAAAAGGAGTCTTGACTATCTTCTAGTGCTGGAGAAGCTGGTGGAGAAGTGCTGGTGACATAGAAAGGCTACCAAAATAGTGCTGGAAGCAGCATCTGAGTTGCTAGATAGAAGGTTAAGAAAAAAGACCTCTGCAGCACCAGTCTGCGCTGTAATCCAAATACCCTATGTGAGGACAAGCAGAAAGGACACACAAGGCAAGATGAAATAGCCTCTGGGGTTAAAGTCCTTAATATTGCTGTACATGGGACAGAAGCTGACAAAAGTCATGTAGAAAACAGTGAAGAATTGCCTGAATAAATTAGGTTCCATTTAGACAGGAGCACAGAAGAATAGGCAGTCAGATGAAAATAGAACTGTTCCTATGCGAATGCTAGGAGACAAGATGGAGGCTCTGACTGCCTAGTTCAAAAGTAAGTTATTGATGGTATAGGTCTACCATAGGGAAGGTAGCTAGCAGGACACTTGTTGGGCTTTCTGTGGAAAGCCTTGTAATAGGAGCAGTCAAAAGAGTAAAATGCTTGCAGACAGTGTGGAGAGACTCAAAACAAATGGGTATTCCCTAACAAGTGGTTCTCTGGCCCTTTACAAAGATTTTAAAAACAATTAGCATAGTTGAGCAGGCTGTAAGGAACAGAAAGATATCCTTTGAAAACTTATGTCCAAAAAAAAAAAGGGGTGAAAATCAGGCAAATTAAACATAAAATATACAGTAAAACAAGTTAGTGCCTGATATGTGATTTCTAAAAGGCAGAGAAGCTTGCTGTAAGTACTGTTTGAAAAACATTAGAAACAGGGAGGCCAATATATAACTTAAGATCTAAAAGGGCTCAAAGAAGATTGCACCGTAGCTGAAAGAGTATGAGATACTCATGTTTGCTGTGCAGGAGCTCAGATTTCTAAACAAGATCTCTTCTCTGAGGAGACAAGCACAAGGCCCTACTGAGAGACCTGTTCCAAATCAAAATGCTGCTGGGGCAATTTTTTTCTTAATTTAGAACAAAATGATAAAAAAGAGTTACAGCAAATTGCCAACTCTGGATGCACCCAAGATCTCTAGAAGATCTTTCCGTATAAAATAGCTGAGCTGGTAGTGTTGGTGTTTAACAGCACAACGCTGCTGTGGTAGCAGTGAAGTTGAGGGTGCCAAAGGTGATGCCAGTTTTTAAAAAGCTTTCCAGGAAGCCTATGGGAAAGAACAGGACAAGTACGACTGGAATTCATGCCAGCCAATTTGCTGGTAACTATAGCGAAGAAGAAAACTAATGGATTCATGGACAAATTTGATATACCAGGAAAGAGTCAGGACAGCCTCACAGGTCTGGTAGAGTTCTTTGAAGACACTGTTGAGGGTGGGACTAGGTGTGATCTAGCTGATGCAGTATGCTTGGGTTTCAGAAAGTCTTTTGAGAACTACTCACCGAAGGTGCTGAGCAAAATGAAACTGCTCTGACAGGAGGAAAGATCTCTCCTAGACTGATGGTTTGTTAAAAGATGGGGTAGGAATGAATGACCTGTTTTCACAGAGGGGACGGAGGTCACCGGTAGGGTTGCGCATGGATCTGTGCTAGGTTTAACACTAGTCAGCGATGCATTGGTGATCTGGAAGAATGAGTGCAGAGTGATTCTTAGTTAAGGAGGGTAGCAAAAATGAAAGCTAATTATGAAGAGCCAAAAAGGCATCTTGTGATGCTTAGTAACTGGGGATGAAGCTTACTGCTGATACTATGAAGTAATGCATGCAGGGGAGAACAATCCTGCTATCGCTGAGATTGTGAACTATTAGCACCAAAGGAAGTGATGTTGTAGAGAGTTTACCATGGTAAATCCAAGCATTGATTAAATATTCAGGACTGTTCAAAAAAAAAAAAAATGTTAGGGAGGAATGGCCAACAGAACGGAAATCTGCTGTGCTGGTTTATAAACTGCCTGTGCTTTCGTCTTGATCTCTGGGTGCAGTTCTGATCCCTATATTTAAAGGAAGGCTGGGGGGTGGGGGGGAAGGAGAGAGAATAGAACTAGAAATGGGTGGCAGTGATGACAAAGAGCAATTAAATAGATTAAGAATCTTCAGCCTGGTGAAGAAAAAGCTAAAGATGAAAATGATAAAAAAACTATATAGGAGTATAATGGAAATAATGAACAGGGAATGCTCATTAACTGTCTCTTGTAGTACAAGACCCACATGGGATCAAATAAAATTATCAAGTGACAGATTCGGAACAAGTAAGAGGTTGTGGGGTTTTTTTCATAGTGCATAGTTTAACTGTGAGTCACTGCACATACTAAAAATTTGTCTGGGTTTGGGCTTTTGGTGCAAAAGCATCAGCTCTTGCTTGGTAGAACACAAAGCCCAGTCCCTGAAGGCTGGGGGGAGATCCTGAGGTGCATCCCTGCAAGCTTTCCCTGTCCTAGTGCTGTTCCCCAGACCTCTGCTCTCAGCCTTTGCTGAAGACACAATATGGGGGATAGATGTATCTTTGATCTGACCGAATATGGCTATTAGTATGTAAAATGAAGACAAATTGCAGTCCACTAAAGAAAATGCTGCTGGTATGCCACTCCAGATGCATGACAGAACTGTTGGTGAAGAAAACGAGTGGAGAAGGACAAATTTTTTTTCTTGAACAGAATAACTTCCTGAAGCGCAAAAAATAAAATAAAATCAGTTTTCTTTGACTGTACCAGTCATTATTCCACATTGATACGTGGAGTTTAGTTAGTGCCTACGCAGGGAGTTGAGATTCTTTGTTCTGAGGGGTCAGTATTCCGCTTTAATTTTGTGCTTGCCCAAAAGAAATTGGACACTTATTATTCTTTGCAGTTTATCTTCAGATGGACTGAACTGAAAACCTAAATGCAAAAATGAACTGGAAAAGTTGGGGGCAGGCTTACCTATGTAACGAAATGCTTACCTATATAATAAAATGAAAAATGCAGTTTTTGAGTCATGGACATGGAAGATGAAATCTCTTTTCCTACAAATACGGTGAGATTATACCTAGGTTCTTTCCTTATCCAAACATACGAAGACTAAAGCTATGTTAAACTTGGAAAAAATAGGTTATTAAAAATAAAGGATGACTTGACTGTTAGATGTGAAAATGGCATTTAAATATTAAAATGATGTAGAAGTTATGGAACAAGAATTATGTAGGTGTCCAAACCAGGTAACAAATAAAATGAAAGAAGAGTATCCCGGTGGTAAGGCTTATGAGCTTGTGTGAATACAACCAGCCGTGAGGTACAGGATCAGCACCAGACACAGCACTACACCCTGTAAGGAGTTACAGGACTGGATGTTATACAAAGGTTAACTCTAACCCAGGAAAATTAGTCGTCTTGGGTTCCTGTGGTTGATAACAACAAATCAGTTTCTCCAGTGGGTGATACAGAGCACCCCAAGCTCGTTTCTGCTCTGAATTACCCTCTAGAGAATGCTTTCTCTGTCCGCACTGGCTGCAGACTGACAAGGGAGACAAAGACAACTGGCCCTCCCTAAGTCAAAGTTGGCCTTTGAATATACCTATTCTGTATGTTAGCGTCAGACCTGATTTTTCTGGATGTTTTAGTAGGTCACTTTTTTTTCCAGTGGTACTAGGATAAAAATACATAGCAAGACAATACTATCTAAACCCGTTTTTAAAGGTTTCATGAATTGCCTGTTTTATACTTCTTAAAGTTCAGCTTGTCCCACAAAGTTTTCTGTACTTGCCTGACAAAGTTATATTAAAGATGAGACTAAAATACATTTCTGTTTAAGAAAACAAAAAAGTAAAATCAAAGATTTTTCTGAAATAGAAGATAAATCATAAAAAAAGAGAACATCTGGAGTTTTTTCAATTGCAAAAGTTAGAAAATGGAACCTGTTTGAAAGAAGAGGTTAATTATGTACACCACTAAACACCCCCAACAAACTTCTTTCTGAAGAATGGAAGAAGAATCAGTCTTCTCATTAGCTCAGTTATTTTTGGTGATCATTTTGAGTGCTCTTCAGAGTTTTCCTATTTGCTCAACAGAAGAGAAACAACTCTAATTTTTTTCATTTTAATTTCCTATAATGGAGTATGATACCAAAGAAAAAAAAAAGTGTAGGAAAAATCTTGTTTTCTTCTTCACTTGTTACTTTACACACTATGCTGGCAGTGTGACATTAAAGGAGATTTTGGTCAGCACAGATGACAGTAAGGTTTAATTTTTTTTTTTCCAGAAGTAATTTGGTATCAGACACCATGAAACAGAATTTCACTAGTAATGTACTCAGGGGGTTAGACTTCCACATCTGTTTAAAACCATAATGTATGGTCTTAAATAGATAAGAAAATGCACCAGCCGAGCACACTTCTCAACTAATATTTATTCCAGTGTTATCTCAGGAAGTGGACACTGCTGTAGAATTTTTATTTTTCTTTATTGTATGAAATCAGTTCCTTGGAAACTATTTCAGTTATGCTTTTCTGACACGAAATCCTCTGAGAAGACAGGTTGTGTATTTTCAGTGTTATGAAACTTCTGCAGACAGACCATTTTTATTTTTTTTTTTTCCATTTTAATACCAACTAGACTGGTGTATTTCTCTTTTTGTTTTGGGGAGAGTGGCTGGCTCTGTAGTTATTCTCTAATCCCTTACAAATACTTGATTGTACTTGTTACGTTTTATCTGGATGGTTCTTAGTGTTCCTGATAATTGAGGTAGTTGTGTCCTCTATAGTAGAAATAATAATAACTCTGAAGTCCAAATGAAAGTCACATGCTGCCCTTGACTCAATTTCAGTTATATGAAGTCTGTGTTGCTCACAAATAAAGTTGTAAAGTCTTATGAAACCTTTGATAAAATGGATGCCAGAGCCCAAACCAAAAAACCCCACCTGCTTATCAAGTCTCTGCTGAGGCCATCGGCGAGAGCAGACGTACTTCTGACATCACCTCCTACAACCTTGCATCCTGCTGGTTCCTGAGAATGCAAAGAAATTGCAAGTTCTCTAATTTAAGAGACTGCTTTTTTTCCTTTCAGATATGCCTTCTTGTTTGTTTTTGTTTCTTTGCTTCTCTGCAGTTTTACCTTTAATCATCAACCAATTGCATGAATGTTATAGTTGTGTTAGTTTTTGGGTTTTTTTTAATTTTGACCTACCTCGGTGTTTCCTGAAACTTGTAAACATCATACCCCTCTTTCTTTTACTCCATGCACAAATAATTTCTAATTGGAATGAATATTTAATATCTTATTAAAGCTATAGATAAAACGGTGGTACTTCTCTTGACTCAAATCTGGTCATTTTATGCAGTTTAAAGCAGCTTTTATTTTGCTTGTTCAGTCAGAACAAGCTGGACTATCCTAAGTGGTAGTGTGCTTGTGAGGGTTATTCAGTTTAACACGTTTTACCTCACCAGAAAAACATGTATATCATCAATTACAGAGGCCAAGCAAGTACTGGCAACTTCTTAACCATGTTATCTCAAACGCTTGCCAGCATGGGCATCTGCATGTTGAGTTAGGAACCTGAAAAGGTGTAAGCTCCTGTTGAGTATGGTGAAGATGCTTTTGAACAGGGGAGGGTCTGTTGAATGGTTTCTGGTCTCTAAGACTGTAGCAAAGTAGCTCAAACTCTGTTATACTTGGGTTAATCTAAAATGTTCCTGGGAACAGGGTTGTTGGAAAAAGCCAAAGACCAAAGAACTGAAGAATCTTTTAATTTCTCCACGTTAGTCCAGTCTTGACTGCACTCACTCTCACTTTCTGAGGTACAGATCTTTGTGGCAGTTTTCTGGAGTGAGTGAAAGGCCAGGCTGCTCACCCCACAGAGCTGCTAGCCTGAGGGTTAGGTTAGTGACTTTAGAGATGTGGGCCTGGACTGTGATTGTGCTGTAGTCACAAGGCTGTCCTCTCAGGGAAGTAGCTGAGCTACTTACCATCAGACCATTTGGAAAGAGCTCATCTGCTCAAAGAATGAGCACAGGCACTTGGCCCTGGGAGATGATTCTGGGTTCTGGGTGGCAGGTGGGAGTAAGGCTCTCACCTGCAGCACACGATCCAGGCTAAGGTAGGGTTTAAGATCAGTGTCTGCGCTTGGTTAGGCCGGGGTTGTTTCCAGCTTTGGCCAAGCTATCCAGATTGTCCTTCTGACGCTTGGCTCTTACCACTGCTTAGATAAGGAGCCTGTCTATCCGCTGCAGAGCTCTGGCTTCTGCTTTGGGCACCAGTCTGTTGTCAGCTCAGAGCACTGGCGCATAGCTTTTATTGCAGCCTTTTATTTCATCTAGCGTTTGGATCAGTGTCTGCGAGGTGGGATTTCAAGGAGCTGCAGCATCCAGAGACAGTAACTGTTCTGGGGCAATACATTTCCTTGTCCTTTTCATCAGCCTTATGTTTCTTAACTTTTTAGTCCCAAAGGCTTCCAGTAATCCACGCTGTCTGTGCTATGTCCAGCTAAAACTTGAGATCTGCTGAACATTGCCCAAATGATCTTGTGTAAATCCTTCTCTGTTGCTGCCTCCACTGCAGCAGTCTTTTTTTCTTTCTTTTTTTTTTTTTAACTTCATCAGTACAGATTGCAACTTGCAGATGGTGACTGGGAGTGGAAAGACTCAGAGCAGAACTGACTTCCTTTACTATTTGAACCTGGTCTACATGTGAACGTTACAAGAGGAAAAATGACTGGTTAGGTGTAATTTTGTGGATTAAAAAGTATTATTATTATTTTTTTAAATACTGGACAGTTGAGGCGAGAAGATCTGATAAAGTCAGATATGCGTTTCACAACACTGCCAAATGTCACTTTTTAGCTCTACATTTAGAGTCCAACATGCAGAAGTTGGTCCATTCCAACATAGAGCCATCGAGCGTTCACATGAAGTGACACATTATGATTAAGGTGGATGGAGAAAATTATGTAAATAAGAGTCTTCAGGGCTTGAAGTCTTGGTGATTTCTGTAAAGAGTTCTGTAGCGTTTGCTCTGTGTATCATTTTCTCCCCTCAGTGCTCTTAAAATTGTTACATCAGGACTAGTTTCTTTTGGATGAAATACACAGCTCTATTATTGAGAGAATCTTCTGTTTAAAAGAGTAACTATTGCTCCAGCATTGTCCTACAAAGACAAAAAATAATTGCAAGAATTTCTTGCAAAAAGATCTTTTGGATCTTTTCTTTCACAAAGTCTTTCAGTGAAAAGAAACACTTTTTTAAAAAAAAAAAAAAAGATTTGAACCATCTCCTCCTCCTCTTTTTTTTTTTTTCTTTTTCATAGACAGACCTGGAAAATTTCAACCTAAAAAAGGATTGATTTGCATTTGTGGGGCTGGGGCATTGCGGAGGGTGGTAGTAGTACTCATAATGACTTTTGAAACCTTCAGAAGGCAGCAGTCATTCCAAAAAGTCTGCTTGTACATCCTTTGATTCAGCAAGCTTAGAAAGCTCATAAGAATTTGAAGCCCGATGGACAACTTGCTTGCTTAAGCGCTTTGCTGAGCTGTTCATAAACTTACTGGTTTAATAGTTACTTCGAGTTCGATTTCATTTTAGTGATCTAAGTTAGAAGAAAGTTTTTTTCTCAGAAATTTCATTTTGTTTTACTTCTCATTAATTAAGTAATGTCTTGGAACATAGTAAAAAGCTGATCAAACCTATGGATGATATAAAGCTGGGAAATTCTTAGGGAGTTAGAATTAAATGAAACTTAGCTGTGAGGCTTTTGGGGAGCTGTATGGTGTAAAAAATGAAGTTTTAGAAAGAAAAACATGCAGCCTTTATCAAAAGCACAAGTATTAAGTAACTTGGTTAAGTAACTCCTGGGCGGTGCAGAATTTTGAAGGGCAAGAATTTGGGCAAGAATTTTGAAGCTAGCAGTAGAGGTTAAGTAGTGTAGTGGGAAAGAGGAACATGTGCCTAGATTTCATGTCCATCAGGTTCTTTACATTTAATGAAATCAGAGGTTGTGGCAAATATTTATAAAAAGGCCTAGGAGATAAAAAAACAAAGGGAAAAGGTAGCCCAGGCAAAAGACATGATGACTGAATACTTAAACAGATAATATTAAAAAGGTCCATTGAACAGTCATTTTATCAAATGAGTCTTGTTACACATGATTCTTTTTTTTTTTATTTGAATTTTGATTGCTGCCTACTTGCACCATTTTTTTTCCTATTATTCTTCAGTGGTCATGCTCTGTGAAAATATGTCCATCTAATTCTCCACATTCAAAGTGGGGAATATTTTATTCTGAAAATGCTATGGATCTTCAGTCCTCAGATTTGTCATTTTGTATAGAAGTGTATCAGAACTGATAAAAAGTTTTGTCTCTTTGTCCAAATGCTTCTTAAATAGCACAGGACTTTTCTTGAGTGGTGGTTGTGTGTTTTCTTGGTTATGTGATGAAATAAATGGCGCTGTCTTATTATTAAAGTTCACAGATGTTTTTGTTGCCTGCTCTAGTTGTCTCAAATGTTCCTTTACCTTTTCCATCACCAGCGTGTATTACTCCAAGACCCTTATGAGGAAGCTTCTCTTTTCTTACTTTAAGAAGCTGGTTACACAATTATAGTGCCTCATAAGTTTTCTGCCATGTTTACTGATAAAGACATTTGACCTGTATGATGCCTTGAAAATCTAGCGTTTTCCTTCTCTTCCAAGGCAGTCACTTTACTGTAATCTCTTTTTTCTTTTTGACACTGAATGTTAATCTCTCTCAAGATGGTTTTACTGAAATATTCATTATTATCATGCTTTTCCTCCACCTCTGATAAATTCATTTTATGCTCCCGCTTTGCCAGGCTAGCGTTATTTTCCCCTCTTTTAGGCAGCATCATTTTCCGCTGGAGTATTAGTTGAAGGGCGTTAGCTTTGATGACTTTGGTGGGGCATTCACAAAGGCTATCTTTAGTCTAGTGGGAATACTGACTGTTTCTTCCCTGGCTAATGGAAAATGATTGGGGTTTCTAGGGCAATTCTGAGTTTGTGAGTTAGGCTTTTTTTAAAAAAATTGCCCTCCAGAGGAAGACACAACTTTTGCAGATGGTGCCAGCTGAATTATCCCTTCTGCTGTTTCTGCAGCCCTGTAAGTGAAGGACAGAGGTTCCTTTCTGACTCCTGTATCTGCAGCAAGACTGGATTTGGTGGCCACTTGATGGTGAAGAGCTAGATCTCCCTGCCCATGGCAGCTGGATGTATTGGAAGAAGAGAAATAAGATGAATGGTTGAGAATTATGCCTTTTTGTTAGGTTACAGGGCCTAGGTTTTTGTTGCTTTAAACTGTGTATGCTTGATACAAACTGTACCCTACAAGCATTTCAGTGCTTGAGTTGTATTTCAGTTTTTAGTGACTGTTGGAAATTAAAGAATCCAAACAGTTTAGCTGGGATTTTCTCAGAGTGCCTCACATATAATTGGGCTGCAAACACTTGGTGGCTGGTGTCATTTGCTTCATAATGTAGTAGTTACTTTTTATCATAGTTCTAAAAAATCTGTCCTGTTTTGCCATGTAGAAAACTGTATTTCTATCCTACCTGAATTGAACAGACTTTTCAAGGTGGTACGTGGCTAAAATATTATCTGGTGCTATTACAAACTTGTCACTAATTAATTCATTTTAACTCAAGGAATTTAGTTCTTGTAGTATGTCCCCATCGTTGTTCTGGAAAAAGTTGAGACCTATATGGAGACAAGGCTACCACTGAGACGTCAGAGGTCTTCCTTCTTACCCCTTTATGTGTGGTTCCATAAGGTCTGCTTCCAGGCTATTATTACATCAAAAATTATTTTTTGCTACTAAGGATATACATGGTGCTTCACAATCCATAGATTTTGGAACTTTTAGAGCAGAGACACTGTTTCCTTCTAAAATAGCTTTTTGTAGAATGAGAAAGACATTAGACAACAGATGAAACCTTTGCTGTGTGCTCTTTTCCTTTCTCTTAATTCATTATTTACTCTTGCCCATCATACCAGTAATTAGTCTATCTAGTCTCATTCAGAAAGTTTACCTCAAATGTATATAATTGTGTATTTTAAAGCTAAATTCCAAACTCATATTTGTAATACTTAGTTATTTGTATCTCATGGAATTCCTGTAGAAACCTGTTGTTGAAAGATACCTGAATGATAGGTTGATTAAATTGCATTTCTCAGTTTTTAATGTGAGGGGGTTTAATATTTGCACTTCTTGACCTTACTATTTTACAGATTTTTTTTTCCACATTTCTACATGTGTTTTCATTTTCTTTTTTATGTTTTCATTTTCTATGTTATTTTTCCTACGTATACTGGGAGGAGATTGATGGTGGTGGAAGTATGCAGAGATGTGCAGAGAACCACGGCCTTGTGAGGCACAGAATTAAATTGTTTATTTGATGTTAATAATTGGCTTAATGCTATACCTAATATCTAAGTTTGGAAGAAGAACGTGGGGAATTCCTTCAAAAAGTTACACAAAAGTAGGAAATAATGTTAACAGACAGTGATTAATTACTTTATTGCAGAAGGGGAGCTTTTTGTATCTCCTCTTGGTTTGAAATGAGTTGCCATATGTTGAGAAGGTAGAGACTGGCAGAAGACTTTCCTGTCTTACTAAGTGGTGAGCTCAGGAAATAACTAAATTTACCATGGGGAGTTTACCTAACTAACCACAACCTTTTACTAATATGTTCACTTTGTCCTCACATACAAATTTTGAAGTAAAAATGCCAGTACTCGTGTGTCACTGATGGGAAGTAAAAGGCAATATTTTGGTCATAATTGGTAGGAGGTGAGACTGACATTCACATGAATTTTCCCCAATTACAGAATAAGCACAAAATATTTCATAGAAATTAAATTATTTCTTAAAACTTCTGTCATGCTTACCTGGCACTTGGAAATGCTTGTGCTTTCCCACTATTGATGCTTAGTCTTTAAAAGTGGTTTTCTTTAAATAGGAAATATTGTTATTTGTTTAAAATGTTAAATATTTTCTTAGATTTCAGTCTTCAGGTTTAGCACAGCCCTCAGAATCTTGTTTTCAAGGCCAGAAAGTTCGTTACGCTATCTTTTAAAACCTCCTGCATGCCAAAGGGCACAGCAATGTGCTCAGCAATGACTCCATGGTGCTCAATATCTTACAAAAACTTAAGGGCATGACAGAGAATCCATCACTTGGGTGGGTACTCTGTTCAAACAAATTATCCTCACCGATAATTTATACAGACTTAAATCCTTAAGTCCCACTTGAAGACACTTCAGTTTTATCCCTTGAATCACTCGGGGCTTTTTCTATTTCTTCTCCACTTTTTTTGAACCTTCTGCATGCAGTTCCAATGTCTATGTATTCTAGTATTGATCTCACCATACATAGAAAAAGCAAGATTGGCAAGCTTATTTCTGTTAGGTGTCTAGGGACTGACCTAAGCCTTATTTTGCCTTAACACTGTCTGCAAGGCACGTGTTAAGTGGTTTCTTCAGTGATCTAACTCCTTCATAAAAGTAGCTGCTGTCCAAGTTACAGTCCCAGGTTTCAGACATGCACCAACTTTCTGTGTTCTTGGAGGAGTATGACCTTGCATTTGCATTACAGTTTGCCTTTGCTGTGTGTTACTTGTGTGTGCAGCTGGGAATTTGGGGAAATACTGGGCCTGATGGGAGATAAGTCTGCTTATGTAGGGTATCTGAGTTTTATAACACTCCTTTAGACCCGATTCTGCTGGATGAGCCTTAAGAGTAAGAAAACAGTCCTAAACTGTGTCTTCTCTAACTCCTTGCATTTTCTAATTATTTAAAAATGAATCATCTACATCTATGCTTACTCACATTTAACATGACACTTTGCAATTAAGTCAAACTGTACTTTCCTCTTATGTAGGGAAAAATTAGAAAAATTTTACTTTTCCCTACAAACTCTAGGAGCTCTTGAGAACTCCCCTGCTCTCAGTTGGCCCCTTTGCAGTCTGTTTTCATCTTTCTCTTAAATTAGGGGTTTGTTTGATGGTTTTTTTTATTATTTTTTTTTTCCTAAGCTAGAGGACACCCATACGTGCTACTGTCGCTTTCTTCCTTCTGTGATCTTGACAACCTGCAGTCACATATCTGGGGTGCCTTCATTAGAAGGTACAGGTCCTAGCCTGGCTTGTTAGCTGCAGAGCTGGTCTCTATGGAGAACCTCATACAGGGATAAGAGCTGCACTGCTTGGCATTCAGGCCCCATTTTGCCTGATGGCTTGCAGTCGTCACTCCCAGCTGTGGAAGGGGGAGAGTTAGAATGCCTCTTTGACATTTCATGCCTTCTATTCATATCTGATACATAAGCGATGTTTTGGGATGCTGTCCTAAGAAGTAACTCTGTGGTGTGTGGCACCTTGTACTAAACCGAGGTTGTGCTCTGTATTTATAGAACCACTTTCTGGAGCCTTTTAAAACCTGCTCAGAGCTGCTTACAAGTCAAATAACTCTCTTCTAATGTTCTGGTTTATTGAGATGACTTTGGAAATGTAATGTCACCTTAAATTAAAGCAGGCATTCATCTCTTCCATCGGTCCTTCACTTTCTGGTTGATCTTGGCAGATCTTTCTGAAGCCCGCGTCTGGTAGTTTGTAACTAAACACAAGCAGACTAAACCAGGCCTTCCAAAGCTCCTTCTCTCGTATAAGTAGTCTATTATGTCCCCCTGTCTCTGTGTCATGGATGATGGCAATGGTAGGTAAATAGGTACCGGAGACTCTTAACTGTGCAATGTGCTGTAAGACCTAGCAGAGCTGCCTGACAAATCTCGGGGGGGGATGCAAACAGCATTTCTTCCCTTACGATGTGACATGAAGTGTTGGCTTTTGCATGAATAAAGTTGGAACTATTGATCTGTTTTGGACAACCGACAAGTCAGGATCATCACAGAGCTGTTCAGCTTCCCTCACACGTGCGCCTTCCATGCACTTAAAACCCTTTTTTTCCGGCCTCTTACGTGTTGCAGTAATGATTGGGTTTGGCAGACACCAAGTATTTCTGGTGTGTGGTGGTTCCCTGTAACAAGTTATCCTCCCAGAAACAGGACTGTAGAGCATCAGCCTACAGACTTCTTTTCATACAAAAACATATTCTGTATTCCTATCCAGTATAAACTAGACTAGGGCTGCTCAGCTGCTGAAATCTATACGTGGCTTGACAGGAATGTTCATGTAATCTTCTTTTCCAATGGCTTCTTCAATGCAGACCGTGGATTTGGAGATAGCAGCCTGTTATTGCCGCTGTTTTCCCTGCAGCCCCTCTGTTGTCACCCTACATATTGCTCCTCAGGAAACACTATGTCTGCATATGGGTTGTCACCACCAGCATAATTCAGTTTGTGTGGGTCCCTTCCTTATCTGTGCGTGACTTGTTGCTGGGGATAACTGAGGCTTCTTATAAGGCGTGTGAATTATCTAAGCAGTAATTGCCCGTTCCTGGCAGTTGTCTTCCCATCCCAGGGGGTAGATGAGGATATAGGCTGTGTTCTGTAACACGTATTCAGGAAGTCTGATGCTTTGAGGGAGCATCCAGGATTTGCACAGACTGTGTTGTGCTCATGTGAATTTGTGCTGCTAGGATGTGCAGAGCCCCCGTGTGCAAATGAAGGGTGGTGCTGTCGGGGTCTCACAAGACGTACAGAGGGCTGGGGCAGGAAGCACAGCGTCATGATGTTTGGCAGTGCCGTGCCATCACATCTCTTTGAGTGCGGAGTGGAGTTTTGAGAGGCTGGGGGCGTTGTCTGTGCTCCTCAGCTAGTCCAATTTGTTAGGTGGCTGTGAACACCAGCTTTTGAGGGAGTGTTGGAGACTGGAGAATCAAGTCATAGTGGGAATACTGGGACTCCCTTATATGTCCTCCTGGGATATCAAGTTTCTTACCCTAGAAAACCTTTTTTTTGGTTGGGTGGGGGAATTCAGAAACCCCACACACGCTGTATTTGTGCTTTGTTTTTGCCCTTTGGGGAATGCACAGCAGGGGTCCATCATGCAGGGCGTGTTCAGGTGAGACGGCCCAGAGTGACACTAAACAAGGCACAAGGTCTTACAATCTGGTATGGCCTGGGACTGCAACAGTACAGTCATGGTGTGGTGGGTCTTCCTCTTTTACTGTATAATTTATGGGGGTGTGTGCAGAAGGCAGAGTCACATGCAAATGAAAAGAAGCAGTTACCTTTCTCCACAACTGAAGGATGTGTAGATTGCCCAGCTATAGATAAACTCAATTTCTAGAGGAGAGGGCAGTGAGAAAGGATGATAATGAGCTATGGAGCATATGTGATCAACTCCTCCAGTGTTAAATTGACTTCAAAATAAAAGGTGTGCTGGAATATAATTATGTTACTTTTTGAGTGTTAAGTGCGTAGCATACTAGAATTCAAAACTAAAAATGGAGTGGGGGTGTGAAAGCTCAGACATTGTTTTGGCTGAGGTGAGATCCATCCTGCAGACTATTTGGGCCTCTGAAAGCAGAAAACCATCTAAAGAGAGTTGAATGGGGCACTTCAGGTAAACTTCTGTAGACAGTTCGTATATATTTAAAAATAGCGAGCATGTTGACATTTCTCTGGAAAATGAAGGGTTTGTTTCAGAGCTAAGTGTTTAATTTCATAGAAAAGGGAGAATCACACTATTGTACACGTCATGAAAAATAGGGGAACAATGTAGATCTGGACTTCTATTCCCAATAGAATAGAATTTTTTTCTGTTCTGTGTTCCCTAGTACATGCTAAAAATATTTTCAATATCTTAACATCTGCATTGTTATGAAAAATGGCATGTCTTTGTTTTGCTTTCAGCTGTGTCATTCTTGCATTATATTTTGTTCCATGTGCTCTCTTCAGTTGGGATGTGAAGTCATTTTCTTTTGTCAGCTGTAGACCTAGTTGCCCTGACTCCAGCAATGCACTGTGCACCACTTGGAAGAAGTTATTTCTTTTTTTCTGCCTCAAAAAACCCCAATCTGTATGTTGGGGAATATGGAGTCGATTGTGAAAGTGTCTTCTGATTGGCAGAGAGGGGCAGTAAATAGGGTAAAAAAAAAGGAAGTTAAGCCTCTTGAAATGTAGAAAAATGGAGGTTGAGGAAAGACTGGGTATGTGAGTATGTTTTGCATACTACTGTGTATTAGCATGTCTAATCTTAAGTGCAACAGTCTGTCCCATTTGGAGCAAGGCATGCACCAGGATAAGGCGGACCCTCCCATGGCTGTGCATGCCCCCGGCAGGCTCCTAAGCACCACACAGCAGAAGAAGATGGGTGAGTGAAAGCTGGCTGCAGTTCTGATTCACATGTCAAGTAGAAGAAGCAAAACAGCCAAGAAATAGAGCCAGGCTTGCTGTAAACAGATTGGTAGTGAAGGCAAGATGGCAGTAGGTGAGGGACAGTCAGGGGGAGGTCATTAGCTGTTGGATGCTGCTGCTTTCCAGTACACTGCCTGGAATGCAAGGTACCTGGGTTCCTCTTTTTGCCTTACCCTGGGGCACTGTAAAGGTGAACACCCACACACTGGTTTTGGTTTCTTGATTGACTCAAAAGCAATAGAGCTGAGTATTAATGCTCTTACTCTGTCTCTCAGGTGTGCAATTGTCACAAGGTTGCCACAAAAAAGGAACTCGACTGTCTGGTCTGATTATTTTTTACCCCCTAAAGTTGAAGAAATTTTGCACGTTCACAATGAACTTTAAAAGACATGTTAAGGGGGCAAGGCCAGGCTGCCAGAACTGGGAAATGCTGAAATTGAGGTTGCACGTGTTACTCTGATTCTGCTTCCTTGAATGTATGTGTTGGTGCAAAATCTTCTAGTAAATGGTAAGTATTGGGGTTTTTTTTCCAGAAGAAACATGCCTGTGGCAAAACGATGGTGTTTATGGGATGAATAGGGCATATGTAGTGGATGAGGTGATCACAGATGTTCCTGAGATGGTTTGCTTGTACAGAACTGTAGCAGACATTCAGCTGCCCTAGGCAACCCCCTCTTCCCAGGGGTTCCTACCAGGTGTCTCAATCTGCAACTCCCCTCTTCTAGGCAACAGCACTCATGGCAACAACCACCTCTGGGGCTTACATATGCTTAGTGCCTTCCCTTAGAAAATCCCTAGAGGTAGGGGTTTCCCATTATTTTGTACCCTTGCAGTGAGCCAGCAGTGTGGCAGCAGTTCCCGGCTTCATACAAGCTTCCCATGTGCTGCTTCAAAGGAGGTGCTGGGCTGTGCGGGTAGCCTTCATTTATCATTTTGAAGTAGCCAGCATCCCACTAATGATGCGTGTGCTGTACTTTGGGAACATTTCATCTCTAAATTTCTTCTTGTCACAAGAGTGGGAAAGTGTGAATGACGCAGGGCACTGGGCAAGGACAGAGGAGGGTCTCACGGCTAAGACATCAGATGGTACAAGACTGCACTGAATTCTGGCACTGCTGCCTGTACCACAGAGTTCCTGCATGAAACTGTCGTTTTGTGGCCAACTGCTCAAACGCTGGTGCGTGTCTTGGTTTCTGGATTTCCAAATCAACTCCAGGAGCCACATGGTCATTCAAAGCCAGTTTTAGATGATTTGCCGTGAGGAATTCAATAAAAGGCACAACCCCTATTAAGGAGTAATAGGGAGTGAGACTTAACTATTGAATAGATTACGTGAGACTGGAAGAATTGGACAGCCTGGGGTCTGAAATGGTCTAGTGTTTGAATTTGCAATTTCAGGTCAAAAACAACTTACCGGGATTCACCTCCCACCCCCCAATTTTTATATCCCCCAGTGAGCGATGTGCTTAAATAGAAGGCAATAGATCTGTCAGTTAATCTATAGCTCATTTCTATATTAAGTTAGTTTTAAATAGCATTAAAGGCTCAGTTTAGCAAAGCACTTAGTAAGGCATCTAACTGCATATTTGAATTGAGGCCAGAATTGATAAACTTGGATACAGTGTGATAATACATTGTAATAGGAACACTGCATCCACAATGGTTAATGAGGATGTCCCAAACAGGGCTCTATCTTCCTTCTGCTGAGATTCGGCATCACAAGTTTCAAAGCTGATTAATTTGTGGGTTTGGTTCACATGTTTCCAGCAAGAATGGGATACAAAGGAATTTTTTTGGAATTAATGGATTTATAAGAAAATAATATTCTCTGATTTTTCCAAATACCTGCTATCTGTCACAGAGCTCAATCTTGTTTTGATTCCTTGAGCACTTATTTATTCCAGTGGTTAATAATCATTGCTGTCCCTACACAAAATCCAGTTACAGCAGATTTTCTGAAAGAGTGTTCTGAGACTTCAAAAAACTAGCAAGGAAAAAACGAGGACAAATATTTATCCCTCCTTTCAAGAGGATAACTGCCCAGAGGTCTACCTTTTGGAAGTCATGAAAGTCTTCTTTAATCTTTTTGCATTTTTTAAAACTAGCAAACAGTGTCTTACTTTTAATTGTAAAGGCCTCATTACAGTTGACCTTTCAGATACAATTTAAATGCTTCCCCACAAACTAAGCGTGAGCGTTGTTTTAATGCTAGTCTACTTAAAGGATGTTTTTTTCCTTTCCACTTCTTGTTAATAGACTGATATCTAAGTTGATAAATTCAGAAAATCCTTGATGGGAGAGAATGGTGTTTCCCACTGTGTCCACAAAAAAACCAAAACAAAGCAACTAATGTTTGTTTTTTGTGGTGCATTTGATCATCATGTTAAAAAAAAACGTGATTTGAATTAGAATTTAATAAATCTATTACCGTCTTCACTTATGGAAGAAGAAAATGAAGTCTCCTTTTTCGCTTATAATTTGTGATCCTCAGCTGAAGGATTCTGTCTGGAAATCCTCACACAAATTGAGCATAACAGCTGATAAAGTACAAAGTAGTATTTTACTGTACAGTGATAGGGCACTTTTCTACTCTTCTAGTTACAACAATCTTAATTTTGAGGCTCTCTGGGGACAAAATTACCATTTCTTTTCTGTATTTCTGCTAATCTTTTAGAGATCATAGCTAAATCATAGTAAACACTAATTTCAAATTTTCACCTTTTTCTTTAAGAAGAAAGCCTGAGTAAAATTTATGAGTATTACTCATAAATATGTGTCTCTGCTAGGCAAAATACCAAAATAACAAAGTTTAACTTCCTTGTGTCTTTTTTTTGTAGCTGTTATCATAAAAGCAATTATATGACTTTTTTCTTTCCTTTTCCAAATCCAGACTCTTGTTTTATTTTCTGTATGCATAAAGGCCTAACTCTTTTTTTTTAAAAAGCAAAGAGGTAACAATGATGTTTTTTCATCAGGAACATGATCCTATATTCCTATATTGGCCCATCTGGCTAGGGTTGCCCCCACTGGCTCATAGTTGTAGAGGAATTGCATGTGTATGGATAAGTGACGCATCCATAAATTAGAATTTGCTTTAATTCAACAACATTGAAAACAGTAGGCATGGAAGGGTGATCTGTAGTCTTCCTTCTTCTTCCTGGAATAATTGTTCTATAAAAATGATTTTTCACCATTGTTTTCTGTTGTAGCATTTCAGACTGAAAAAAAGCTAGGTAGCTGATATTGGCTTAGAGAGTAACCTTTCATTTTTATTTTTTGCCAGCTCTCACAAATGTATTAGGCCATTTGAATAGTTGTTTGATATATATCCCATATGTTTTATACACGTGTGTGTATATATATATAAAAAAAATATGGTGGGTGGGTGTGTATACATATATACATATGTATATATGATACCTATCCAACTTCCTCTGGTTGTTTCTATCATTGTGACTGAGACAAAATGTTTTTTCTTCAATGGTGGTGCCTCTCTCAGTAGGTGATTTGTCAATGTAGTTGTCCTGTGCATCTAACTCCCCTTCAGGAACTTCCCCTCCAGAGAACATACTAAGGGAATACCGCTGGGTGATTCATATGAACCAATAAAGAGCAGGCATAACATTTGGACACAGGATTCGATGGCAAAAGCCCTGTTGACTCCAGTGGGATGAGAATGTTTGGGGAGAGGATGCACAGTAATTCACTAGCATATTAAATCACTGTTGCCCCCAAACGTACTTCGTGCTGCTTCACCACGATTCACTGACTGTACCTTTCTCTTTAGCATATGAAAACTAACTCAATTAGTAGCAAAATTCAGATAAATCTCAACATATACTAGTGCTTTTGTTGTGATTAACAACAAGTTAAAATACTATTAAAAAGATTTTCAACAAAATTAACCTCAGTTTTAGGTGGGTTTTTTAGGACCTTGTTCTGTCATGTGCTTTTACTTTTTCGGGGAAACAAATACTTCTCTTCAGTTACAGATTCTACAGTTAAGTAGTGGTCAAGAGCATTGATAGTCAACTCAGACTTGAGAAACTTAATGGCATTACATGATGAAGAATAATGAAATAATGTAAGGAATTGTTTGACTTGAACTTGCTGTGCTTCTGATGCGTGTCCTTCTGCAAATAACTACACATGTAGGTCATGCTAATACGTCCACTTTCATGTATAGCGTTAAAAAGCTGCGCACATGGCCAAGATCGGCCCTCTGTAGCACAGTTGTGAAACCCTTTGGTGCGTACTGTGACTTTTGTGGGCTATGTGAGTGCTTAGGTGTCAGAATTAAAGCAACCATAACCCTCTCAAGCCTTGTAGAATCCGTGGGGTGTTTATGAACCTAAAGTCCAACTGGTCAAGCGTAGATGGTATAGCTGGTGCTCCTCTACATGACTGCAGTTAAAAATAGAATAGGGTTGAAGCATGAACCTAATGTTTTGTTGTGAGTTCAGTGAATAATAGTGAGAAGTTACAGAGCTGCTTATTGCTTTTTATCTAAGGAGAGATTGATGCATTGCTCTGTAGAAAATGATAAAACTAGAAGATAGTATCTGGAATATCAACATCTAGTATTCGGTACTGATATTAGAAAATCATACACAGTGATGTTATGATCTTAAATACTGTTGATTCAGAACATATGTATTAATCTTATTTTGAAAATGTAAATCCACATCCTTGGTAGTTTACAGATATGCTAATTTTGCTAAGAGTTGCCAAGAAGAAGTTGACAGTTTGGACCAAGGATTGCTGTGGTTGCTATGTGCAAAAGCCTAGAACAAGCCAGTGGGAAATAATACCAGGGTGGGAAAGTATTGCTATGGTTACAGAGTATTTTCTTTAAAGGAGAGGTGGATAACACAGCAAGAATCGCTGAAACTTAGGTAATACTGTATTATACAAGAAGCAAAAAGACTGAAAGATAATAACTGTCTTGTGCTCTTAATGGCATTTTGTTAGTTTCCAGCAAAGAGGGATTTAATTAAAGTAGGAATAATTCGTGAAAGCTTTGTTAGAAAACTATACTTAGCTTTTATTTTGTAAAAGTGGAATGCCAGCACAATATCTTGCATATTTTGGCTCCATCTCTTTGTTTTTTAAAACAAAAAGATCTTTTTTTTTTTTTTTGTCAAGTGGATTAAGAGTTCTTTTAAAAAGAATAAAAGTGTAATTATACCCAAATAATTTAATTCATGTGAACTTTTCAGTCAGTTTTTCAGTACACTAAAAACCGTAAAATAACAGCATTTTGCAAAAATACACGTAATACAAAATAATTACAAAATACAATAAAAATCGTAATAAAAAATAAAAGCCTGCTTTAAGTGGTGCTGTAAATCTGAACTGTAAATTTCATCTAGGAAAATCCTTTTTCGCTTATAGACATCCTCTAGGATTTAGTTGTAATCACTTCTGATGGTTTTATCCTGAAAATCAGGAAGTAGAAGACCACTGTACAGCTCAGAGTTTCCATTTTTGGTATTTGGGAAGATCCTCTCTTCTCCTCTGCCATGTTTATCAAGAGGTACGGTTTGAAGCATCTAGATGGCGTACGCTGGACCATGCCCAGCTCACCCTGCCCCACCAGTCATTCAGAACCACTCTGCTGGGAAAGGTGGGACTGGGGACCGAGCAGTCCCATGGGAGGGACGGGACAGACCTGTGCTCTAGGACAAAGGAAAGGGAAACCTTAAGAAGTGGATTTTTCTTTTTCATGGCTACTGTATTGCATTTATCCATCACTCTCTAATACCCATGCCTCCAAAAGATGCATTGTTCAACTGCACTTTGAGGCCCATCACTGCAGTTCACTTGAGTCTGGTTGATGGAACCAGATGTACAAGACAAAACTCCTGAGCTGCGTAACTGTACTGAAGGTCTACAGCTGACCCTGGCTAATGTGCCAGCTTCATTCCTGGTCAGTGCTGGAGGGCATGGAGCAGAATTGATCGTGCTGGAGGGTAAAGGACGGAAAGAGGCTCACAGGAGCCTGTTCTTTTTTAGAACCTGACTCCGCCACACCACATAAATTGTCCATGTCACATCTCTGCCTTGGGCACGTTTTCTTGAAGGTAAGAAGGGGGAGGATTTAAATTGTCAGGTGAAATACGTTCAGCTATTTGTGACTGTTTTCCTGTTTTTATTGCTGTTTTGCCTGTACGATGAGATAGGCATTCGAAACTTGGAGGTGAGGCTCTGCCCTTTTACTCTGCTCTTAACAAGTATACCCAAACATGGATATAACCTGCTGTACCTAGTAGTGCAGACTCTGACTATTTCAACTGAGGTCAAAGAGCCTCTTTAAAATAATTTTATAGCTTTGCCAGAGAAACCTCTGACAGTGGACACATGAGATGGACTGTAAAGTATGAATTGGGGATGGAGCCCACTGGGGCTGGAGTTCGTCTGTGTTAAGAACGCTGAGGCAAGGGTCCTGAGGACAGCAGACTAGGACAAAGACCTAAGATGGGGAAGAAGCAAGGGAACTGAGATCAACTGGGGAGATGGGGGATGGCCAATTGAGCAGGAAAATAGGGAATTTAAGCAAAAAGTCCCAAGAGGTATATCAGAACTGGGATTTGGAAGCCTGGTGGACTTGAGACTGGAATGAAATGAGGAACTGGAGACAGTGGAAGAGCATAATAGTGCTGAGGGCCAGTGCTTGGAAGCTTAAGAGTGAACGAAGAACAACTTTTGTAAAGAAAAGAACAAAAAGAGGGTGTAAAAGCAGAAGTCGTCATGGCTGAAGAAATGGGTCAAAAGTTGTGTGCAACTTCAGTACACTGCTCTCTGCTGTGTAGAGCCAAAGATTTCTGAGCATGGCCTACCATTTCTTCTTATTTGTCAGATGTTATTTGTAGCTTACCCACTCCCAAAATAACGGCTCATATGGAAGAGAGCATCTTAATGCTGTGGCTGCACCCTCCACTAGTACAAATAATAGAGGTCTGTAGTGTGGATCCAACCATTCCACTCTGTGGTCAAGCCACTTGCCTATGAAAGTATTTGTTCTACATATTTTTTCCCCAGGGTTTTAAGAATATACTGAATAAAAATACACTGAATAATAAGACAGTAAAATCAGGTGCTAAAAATTAACCAAGGTTGGAATTTGCTTTGGCAATGCTATCTTAGCTCACTGTAATTTTGACTGTATAGTCATGACGGAAGATCTATTTATACATTCATATAATGCTTATTCCAAGGGACTTCTTCCTCCACTCACTTCTTCAGGTGGATTTGCATGGGGATGCATCAATTTTGATAGCTACAGACCCTGAAAGATGTCACGAATGAGAGAAGTTTGCAAAGAAAAAATGACTGAAGGGATGGGCAACCGAGTGGTGCCTGGGACTCTCTTCCTGCCTCTTTCACAGAGGTCTGAGAGAACTCCTTTGAGTCCCTCACTGCTGTTGAAAAGCTGGTTCCCCTACTCATTTATGCTATTTTCAGAGTGTCTGACTGCTTGATTGTTGGCAGTGCTGAGCAGCCTTTTCCTTCAGTGAGGTCAGTGCTGGTGCACTGTGAAGGTCTCTGACTCCTGGCTGGAGACAACTTACTCAGAGGTGACTGCCCCCTATCCAAGAACCATCGGAGTGTTGTCTTGCTGTGGGGATGGCTGAGGTGGTTTTGAAGGAGCTGCTGAACCATTGCACTTTACAGCTCAGCCTGTTTGGTCACCTGGCACCATTTCTTATTTTCTTTGCTACAGCTTAAATGGAATGACTGCAGCCAGGGGTACTTTAAGCCTTACTCTCTTTGCACCTCAGTTCCCCAGGTGTGAAATGAAGATAACTCTTGTTCCTTTTTTCATAGGGAGATGATGCTTATAAATATTAGAGAAGTCATTTTCACAGCATACATACAGTAGTATACATAAACACATGAAGAAATTTGCGCGCTCTCTCTCTCTCAAAGCTGGAATTGAATAGGATACAGCAGGAGAGTCTATGGCCATGTGGTGAATGGCACAGTAAATTGAAAATATCATTTTTCTTATTGAGCAAACAGCTCATGATCTTGTGCGCTGAATGGCATGGAACTGTACAAGAAAAATAACCCTAGGTTTTGAGCAGTAACTGAGGATTGTTGTCATGGTGTGTGCACACATAAAGGAAGATGGACTTAAGGTTGCACAAGTGTCCTCAGTCTGGCCCCATCTGCCTTCTGAGTGCTCAGCTTCACACTGTTTAAGATAGCTTTTTGTGCATCATACATATTTAGAAGTACTAGTACTTTGCAGACCTGTATGCCTTTTTACCTTGTTAATGATTCCATAAAAACATGAAGTAACTAGGAATACAAATTCAGTGATAAAGTTTACCTGATATGTTAAAAAGAGTTCTTAAAAGCTGCTCACCATGCCTGTCCACGTGTACCTCCATCTGGTTAACAACCTCAAAGACAGATTTAGAAAGTAATTGAGATAATCTCTGTAAAAATCATGGGTTTCCATCCTACTGTTAGGTGCAATGGAAGCCTAGCATAAACATACATTTGGTAGGACTGAAAACTCGTCTTCCTTCTCCCTGTCCTGTTCTTCCTCTACACCCTTGCTAGAAAGCTAGCTTTCGTTCTGTTTGCCAAGGTCCGCCCCTTTCTTTCGTTTTCTTGTGATTCTCAAATTAAACAGGACTTGATTTAACTAGTGACATGCTATTGAAAAAGTTAGGCTTCTAGCCATGAAAACTGCGAACAGGCTATTTGAATTTTAATTAATGCCTCACATCTGTAGAGGGGTAAGTTTTTGAAATAAGCCGTTGAAACATTTTAGAGGGAAAAAATTAATGGCAGTTTCTCAAAGACCAGAGAACTTCAATTCTCTTTTTCTTTTTTTTTTTAAAAAAAAGACAACTTTTTTGATATTATGTAACACTATTTCATTTTTTGATACAGCACCAGTAAAAGCAAGCGTAGTTCTTGTGCAGAACATCACTGCTTCTTATAGCATTGAATAGCTACAAGACGGCTTGGTCTAACAAGTCCAGAGACTAGGGTGCTTGATTGCTGGTCATCAGTATGTGTTTATGCTGTTAAGTTTTGATGTCCTGAATAATCCTGGTGAGATAACACTCAACAAGAACAACAGATAGGGAGCCCTTGAAATCCTCCACCTTCTCTTCTACTGGGAATCACTGCAGGACTTTTAATTTTGAGCATAATCATTGCTTGAGATTTCATAACAAGATACTAGTATGCTGAAAAATACTGAGCAGATGTTCCTACAGACAAATATAAGACAAATACTCTTCCTGGTTTTGTGTACATGGAACAAATATTCACTTGCATAGGAACAGTCCAGGTATGAAAAAGATATTTTTGTTGTCCTGTTTGTGTGCTTACATACAGCGGAATGAGATGATTCACAGGTATGTCACATAATAGCCATTAAGCCCCAAAAGGAGGCTTTAAGGATATCCATTCATGCCGCAATCACAAAATTAGTATTGTATATCAAACAGAAGATCACAACACCAAAAGCCTGAAACTACAGCAAGCCGTGATAACACTGCAGAAGAAATGAGAGTAATAATTGGTACTGTGTCCATTGACTGGCCTTTCTGAGGAAGCAGAACACATGCCAATATACTTGCACTGCGGCTAGTCCCTGAGGAACCAGTTCAGAGCTCCAATATCCCTGCGCCACTCTGAGCCAAGTGATCAAGTTCGTCTTTTGTTGGTCTGGATGTGTTGGTCTGGAGCTGCTCTTCATTGATTTTGTATTGTATTTTTTGATTTTAGTGTATTGGTGGTAAAGAAAAATATTTGAGGACACCTTTCCCTCTTTTTTTTTTTTTTTTTTAATTGAAAATGTCATGGGTCTATAAATATTTCAGAGTATGAAATATGAGTGAAAATATGGAGGACACTGGAAAAGATGTGAGGAAAATCCAAGCACTGGCCACGTAATTATTTTTGCGTGACAGATTCTATGAAATTTCATTGATGATATGAGGCACAGGTGCGGGACCCCATTAGGTTTTGGCTGGTTTGCTTGTGCTGCCGGTGTCTGAAGGGCTCGTTTTGAACTTTGTGCTCTAAGAAAAGACACTAGGTCTCCTGGTTTGTGTCCCTTTTTATGTAATAGCAAGATGGCCTAGATTTGCCCCAATTTTGTTGAATTATAAGTAGTTTCTAGTTTATTGATGAACATAATTGCTCTTGCTTTTGGACAGACAATGTATGCACCTGTGTGAATGAAGAGATTTTATTGTCTTTTATGAAGGGGAAGGATTACTGCAGTAAGAAGTTGCGAATTGGAGCACAAAGCTTGAGTCAAATAATTCTTATTCCCTATTGCTCTTGATTTCTGTCTTCTCTGGACTGTTTTGTTGTTGATTAACAGCACAGAGGACTGAGTGTCACTTTACACACACGTCTCACGCAACTTATTTAACTACGTGCGTGAACAAGAGTCACCTTCTCATTGGGGCACTTAGGGTGGGTTTTGGTTGCCCATACGTCACTGTCTCATGCTCCTCGAGGTGCTGCAGCATGTCCCAGGCCTTTGCATGGGCGTGCAGCTCTGGTTCAGATCTCGAGACCTTTGGAGTTTGGAGCACTGGTTGCAGGAGGCCGGGGGACACACGGCACCAGAGACCTGGACTGGAGGAACTGAATCACACCCATAAAATCTGAAGAGAATTTGTTGTTACTGTTCTTATATGAGGGAAGTTGTTTGTTCTGTAACTAGCTAGCCCATTTGGCAGTAGATTGTCTGATAACGAGACCCAAAAGAAAACATTTTCTGTTCTCCTTAGTTTCTTATGACAGTTTGACACTTCAGAGACTGCAATGGGATGCTACTACTTCATCAGTCAAACTCAAAGAAAGTGGTCTTGTTTGTTCCATTATGTTTAAAAGCACCACAGGAACATCCTAGAAACATATATCTGAACAACTTTACTACTTCTAATTATGTAAATGTTTTACTTTTTTTCTCTCTAAGTTCTCTATTCTAAGCTCACTCTCCCAAAATGCTGAAAAACTGTGGAAGTAAGAGGCAGAAAATGTCAAGGTATCAAAAATGGACTGTCACTAAAATCTTACCTCTCCTACTCCAGGGAATAACTCTGGGATTTGAGAGAGAGAAGGGGAGCGTAATAAGCCTGAGGGATTCCTTGTCAAGGAGGGAAGGAAAGTAAAACCTCTTTCATAAAGTCCAGCCTGTAGTTGAATGTAAGAAATAACGGTGTTAATGAAAGCAGTGCGCACCTTAGTCAAAGTATGCAACTTTTCATGACCCCTTGAAAGATCTGTACATCTCAAAGACCTGCGTGGGCAAGTGCCAAGTCCTGCACCTGGGGAGGAGCAAGCCCATGCACCAGTATATGATGGGGGCCGCCTGGCTGGAAAGCAGCTTGGCAGAAAAGGCCCAGGAGTCCTGGTGGACACCAAGCTGAACATGAACCGTAATGTGCCCTTGCCTTGAAAAAGGGTAACAGTATCCTGGGCTGCATTAAGAGTGCTGCCAGTGGGTTGAAGAAGGCGATCCTTCCTCTACTCAGCGCTGGTGAGGCCACACCTGGAGTGCTGGGTCCAGTTTTGGACTCACCAGTACAAGAGAGAGATGTGGAGCTACTGGAGAGAGTCGAGTGAAGGGCCACTAAGATGATGAAGGGACTGGAGCATCTCTCCTGTGAACAGACTGAGACAGCTGGGACTGTTCAGCCTAGAGAAGACAGGGCTCAGGGGGGATCTCATCATTGTGTTCAATATTGGAAGGGAGGGTGCAAAGAAGGCAAAGCCAGGCTCTTTTCTGTGGTGCTCAGTGACAGGACAAGAGGCAATGGGCACAACCTGAAACACAGGAGGCTCCATATGAACATCAGAAATCACTTTTTCCACTGTGAGGGTGACTGACCACTGGCATAGGCTGCCTAGAGAGCTTCTGGAGTCTCCGTGCTTGGGGGTATTCAAAAGCTGCCTGCACCCAATCCTCGGCAATGCTCTCTATGTGGTCCTGTTTGAGCAGCAGAGGGGTTGGACCAGATGACCTCCAGAGGTCCCATCCGGTCTCACCCATTCTATGATCTTGTAGTTGTGGTGAGACGCCTCCTCTTCTGTATTTCTTTAACAATTAAAAAGGTGGAAATTACCATTCTGCTGCCCTTCGCTGCTGTTGTGTCTGCCTATGTTTATTTAGCCCGCAAAATGTCTTCTAAAAGTTACTTTTAATTTATAACATTAATTTATATTAATGTCTAAAAGTTAATATTTCTTTTAAAAGCCATAGTTAATTGTTCTATTGTTTCTCTGTAGTACTGAAAGGTCTGTGAATAGTTACCATATTTGTGCTGCGTTGCACAGTCTACGTGACTGTGGTGCTTGCTGATACGAGTAAACAACAGCTAGTATGGCAGAACACCACTGCTCTGTAGAACGTAAGTCTACTCAATTTATAGACTCTCAGAAAACAACTATGAGTGGAGGCAAAACAAATATCAAAACTCTCAAAATATATCTGAGCTCCTAGATATAAATTTGTATACATTGTCTGACCAGACTTTTGACATACTGTGATCAGGTGCATTATTATTTTTGGATAGTTGGACCGTTCTTTTCCCTCTGAATTCTTTACATTTTTCTTTTGCACTCGATTGTTACCTTACCATTACTTTGATGTGTATTTATATATAATTCCATTCATTCTTGCTTAGGGCCATAATGTAGTTTCGAGACAGTCATGCATACTGAACAATGTACCAGTCTGATTGTTATTACCGTACCAGTCTCCTTTGGTACAATGCTACTCCTCTCTCTCCCCACCCAGCTTTCCTTCCGTGTCTAAGTAGTAAAATGCTGATTAAGTTCCCTGCACTTGGAAATTTTGTGCTGCTCATGCACATTAAGCCTTTGTGCTCCCTTTATGTTTTTGCCTACATCCAGGCAGAAGTAGTCGTAATCTTTCTCTTCTGACACTGTTTTCTCTGAAATAATTTGTTTGCTATTATTTGTTCTCCAGAACACCCGTATTTAGGTAGTGCCTCAGTAGTCTGGATGCCCTGGTGGAGGTTGCTAGTTTGGTGGACGTAGTCATGCCAGTTTACATCAATAGAATTTTTTCTGCATGTTGATTCAGGACAACTATTTTGAATAAGATAAACTTTGAAATATTCATAACTTTCCTTCTTTCTTTAACTGCTTTTTTGGGTGCAATTTTTTAAAAGAAGATGAACTGTCATGCCATCTTTGGAACAGTTTTCATAAGTATTTTGTGTTTTTTCCTCCTCTTTCTTCCTGCTGCAAGTTCTCAAACCATTAGTGGTCATTTGTGCTGAAACAGTCTATTAGTTACAGTAAACCTGCTTGCTGTGAGCTGTGCTATATTAATTATATCTAACAGCCAAGTGGGGGGTTTCTTATATTTGTTTTATAGTTCAGTACTCCTCACAGTTCCTTGGGGACTGCAAACCAAAAATATATTTTACTGTACAGATTGTTCTAGTTGCTAAAGAGCATTTCCTTATTCCTGTAAAGACTTGCTGTGGGAGCAGCTCTAAGTTGACTGAAGGGCAAATTTTTGGCCCAACAGAAGTCGTCCATCTAATACCAGATCAGGAGACCATCTTTCTCAGATAGATGCTATTGGAACCAAAAAAATGTCCTTTTGAGAATTAGAAATTTGGAAGTCGCAGTCAGAAAAGTGGCTACCAAGGCTCTGCCAACAAGATGACTGGCTTAAAAATAAAAAGCCCAGCAGCAGCAGTAACATGGCCAGTGACAATATATGGTCTTACACCTAATGTTATGATTCCACTGCCTTGGGGACAGAATTTTCTGCCTTGGGGACACGTTTTTGTATCTCGGTATTAATCGGCTTGCCACCACATAATCGGTGAACTTGTTGCAGCAAGAGCCTTGGAATAAGAATTGCAATTGAGTTCATCCCAACAGTGCAAGACAGTAGGACACCTAAAAGGGACCCACGTATGTAAAGGTATTTAGGGTGACTTTTGCTCAGCATTATGGAATGCTGTCCCTTTGGCAAACTGACTTAGAGATACAATTTCTTTAATGTCTCTGTTTTAAGAACTAGATGTTGCTTCAAATGAAATCTGAGAAGTTTATTGATGTTACTGTACCAAATTTTCATGTCTTGAAAAGTTTGAAAATGTATGTTATAAATAAATCTCTTTCCAGGCACAGTATGTGCTTTTCCTGCAGCAGTGAAACATGAACAGATGTACTTTGCTATTCTAACCTCAATTCCTTTAAAAATGTTACTCAAAACTTAAGTTTGTAAATTATTCTGGTGTAAAGTTGGGCTAGTGGATCACACTGCTTCCCTGTCCCTGCAGAAAATACCTGTGCACCTTTATTGGGTTAAAACTTGCAGGACTATTGAACCTTGCGGTGCTTGTTAGTATAAAGCAAGGAAGTTAGTCGTCTTGCTGAGTTTTGACTGGTAACCAGGGGATGAAGCTCTGTTCCTGCCTCAGTCTCCAAGCCTTCCTGTATGATCCAGAGAAAATCATTTAGTCTTCTTGAGGCCTTCTGTTCCGCACCTATAAACAGGAGACAAGTTCTGCAAGTACTCGCTAATGAGGCCTTGTAATTCCTGACCGTGTTCGTGATGCTTTGGGATCCTGAAAAGGAATGTACCAGGTAAAGGGAAAGGACAGATTGCCGTGTTCTTCCTTTTCAAGATTCAAAAGCACAATTTGGAAAAGCCTCTTGAAGTTTGAAGTCCTGTTTCCTTAATATATCCGTCATCAAACATAAATGCGCTTTTTTTTTTTTCCCCCTCTCTGGCTCACTTTTCAGCTTTCATTTCTTACTCCTCAGGAAAATCTCCTAAAACTGGTCCATGTGTTTCTGCTAATTACTACTGTATGCTATTTTAGAAAAATAAAGAATAATTAAGTAGTTAAAGGAACTGGGCAGTAAAAGGGGTAGCTTTTGGACAATTCATTAAATAGTTGGTGCCTTTTAATAGTAGGGTACTCCCTCTGCTCATGAATTATTCATTTTAATGCTTTTGTTATAATGGCGACAGCGTTCAGCCTCTGAGGCAGTTCTGGATAGCCTTCCTCTGCTGAAATACCACACAGCAGCAGCTACCATTTGTTTTATAAACTCATGCATCTAAGTCAATAACATAGCAAGTAAATGTATTTTCGCGATCAAGAAAAGGAGAAAGGGGGAAGAATAACAATATTATAACTAAGAGGGTCTGTTTTGCTGAAGGGCTCAGTTTGTTTACTTTTCTGGGAACTATTTAGGGAAATCACTTAAAATAAATATTTTTACAGATTATTGTGTTTAGTATTAGATGCAAATTATATCTATAATGAAAACAGGCACTAGTGTCTCTGCTCTGTATAGCATCGTGCAATAAAAGGCAGTTTAAAAACACTCACTGTACATAAACACATCAAGTCTTTCTTAAAACTAATGTTTAAAGGTCTCTTTGAAACAGTTTTTTAAGATGAAACATAACATAACCACATAACCCACACAGAAAATGTATCTGAGTCATGTGCGTACAGAAATAAAAGTTTCTTTGTGGTGTCTAGTATCAGCCTTTCATTAAAGCATGGACTTTCCTAAAGAGAAATTCCAGTGCAGATGGTTAAGGGTTCTCCCCCCTCTTCCCCCTCCCTCCGCCTTCCTATACCCTGTTCTGACGCTGACTTAAGCCCCTGAGCCTGGCAGGGTGCATTAGGGACGTCCCCGCACAGAGCGGGGAATTCGGGGCTGGAGACTCCGTGCTACTGGTTTCACTGGACAGAAGCATGTGCTTCCAGTACAGTGCACATGCTCTCACTCTCGCTCTCTCTCTCTTTCTCTGATGTGATTTAAAAAGGGGTGTTTTCTCCTCAGCCATATATGTACTCCTAAAAACGCCTTCAAGCAACAGATAAGTGCGCGTGGCGGGGGACGGAAGCAGTGAGCAGATAGATGAGCGATTAGGTCATTTGGATTAGGACGGAGGGCTTTTTACACCGAACTCGCTTCTCATTCCTTGCTGATCAGATTATCCGCGTACACGGAGGGTTGAAACTGCGTAAGTAAAGAAAACTCCATAGATGGATATAGTTGCAGAACTATAAGGAGCGCTGAAGAAGAGAAAAGTTTGAATTGAAAGTATATGTGGTTTCGGGGAATCTGAATCATGCAGTATTACTTTCACTTTTTCTAGGCTTGTATTTCCTACGAACAAACCATCAGGGAGATAGAAGTTCTGATTTAGATAATGTCTTGCAGTCTTTGGAATAACACATTCTGCTGGAGGGGGAGTCCTTTTGGCAAAGGTCACGCTCTGTGAGCGGAGAGCTTTCCCCGCTGCCCACATTCACATTGTTTCTGCCGGGAATGTCAACTTTGGGCCTTTTCCTGCAAATTTTTCATGTACCCCATGTAGCTACCCCACGTAAAATGGAAGCACCGATAGGAATCCCTCCTTTCCTTTTTCCTGTAGCTCTGCTCAGACCATTCTCTGTTAGCATGGTAGTGGTACAAAGTGTGTGGTCTTTCAGCTCTGACTAATGCATTTTGTGCTGTGTGACTGAAAATGCCTCGTAGTCTGCCAGGGCTGACTGAGGGTTGTGGAATGTGGTGCCTTTTCTCTGTTTCTCTCTGATTTATTTTTTTTTTTATTAAAAGTCCCCCCCCCCCCTTTTTTTTTTTTTTTCTCTCCAGTAGAAGTGTGTAGGCAGCTTGTTGAGAAACCTCAAGATGCAGGGGAAATGCTTGTGCGTTGTGGAATGCGACTTCCCCCGGGAGACCCCGGCCGGGCGGGCGGGCGGGCAGTGAATGAGCAAAGTGGAAGAATGAGAAAGGGAGGAGGTTGGAGGCAGGGACAGATAGGAAAGAGTGAGAGAGGAGGAAGGAAGGAGGTGGAAACGGAGGGGCCCGTTTCCCTTTTTCTGAAGCAATGACAGCTGGTTCTGTCCCGCCTCACATGACAAAGTGCTGGGGAGAGGAGTATTTAAGCTGGAAGCCAGCGAGCAGGGGTGGTCAGCTGATTTTATTTTATTTTTTTTTCCAGGCTTTAGTCAGGTGATCGCTGATGACTCGTCAGCCCACCAAGAAGGGACTTCAGCACACAGGTAAGAGCGAAGCCGTATACACTTACATGCAACTGGGGGATCCGGGGTGGGGAAGTAAACAGCCCTAACATTGTTTGAATAGTTTAAAAAAAAAAAATACTCCTGACTTGCTTGGGTGCGTAACACTGTGTTTGTCTCTTTCAGTGCTGCTACTTTCGCTATTCAGTCTTGTTCTTGCATTTTTGTTTTTTTGTTCTGTTTTGGTTTTGGTTTTTTTTTAATCTGTCTTTAATTAGAAGCTTTATTGGAAAAAAAAGACCAATTGTGTGTTGCTAAATATAGTCCTGGGTATTGCATGAATGTTGCATTCTGTTACTTTTTGAATAAAATAACTTTCCATAATGCAAGTGTGTCAAACTCATATTTAGAGGGGAATTCCCAAATACTTAAACTATGAGTCATAAAAAGTTAAAGGACCAGTACAACAGTTCACGATAAAAACTCCATTCAGCCTTGGGTAGCTGCTTTTGTATGTGTTGGTAGTTAAATATGTCTTAAAAAAACAACCTAGAGATGTGCAAAAGCTGAAGCAGCTACAACTCTGCTGACCGGAACCCAAAACATAGGTAGCAGAAGCTAAACAGATGACTGGGGAGGAGGATTGTTCGAGCGCTCTCAGTTTCATGCATCTTTTCTTTCATTGTTTGTATCTAAGAACCTGGTGAAAGAGTCTTCTCACATGCTGAGGGTGCTTCAAAGGGCTCTGACTCCCTAATTCCTTTTACATAATGTCTCAGAAAGAAAACAAAACAGAAAACCAGTAATAAGTGCATTTACTGTAAGTGAAAAATTAAAAATAAAAATAGCTAGCGAGCGTGGCAGGTAACAGTGGTTTTCAGCTGGTTGTGCGCTGCCTGGCTATTGTGCCACACTCCCTTCTCTTTAAACGTGACTATGGAATGTGTTCTTCCTTCCCATTGCTACTTTTTACTAAAAGATCTCAGATACTCTCTGAAATTTTGAATGACTCAGACTGAAAGATGCATTCAAGAGTTTTTAAGATGAAAAAGGACAGACAAGTGTTCCCAGCTCCCACCTGTAGCTCTGAAAAACTCCTTGTGGTCGCGGGTTGAAGACGACTTTATTTTGAAAAGCTGCCATGCAAATCTCCGTATTTTACTGGTAATCTTATTCGCGTCTACTATTTTGCAGTATTTAAAGAAAAACTATTTGAGACATACTTTTTCCTATCAGTATATGCAGTGCTTCATAAGATGCTGGTGCTGTACACAGGGGGCATGAACACGCATGACTTTCCAATTCCTTTTCATTTCATGATGTTTCTCTTTTCTCATTGTTAAAAACGTCTCTACTTGTGACAAGCTGGCTGTGGGACGTTGGTATTGTCTTATAACAACAGCCAATGCTTAGATGCTCAGATGAACTGAGGTTTTGTCTGGGGGAAGGAGATCCTGGAATGGGGTAGTGGCATGGGTGGAGGACTGTTTCTGTTGACCTCAGTGGACCTTTATCACATGGAAGCCTGAGGAGACACCCAGGTTTGAGTGGCAGGTTGGGAGGATAATTGCAAGAAGCACAGGAAGCACCAAAGAGGTTGATAGTGGTAACAGTGTATTTACAGAGAGGGATAGGAGCTGTAAAGTTGGCTTCTGTACTAGATGATGGCGCAGAGTGCGTTCTTAGGCTTCAAATAGTCTTTGGCAATAGCTCTCTACGAAAGGATTTTGGGATGTATTTTTCCCTTTTTATGGGATGGGAGGAGGAGAGGTTTCATGAGGTGAGGAAAGATTAGTGAAGTGAAACAGCGTCAGGCAATAATGACTGGTTGGCAGAGATTGCTCTGAAGAGACTGGTCTGCTTGCCTTGAGGGCCAATGATGAGGCACTTGCCCTTCAGTGCACTCTTCTGCCTGAGAATTGGGAGTCGCGTAGGCTTCGTTGGGGCTCTGGAGAAATTAGGTATTAAGTCTGAAAGTACCCCAGGTTCTTGTAAGCTGTTCCACATCGACTTCATCTTAAGCAAAGGAATCTTTTATGAATGAATGCAAATCTTCTTGCGTTGCGTGCAGTTGTCCTTAGGGGGATTCCTGGCAGGTGGGCTTGTCCGGGCTGTGTGCCGCAGAAATGCTGTCGGTGCGTGCGCATAAACAAGACAGTTCTTGGTCTTACACATGGCTGTTCCTGTGGTGTGGGAGGGGATCGGACGTGTAAAACTAGAATGGGTAAATATAAAACTGTTTCAGAGAGTACTGATTTATTTTCCTCATTTTTTTTGTCTAGTGTTGTGTTTTTGGTTTTTTTTGTTGTGGTTGGTTGTTTGTTTTTAATCTATGGAGTTTCTTTAATTTATTGATCATCTATGAGCACCAGCATCTCTGAACTCCTGGCAAGGTAGCCTGTCTAGTTCAAATATGTCTCAAAGATAGGAAATATTTTAATTTCAGGTATATTTCTGCCTTTTCATTTGTGTTTTTAGTATGTTTCCATCTGAAGAGAGAGGTTTGAAATATTTCCTAGATTTCCTAGATTTCCACTTACTGATGTGAGAATACCTCTTTCAAATAACTTCGGACTTGTGATCACTTTAGGTCACGTTTATTTAAACCTGGCATTGCCTAATGATTATGATTGCCTTGAAGATAAGTAGGAAAAAAAAAATAACGTGCCTGCAAATGAGGAACTGATTCTGTGTATACGGCATTATAAAGGATAACATCTGCACTATTTAATTTTACTTAAGAGTAGTGGAAGAAGAATTAAGAGTTCAACAGCTGTACTGAGTAAACTTGCAAGAACATGAGCTCTTAACACCTTTAAATACAGAGACGGTTACCTTCATAAATAAAATCAGTTTAAGAATCTCAAGAAGAATCTCAAGAAAAATCTCAAGAAAGAATAGCTGAATCACATTAATTTAATGAAGTGTTTATTATAATGAAGTGTTCTACTATACCTTTTCTCATAGTTTGTTTTTATTAACTTTGGAGAGTGAAGACCACAGAAATATTTTTTATTTTTTTTAATTACTAGAAAAAGGGCAGACCCTGCTTGCTGTTAGTCATTTCAGTAAGATCTCTGTCCACGTATTTCAGGGCTTAATTTGACACCCAAACAGTCATTACTTAAGTGTTATACCCCAATTCTATTTCAGTCAGACAGTCGTTTAAAACCAAAACTCTTCTTTCCCCTCTTTCCTAGTTATGAGCAGACTTGCGAGCGCAGCCACCAGAAATCTGGAATAGGATTTTCCACTTCTGAGGAACTAAGAAGCTTAGATCTTTTTGGTATTATTCACATGAATCTCTTAAGATTTCAGTTGCATACTAAAACTCATATAACCTCGTGAAATTTTGCTATCGCCAGGCAAAATCCTTCTTGTGTCTTTTAGATCCTCTTAGAGGTATTATTTGATAGTTTATTGCGCTGTTTTAATTTTAAAATAGTGCGACGGCTTATTGCTTTAAGTCGGCGTTATTATAGCAAGCTGAGTAGAGCAATTACTGGCTTTCCCTAATGGCCCTTGAGCCTCCCGCAGCGCTCGCCCTACCCCGGGGCTTGCAGCGGAGCCGGGGGGTCGCCACCCGGCGGAGGGAGGGCGGTACTGCAATCCCCCCCGCATCCTCCCCCATCTGCAACCCCCCCGCATCCTCCCCCCCTCTGCACCCCACCGCATCCCTCCGTACCCCCCGGGGCTCGGCTGCGGACCCACAGACGGCAGCTTCCCTTAGGTGGTGGCTTTACAACTGGAGAGGCATGTGCTGGTGCCCCCCCCCTCAAAAAAAAAAAAAAAAAAAAGAAAAAAAAAAAAAGGCTGTTAGGGGCAGGTCTAGCAAGTTCAACATTCCTCTCGTTTCTCCCTTTTCCCCCGATATTTTATGCATGTTTTCTGTATTGGAGCAGATTACGTGATATAATATACTGCAAGTGGTGATTAATTGTGTGCAAAGACATACTAAAAAAAAAAATCCACCTCAATGAAAACTGATATTATTCTGAAACGATGAAAGGGGACTCATAAGAAGTCTCTATATTTACTGAACTGTGACATTACTGTTACCATCAAACAATACAAACCAAATCCAGTCTTGATGCAAAAGCATACCAGCAGAATCATTTTTCAAATGGCTGGATAACTGGGAAATGCTCTTTGTAAACTTCGCAGAATCTGTTGGACTGTAACAAAATGTTAGAAACAGAATGGAAATGTTAGAAGCTTCCTAAATCAAGTGTTTTGTGTTAGTATTTACATCAATATACGTGAGCTATTTCCCAAATCAATTTTGCTTTTCTTCTTAGCAGTTGAGAAGAAAAAAATAAATAAATTCTCTTACGACTATATGCATTGATAGAAGTAATAGGCTTCTAAAATAGTCATGAGATCTGACACTTAATCACTGTTTCTGACAAACGATTATTCAGAAGTGAAAGTCCTGCCACAACACGCTTATGTTTCAATTGAAAGCTGTCATTGCAGCACACGCTCTAAACCTCAGTTGCACGGACTGAATATCCAGTCAGTTCACCACGGGAAAGGAATAAGCAAGAAACCGTACTGGCTGTTAAAATGCCCCTGTACTTTTGAAGCATCCTAAGAATAAAGTGGATACTCTATAAAATGCAAGAGTGAGATGTATGGAACTGCTTGCATGGGACTTGTCGCTGGCAGCCTGCCACTTTCCCCCCCTGCCACCACATGTACCGCTTTGACCAGCAACAGCAGATTGCGCTCTGTGGAAGCTGATGAGAAGGATTTTTCTGAGCCTGAACACAGAAGGTGCCATAACAAGCATCATAAATGTCCCATATTATAAAATTACTAAAGACGAGGAAGTAGGAAAAGAGTTAGCAAGTGATGCTAATGATGTGCAAAATTCTTCAGCAAAATCAGGGCTCAGTACTTGCTCACGGAAAGCAAAATAAGGCTGAAATGAAGAAAAAAAATGCTGCAATTTGAATGAAGGTAACTGGATCTTGATAGGTTTGTTGGGGTTTTTTTCCCCCCAGTTCATTCAGATCATAGCTAGCTTTACAGTGAATCACCTTTCCTGAGGAATTTATTTATTTGTGCGCTTTTTTAAAAATAGTGTTATGATTTGTCATTTATAAGAGGAGGATATGGCTAAGCCTCAAAATGGTGACCTCCAACTGAGGCTGGCAATCATTTACGTCTTAACAAGAGCAATCAGAAAATCCACGTTAGGGGTGCTTTCCCAAGGGCTGTATTCCAAGCTCTTTAGTATTACTGTATATTCTGAAGCTCCTACTTGGTCTGTTATTCAATCAAAATTCATACTAACAGAAGCAACATATTATGACAAGTTAATAAAGTTTGTACTGTGCAGTGCCACTGCTCAAGATGTTGTTTTCCTAAGGATTTTTTTTTCCTTAAAAATAGAGGCCTGTTTTTTTGTACCTCTCCTCTTCTGTCAAAGTAATCGAAACTCGAGCGACTTTTCCAAATGCTTTCTCCTCATTTATGTAACTATTAAATATCTGAGCGTGCACTGCGTGATAGAAAAGTTTTAATCCTCTAAACTCTACGTTTCATCTGTGGTACAAATTCATTGCTCTCTTCCAAATAAGACTGCCCACTGCTTAGCAGCTACTGGGTAGGAATTGCCACTCTTCGGAGCGGGGTACACAGTTTTGTTCTCTCTAAATCTACAGGAACTTCGCTCATGAGGAGAGGCCAGATCTGAAGCCTTGTAATAAATCTCGCAAACAGGCAGTTATGGGTTTAGTTGTATTTTAATCCATGCGTGTTCAAACTGTACAGTTGGTTTGGAGCAACGGCTATATGGGATCTCTTATTGACCACTCCATTATAGGACTGTGGGTTTTTTTCCAAAGAATATTGAAGAAATTCTAAATAATATTGGAGAAATTCATTTCAGTGGTTCACTAAACTTAAAAGGTCTCCTATAAGATGACTTCTTTACTGAGCGCTGTTGTGAGAACTCTGAAGATGTAATGAAACGGACTTCCCCATAGCCCACTCTGTTCACCTTCTCACTGAATTCCTCTTCCTTTGAAGAAAAACGAGGCGTAGAGTTTAAAGCTGAGTTTTCACTGAGCATTTTGCACTGTGGTTAGTTGTCGTGCAAATCTTTGTCTCATACGGGATGTACGTTACGTGCTAAAGCTGAGTATTCTCCTTAATTGAAGACAAAGCTCTTTTCAGAACTTCTCATCTGTCTACGAAAAATGCTTTGTAGATACTGATGTAAATGTTTCCTGAGAAATAGGCGTGGAATCCCCCCCAAAAAACTATCCGGCTGGAAAAAGAGTTCAGCCCAGCAGGTTAACGTGGGAATCCGCTGGTCGGGGGTGGGGGCTGTTGGGGATGGTGGCTGTTGGCGGTGTTTTGGGGCTTATTCGGCTTCGGTCCGTCCTGCGGGAGGCTTCCAGGCAGGCCGCGGGAGGAGACCTTCCACGCTGCCCCCGCCAGCGGGGCGGGGGTCGGGCGGGTGGCACCGGGGACCGGAGCCGGGCCGGGCCGCGCCGTGCGGTCCCTCCCAGGATGGCGGGGGTGGGCTGGGGCCCGGAGGGCAGTCCCCGGTTTCCATCGGCGGGGCCGGGCGTGCTTGCGGAGGGCGGGTGTGCGGGGGTGCGTGGGCAGCGGCGGCGGTGACACGGCGGTGGGTGGGGAGCGCGGCGGCTCATCTGCTTCTCCTCCGGCACCTTTTAAAGATACAGCCCACGGCGCCGCTTCGGGAGCTCCTGCCAAGCGCTGCTCGAAATTTAGAGCTCGCCTCGCTGTAAAAATAGGAGTAATTCTGGGCAGAAATATAAAGGTTCCCCGCATTAACCCGCCGCGCTTCCACCCCCCTCCCCGCACCCCCCCCCCCCCAACCCGCTCCTATGCAGGAGCGGAGCGTTGTGATTTCCCATTAACTTCATACAAATTTATGTCAAAGCGCTTTCTGGAAGCAGAGCCTTGTAAGTAACATCCTGGGGTAAGAATTGCTCTCTTTAGTCCCAGCCAAGGTGGAGAAAGATGCGTTTCTTTCCCTTTTGATTTTCTTAGCTCTTCTGTCTTGCTGCAGCTCTGAATGTATTCTGTGTTCAGTATTTTTGCAAGTATTTGGCTCAAAAGTGGTGAACAGCTTGTTGTTACTGGTGCCTGTTTCCCCCTGAAGCACATAGCATTTTTTCAATTTAAAGGAATAACAAGAATTTCCCTCTAACTAGTAGAAAACATTTGCCTATTTAAAGTTCTTTCAGTTTTGAAAGTGCAAAATAATATTAGTTGCCTACTCTTCACTCTTTTTGTTCTGCAAAAAGCTTAGAAGCTGTTATAGATTAAATACTTGTCAATTTATTCAGTATTAGTACTGCTAGGGTTTGAGAAAATGGAGGCGTAGAGTGGGTTACAGTACTCAGGTTATTTTGTTTTCCCTTTTTATTAGGCTTATTATTCAAGTAATAATGTCCAGTTAGTCAGCTACTGGGTGGACAGGTTGAATAGATTCCAACTTTATAAATGTTAATGCGCGTTATGACCAGCCTTGAGTAATAATGGATGACAGTATAACATTCAATCAGAAAGGATGTCTGAACCATTCCAGTACGACTCTGCTATGTACTTTTGGGGAGGACATACACATTTCTCTACAATAGGAAAGAATCTGGTAAATGCAAAAAGCTGCTTTGTTTTTCCAAGGAAAAAAAATCCAGGCAAAATCTTAAGAAATGGCTTCTCCTCCTAATTAAGTATCTCAATATGTGTGATACTATACCTTCACTTTGAGATTTGTTGGCTTTCTGCTTCTGAAAAATCTTACCCTTAGTCTTCAGCCATTTTGTAACCATTACCATATTAAAAAATTGAGCCCTGCTGTGAATCTTAAACTAGAAAAAGAAAAGTGAAGCAGTTGTGGATTGATATGGATGGAGCTTTGAATAACCGGGTCTAGTGGGAGGTGTCCCTGCCCATGGCAGGGGGGTTGGAACTAGGTGATCTTTAAGGTCCCTTCGAACTCTAACCATTCCATGATTCTATGGATTCCATGCCACTGAATGAGGTGGCAACAATCCTCTAATCTTGTAGCTGTTGAGTTAGCATGAATGATACTTGTCATACGTCCCTATAAGTATGAGCTGACATTTGCTAATTTAAGCACAAGCATTGTCTTGTAAAATTGTTTAATCCTTATTGGAAAAATACAGGCACTTTATCAACCAATGGTGAGAATGAGAATTAATTTGCTCTTTATTTTTTAATATAATTATTTAATACGTACATGTGACATTTGGAAACTTTAGCTGAAATTAGTCTCTCTCAAATGTGTTTGTCACTAAGATTTAAATGGGCTCCAGTATATTTGTTTCATGTAGTGGAGGAGGAGGGGAAGTAACATTTGAAAGTTATCACCGCTTGCCTGGAAGTATACAAATGCTACCATATGTCCGGAGGTTTTACATCATTTGTTAAGATGAGAAAATAACCTAATCGTTCATACTTTGAATAAGACTAAAAAAAAACCCTAAAAATGAAGTATTATTTCTCTGAGAACAGTATTGTGTAGTCCATTCAGTGTCTGAGGTAAGAGTGATCAGCATTGGCTCTAGACACAATATTGCAAAACAGCAACACATCAGGTATTTTTAAGCTACTGTGTGAACATGGATACTTCAACGTACCAGCACCACTTGTCTTTCAGACCTGACTAAGCCGACATATTTTAAAATAAGTTTGTTGTATATTTTTAATCTTAACCTGTTTCCAAGAACGTTTATTTGTGGAGGTGTGTAAGTGGTTAGCTGTCCTGGATGTAAATGCAGGACAGTCACAGCTCGTGGGAAATCAAAAGATTCCTGGGTGTGGGGTATACATGCTCCTGTCAAACTTCGCTGCTTCTGTGTCATGGGAGGACTGTCTCTGGGGCAGGGCGGTGGAAGCAGAGCTTTTGGTCTACCTAAATGTGCAACCTTCCTTTATGTGTAGGTTTTGAATCTGCAGCCAGCATGCCCCCTTCATGGCCACCGGCGCGAGCGAGGACCAAGTGTTGTGCAGTGATGCCCAGAGTTGGCTTTGGGAGGGATTTAACTGAAGGATTTCCCTTGTGAAAGAGAGTGATTTGGGCGCTGGGGGCAAAGGGGAGCATTCAGTAACAGAACCGATCATGTCCTTAACATGAAGGAAAGAAGATACGCTGGTTGCTTTTAGTCTGCTTTTGAAGGGTTTAGTAACGGTTTGCACGCCTTTTCCCAGTGGAGGTCTGTGAATGAGATCTTTAGGCAGTTGAGCAAACAGGGAGCTTAAAGAGCTTTGATGAGAAGTTACCAAGGTGGTGCTTATGGGAGTACCGGGCAGACAAACACTTCAAAGATTGTGCAGAGTTCCCAGTGGCTTAAGGAATTATTCGGGTTTGCCAATTTAATTGCAATAATGGTTGTGCCATGGCTCCCTTTAAAAAGGAGGTGGATGCATCAGAGAAAGGAAAAGTTAGGGGTATGGAAGCAGGGAAGTCATCCTTGCAAACCTGTTAGTTGCTTCTGGATCTTTCTTTTTTGTCTTCTGTTGCTTCTGCACCGTTCACAATTTCTCCATGCACACACATCCCGTGCTGGTCCTTCCTCTCCAGCTACAGGTTGGTAGGATTTCCATAGGACTGTTTCAAATCGTTCCTGTGTGTGGGGATGATAATTGGACAAGGGATATTGTCTCCTAGTGCCATATTTGCCAAGGCTCTCCCTGAGAAAACCAGTAAGCAAGGACCCAGACAACCCAGCCTCCCATACAGTGGTGTTTGCAGAGCAGATGGCAAACTGCTCTTTCTCCAAGCCCTTCCTAGCTGTATCGCCAGAAGATTTTCCTTAGGACAAGATAGCTGGCTTAGAGCAGAAGGTGTAGTATTGCTGCAGTGCATTTTGTTTGGAAGGTTTCTGTTGGGCTTTCCCGCATGTGTGTGGAGTAGCTCTTCAAGATGCCATTTGTGGTGATTTTTTGCTAGGGAGGAGCTTCTACCAGAGCAGATTTTTAGCCACAGTCATGTGTTATAGCAGTCAAGGTATAAAACGCAGAGATGTACCCAGAGCTGGCTGTTCAGGCAGATAACAGTAGGTCAGTGTTGTCCCTGGTTAAGCGCCTGCTTGCTGAATAGGTCTGGGTCAGCTGGCAACCCTGGTTTTGATTCTTGGTTGGCAGCATCTGCAGAGGGCTGTGGGCTGCTTGTAGAAGCTAAAGACCATGGATTGGGAAACTAAGCATGTCAGCTCTGTGTCGGAGGAGGCTGCCCATGGCTTGGATTAAGGCTGTACGTCTTTCTCTTCTGGGTGAAGTCTGTTTGGGAGTTGTCCAAGCCAGGCTCCCCACATTTTATTGGGCAACATCTCGCAGGGATGATTATGCTGTCTCTTTTGAAGACTCTTGTGACACCTAGGGGTTGCAGAGAGCTGTATTAAAGACCAGGTTCTGCTTCACTACCTTGTAAAGGTATATGTTGACACTTTTGGTCAACATTTTTGAGGGACAGTCCGTGATGCGCAGCTGTCCAGGCTGCCTCTGGTGCGCCCTGTGGGGAGCAACCACTTGGATCCTTGACTTTCCGTCTGTCTTCCAGTTGGGGGCACTCTCAAAATGACTCTGATGGTGTATGATCAAGGAATTTGGCCTTGACAGAGTTGCTGGGAGCATGTTAACAGGGTAGTGAAAATGCAGCCCTGCTTAGCAGAAAGTGACTGTTGTTAGGTAACTGGTCATAGCGAACAACACCCTACCACCTTGAAGTTACTCTCTAATGCAATCTGCTCATAGAAATGTGCTGTTGGATGAGTGAACTGGTGTATTACTTTGGGGGAGCTATAATCCTGCAAATTCGGCATGCAGGAAGGAGATTCCCTTCTGAAGTCCCTCTCAGCTGAGCCCCATACAGGCGGTGAGGGCGCTGGTCTCCGAGACTTGGATATGCCCCCATTCTCCAAGAGGCTCCAGAATTATCTGCTGCTGTAAGTAGAAGGATGGATGAAGAGAAAGACAGGAAACCTACTATTATTTTTGATGTGACATGAAGCTCTTTCTCACCAGCTTTTGGCAAGTGAGAACACAGTGTAAATCTGGAAATAAAAATTATTTAAATTGTCCTAAATAAATACAACATGCTTGTCAATAATAATGTTTTGACCTAGCATCTGATATTGAGCCAAACTGGAAATTTATCTTTTAGGAAGAAGTCTTTCATCAGCAGCCCTCCCTTTCTTATTACTTTTTTTTTTTTTTCCCCAGGGTGAAAATCTTTTGAATTCTAGTTTTTACGAGAAGTATAAAATACATATTTTTTTTATCCATGCATTCCATTCAAAAGTACTGGTGTGTTGTCAAAGCCACAATGAAGTAACTATGAGATACCTGTATGTTTCACGGGACTCCAGATATGGAGGAATTCCATGTTAGCCAAGCAATGTAACATTTTTCAACCTTTGGGGCAAGGGAATTTTGTAAGGTTTTTTTAAATTTTCCCCTCAGTAATAGAGCTTGATTTGTTTGAATTGTAATAGTGGGGATAGACAAGGGCAACTAGCTACATCCCATTTTTCAGTTTAGAGAACTTATATGGAATTACTGCTTGTAAATTTTAAGTGATGTTTAGATTGTTAAAGAACAAAGTGATTAAATTACATGATTTGGATCCTCTGAAGTTTTGCTAAAGATCTGAGTATTGTTTGGTTTCAGTATGCTTGCTTTAGTGTGTTGGTTAGGGCTCTTCATAAACAAAATACAAACATTATCTTTATTACTCACAGTGCTGCTGCATACTTGCGGTTTAGGTTTTGCCAACTATTTGCAATGTATAGCCACAGACTCTGTCTGGGTGGCATAAACAACAACAAAGTCTTTCTGTTCCTATCAGGACTTGTTTTTTCAATTAGGCATATTAGTGTATCATTAGGCAGAGAGGTAAGAGTGCGCCCATGTGTGTGACTCTTCTCTACTCCGAAGTGGCAAAAAACCACATCAGAATAGATTTACATGCACCTCGTTAGCCGTAAGCACCCACAACATGATTAATGCTCTACAAGAGAGACAGACAAGACTGTCTCAGCCCTAAGAAGCTTACAGTCTAACGCTGATAAGGCTGGCCTTGTAATTTAGGAGCTGTGAAATTAATTTTGTGTTTATTAGTATTGCGACCCTCCTCTGGATGTAATTCTGGGGTATAGAAGGCATCGTAGGCATAGGAATTAGAACTAGCCTGCAGTGGTTTCGCTAATCCATGCAAATCAAACGCCTCCTGTTAGCTGTGTGTAAGGTGCAAGACCAGAATGGCGCCTCTGCCATTTTAAGACCTCTCCTGGAACGTGCCTTAAAACAATTTTCAAATGACAGGTTTCAGGAATCACAGGCTGATTTAGATACTCGCATGTGCATTCATTCCTGAATCACCAAAAAATCATACTCCTGGACTGCCTTTTTGAATTTACAGGGCAGAAAAAAAAATTGCAGTGGAGGGAAAGCAATAGTGTGTACCCAAAGCTGTACCATGCCTATGAATTTGGAAGGAAAAAACCTCTAGATTTTATTATGAGTTTAGCAGTGTATTATGTTCTTGACTACAACTCAGTCGTTCACACACCCCACCCTAACCTTCCTATAGTTTTCCTTTATAGGATCGGAGAAACAAAATATAGAATCATGGAGAACAATTTGCGCTTCGTTTTTGATCATGTTCCCGTCCCATGCTTTAAATTGTATTTGCAAGTGTTGGCATTTTCAAATGGAATTTCCCATCAGGTTTTCTTGAACTGTTTCAGCAATTCTAGAAATGTACAGGATGTGTGACTTTTTTGAAAGCAAAACAAAATTTCAGTTTTCAATAACTACTTTCAGAAACATCTCTTAAGCCATTGAAGTAAATAAGTCTTCGTAATGTCTGTACTAATTTAAAGCCACTGAGTTTACAGGAGGTTTTCTGCCAAAATCTGTGGTGTTTAGATAAATCCCTAATGACTTTGCCAAGTGCATAATATATTTTTCTCTGTATTTGGTTAAAAATTGCACTCTGCCCTTAATCTGTTTTTGTGGCCAAAGTGGCTAGATAGCAGACTCTCTTTTGAATTTGACACTGAGACAGCTGAGAAGGGCAGGTAGCAAGGATACTTTCTAGCAACTGGTTTAAAGCCTCATAACTAAAATATACAAAATTATATGATATATAATAATAATGAAAACATGATTAGTATCTGGGACCAGGGTGTGAGAGCTTTCTGCTTAGTGGCTGGGAATGTTACTGCTCTGAGCTATACTGATATAGAGTGATTTTTTGCCAAAGAAAAGTGTTCTTTTCCTTTCTGAAGCTATCTGCCTAACTACTGCAAGAAATGGCAGCTATTTGCTATGGAAAACTAGGAATTAACTTTACCAAGGGGCGTATATCTTCTGGAGGAAAGTCAGCAGTCCTGTTCAGCCCTGCCGTTGTACGCCAAAATAAGGATCAGGAGCATTTGAGGACTTTGAGTAGCTGAGAAATAATTTAACCTGAAATGTAAAAGAAATCCACCTGTGGTAATGCATACTGTTGTGTTATAAATAACGACGACCACTGACGAAGTACGGATAACGGTAAAGTTGTTGCTGGTTTATCCTTTAATAAGAGATAGTCAGCATCTTCTCTGGCTAACTTCTGACAACTTGCATTTTATTGCTACTTGGAACTTACTCTTCATTGCAAGTAAAAGCTGTAATTGGGGAATACCAGTGATTTTTTTTCTCGGGGAAGGTGGGTGAGAATTGACATTCCTTGAAACTGTGAATATAAAGAAAAAATTTCTTACGTGCTTATTATTATACTACCACACCTGTAAGCCGTCTCAAAATACTGGTGGCTACAGAGTGGAACCAATTTCTTTTCAGGAGAGTTTCTATTGCTATGTTTTGAGGGGCTTTGAATGTTTGTTGGAGACTTTCCATTGCTGTTTTACAGGGTGATTCCAGGGGAGGCTGTTGTCTAGCAAGTCTTGAGTCCTGGGTGTTTTATTGCAAAGCGGTCTTCTCAGTTATTTTGTTCCTCCTCGCATGTGTCCGGCATGTGAGGTAAGACTCTGAGATGCTCTTAAGGCTGTGATAATCCACACGAGACATGTTCAAATACGCCTCTCACCAAGCACGGTGATAAGTTGGCTGGGCTTTCCTACTACCCATGAACATACCGAGGCTTGGATGAAACCGGGTACTGAGTGATACTGAAAAAAGGGAGGGATGACGTCCACAGGTAGCAAGGAGGTTGTCTGGCCAGCAAATTTCATGTTTGCCGTGGTCAAAGCGGGCCTTCCAGCAGGAGAGTCAAGGGAATTCTCATGTGCTGTTGGCCGTGAAACTTTTTGACCACCTGTGGGCAAGACCATCTGTCTGCCAGGACTCCAAAGCGCACCCATTTAGTTTTGGTTTTTAAGTGGTAGCTTGAGTGTTCTTGAAGACCACTAGGAGACATCAACAGGAATGACGCTGTTCATGCACGTTGGCATGAACATCAATGGGGTGGCGTCAGCTGGCAGCAGGCAGGAACCCCCAGCCACTGCTTCTGCCGGAGCTTGTGACCTTCAGGCGGTGCAGGAGCAGGGTGGGGGTAAGACCTCTCTCCAGAGCGGGTGTTGGCTTCCTGTTCACAGGCCAGTTTGAATGGGGATTGTAAAACACACGCACGCACACGTTATTCCTCTTGGGGCTTGGCTCAGGTTACTCAAGAGATCTTCCATTTTCTTCCTTCCCCCACATACGCCGCTGGAGTCACAGCAGCTGTGGAGGTCTCCGCAGAAGTTTTCTGTCTGTCTGGGAATCGTGTCTTTAAGGCTTGTGGTTCAGCTGACTTCCCGAACACGCTGTATACCCGTCCTTTCTACAGAGATTTTTGCTGGGCACGTGCAAGAGAATTACTATGGGAAAGATCTGGAGTTGTTTAGGGGGAGGAATTGATTCCAAATGATGTCTTGCTGTAGCTTTATTGTGTTTTTCAGACAATGAATTAAATACCGTTTTCTCCATACTAGGAACTTGGATGCAAAGACTCTCTACCTTTTTAGTTATCAAAATCAGTGGTTTCTTACCCAGTACAAAAAACCATATGTCCTTGGTTATCTATCTAGCTAGTAATTAATAATGCATGGTTTCGTTTCCAAGTATCTATCTTGGCCTCTTTAGAAAGAGGTTTTGTGTCCTGATCCCCTTACAGTTTTCCCAGTATTGCCACTTTAATGGCTATTCCAAAGTGCAAAAAACCCAGTGGTTAACACACGCTTTTCCACGACTTTATCTCACTCTTACAGGAAAAGACAAAGGGATATTGAGTGTTTTTCTGTTTGCATTTTTCATTAAATAAGTTGTCTTTATTACAATGCCTAGTAAAGCATCTGTGCTGAAGTCGTAAAGCATGTACTCCATGGACTTTCATCCTCAAGCTAGCCCTGACTGATGAGATTACACACGGTCTAATATGTACTCTTCGCTTTTCATTATTAGCAGCAGTTCTTTTGCCACTGGAGCAAAAGGGCATCTAACAGATTAAGCAAGATTTTGCTTAAAGATGCTAATCTTTTCCTGTTACAATAGGAAAAAATTAAAAAGAGGAGGAAAGTAATTGAAAGGTTTTATTTAATTCCTGAGAAATTTTTAAATGGATTATATTGATTAATAAAATTGCTGCATCTTACGGCAGAAACTTTTTAGAAGAAGGCAGTAATTGTAATTAATTTTTAGTCTGTGCCACATATTTGATGATAGCTCTGATTCATGCTATTATATTCTCTCTTCCTTCACCCACAGCAAAACAAATTTAATTTGATTCATACCCTTAAGAAAAAAAAAAAAAGGCAAAATTACTCACATGGTTATGATTCAGCTCTTGGCATAAAACCCTGTCCTCCTCCATCCTCCCCTTCTCCCACCCAAACCACCCCCACCCTCACCCACTGTATATTTATGTCACCGTAGGCTGAAAAAGTTGAGTAGCTCTTTAAAAACAGAGCGAATGAAATCCTTCTTCGAGCTGCCGTATTACTTATGTTGATACGAGTCTAATAAGACTTCCTCTTCACAAGTGGTATGGAGGCAGCAGCAGTACTCTTTTCCATGTTACTTTAACGGACAACAGTACTGCATTGGTCTTGAGACGTGCTTGCTTTTAGCAGTTTAGCAAAGCTACAGCAAGCGATGCTAAAATTGCTCAAGTTCTTGCATTTGTGAATCTCTTTCCAAAAAAAAACAAAAAAGGAAACGATTTTTGAGGAAAGCGTATATAGGGATTCTTGTTGAAATGGAGTACCAGAAGAGCTTACCTTAATATTATTTTTGTCTTTTTCTTAATCAGTCTTAATGATCTCACTTTTAGACCTTAACAGGCTTTTCTCCAAGAGGAGATATAAAAGCTGCGCTGCTTTCATTACACAGACGTATAGCAATGTGCCCTGTTTCCGACAGCTTGTGTCAGATACCTCTGTGTGTGGGTGATGGCAACCTTCTGTCTTCACCTACCACTGGAACTATGAATGTTACCGTTCTGCTCGCCATTGTATCTGATGAGCCGTGGTTCCTAAGAGCCGAAGGCTGGACACAGCTCAAGTTCTGTGATCAGACACTAGAAGCATTCAAAGGAGATGTTTTATACGTGAAAAAGATGTTTACAGAGATCTGGTATGTAGAGGTGATGCAGTCCAACAATCCCAGTGGAAATTAGAAGCAGCTCGGTGCCTCTGAAAGCTGACACGTGTGTTTATGTATATAACACTGAGCACAGAGGACTTCATGCACACTGATGGTATGAATCAATCACAGTAGGTACCACAACTTGCATAAATTGGTGGGAAAGTGTATTTTTAACCAAGTGCATTAACGCACCCCTTCCGCTCTTACTAAACAAGACAAATAGGTGATACCTTAAGGGTAGAAATCAAAGATAATTTATATAAAAAACAAAACAAAACAACAACAAAACCCTCACAAAAAAAGGATTCTCAGAGCCTAGATCACTCGTTTAGCCAGAAAAGATTAACTTACTAACGTTCTAGTTAAATGATGCATGTTTCATTATGTCTGTGCTTACAAACTTTACTTTTTCAATAAAGGCGTGACATATCCCAAGGAAAGGAAAGGGGATCTAGAGGGGAGAAAAGAGAAAATTCATTTCGTCCTCTTCTCCCTACTCCTGTATAGGTAACTGTGGAGAGACACACACATGTCCATGGTCTGTGACTATGTAGGTAATTCACACATCCCAGTGATGCTGGGTGCTTCCCTGTGGGCTGGGCTCTTCCCCTCCGGCAGAGGAGAGCCTTTGGTGCAATTAGCATTAAGGGTGGTGTCAGTTTACTGTGGAGCTCACTCCCTTCCTGGGGCTCTGGAACCTCAGCTAAACCAGGCTCTCTTGCCTGTGTCGTCAACTGGGTGGCCCCTGCATCCCATACCAGTGACGGGCATCTTAAAAGGAACCAGGCAATTCACCCCCACAAAGGTGAGCAAGTCCAAAGGGAAAAAATAGGGAAACTTCCCTATTGGGAGAGGAGAATTGCTTAGTATGGGAGGAAACAGGCTCTGCTGGAACAATAAAGAAACCCAGGTCTCCTGAGGAAATAATCAACAGAGGAAAAACGTAGGAGAATAGGTGGATGCTTTTATCTGTGAGGGTGCAAGGAGTGGGATGAAGAGAACAGTGCCTTCCCTCTCACGTTCCTCCTTCTCTCTGTTCCTGCTCTAATTGGGTTTCTGTGTTAAAATGAAGTACCCCTCTCCCAGAAAGTACAATAGACAGAATCCAGATGAACTTCAGTAGCCACGTTGCTGAAATTAGACCATCGCTGCCAGCAAGTCCGTGATGCACATTTTGGTGTTCCTTTTCTGCGGCAGGACAAAAGTCTCAGCCTCTGACCCTCATCCCTCTAATGAAGGCTGAAGTGTTGTCACCATAAAATATACTGACCTTAAAAAAAAGGTCTTTCTCAACAGTGAGGTCTACAATGCAAGCACGTCTTATCCCATTAGATGCCAGTTGCTATCATCATTTTTGAATGTTACGTTTTAGCCATGTAGAAGGTGGCTGCAGATCATCCAGCTCAGCACTAGGTTGGAATGAGATGCGCAGCGTGCTCCAGGAGATGTGGCGTGGGAGAGGGAGCCAAGAGCTCCTTACATGCCACTCAGTTCCTGATGGAAACTTCTGTGATGTTGGTCAGGTCATTTTAAGTATTCCTGGCCTCTGTTTTCTCATTTTCTAAAGGAGACTGAAGTCCACCATTTCACAGGGACATTATGAGGATTTACCTTAAAATGTACTTCTGAGGTATTTATAATGGTTAATCAGCTTTTCCATTATGGAGTACTTATGTTATTTGGCTGGCTTCAGCCACACGAATTCACACAAATGCTATACATAGAATACTTTGGTGGAATATTTTGTGTTTGGCTCATCTGAGTCACCGTTTCCATTCAAAAAGAACAGTAAAATAATTTGATTGTTTTAATCTAAAATATTTTCATGAAGAACCTCACAATAAATGCTTTGGGAAGAACTCGGAGGCGAAGCATGATAAACTCATCAGGCTTAAATATCTCATCAGGGTCGAAGGCAGATATGACTGCTGCCTACCAGCGAGCTGCAGACTGGAAGGATGGGGGCATTTGTGGTATAGCACAGGAAAAGGAAAAGAACTGTTTTAGTAGAGAGAGGACAATGCTGATCACTTGATGTTGTGCCAACAGTTGGCCCCGAGTAAGTTTAAGATGGAAATTTTAAAAAAAAAGGTCCAAACCATCAGCCGTGACTTCTGGAACAACCTTCCAATTGCAGGAGCTGAGGAAAAAGCTCCAGCTTTTTTCAAGATGGAGATACGGTCACATTCAAAAAATCATCAGAGAGGCGTTGGCTGATTTGCTTTCCAGTCCCTAATTTCTTCAGCTCCACCTGTTGTCCTTGGTCTCTTCTTCAATTCTGTTATCTATCATTAAACTTCCAGTAAGAGTGGGCAGTTCATCTCCCATTTTTTATGTTAATAGAAAACCCATCGCCATTTTGAGAGAGGTTCATTCACTGTCCCTCAAGAAGATGGAACATGTAAGTCTCCATAAGATAATCTGATTATCTCTTACTTAAAATCACTTACTGGTTTAACGCTCATGACAGGATAAAGAGTAAAATTTTGAATTATTCTGATATCTTTAATCAAAGATAAAAAATACCACCTAAACGTTAAAACATATGGTCTTTTTATTAAAAAAAAAATCGCAATAGACGAAAAACCGATACTGAGTTTTATATGTACACAGCGTGAGTGTGAAATTTTTATTAGGTCATCTGCCTTTAATTAAACATAACATTTTTTTGTTATCCTCATGCTATTCTAGGATAGGATGTTTTTGTCATTTTATGGTTTCATTGGGCTGTGGAATATTCCAAACAATTTGAAAGTGTGGTTAGATTAGTTTTCCCTTGGGTTTGACCTCAGTAAACTTATCTTGCGGTAAAACTGGATTTCTTTGCCTTTATTGCATTTATTACCTCGAGACAGTTGTTGTGTGTTTAATTAATATAACGTGAAAGGGGGGGTGGGGGTGTCTTCTGTTCTGTTGGGTTTTTTTTTTTTCTTCTCCTGCCCCCGAGAGCAGCTTTGAGTCATGTCTCCAAGAGGTCCTACTCCCCGTCGCTAAAGAGGGCTGTTGTTCTGGGGAACAGGAGGGTGGGGGAGAGGCGATTTGAGTCATCTCCACTGGTTTGTCCTGGCATACGTTTCCTGCCCAGAAATTGGGATTGGCAAGGCTTGGCAGTGGCAGGCAGCCTCCCCGTTGTTCCGGTTGTGCCTCGGACGCGCCGGTGAGAGGTTGGTGGCCGCACGCGTGTCTTTCGGGTAGGAAAATGGGGATGAAGCGCGGCTCGAAGGTGTTGGCCTTGTGTTCCTTGGGGGTTCGTGGGCAGGTGAGGCTTTCAATATCGCTTGTAAGCGACAGTCTGTTTCTTACGTGCCATTCATCTCTCCTCGCAGCGATTCCTCAAAATAAAAACGTCAAGCGCCGGTTAGCAGGGGCGAATTTTTCTTGCGGCAGTCTTTTCTGGCAGGGAGAGCCGGTAATTGCTAATTGTTCAACGCCTTTCAATAATTCCACCCCCCCCCCCTTTTTTTTTTTTTTAATTATTTTTTTTTTTAATCTATTTGCGTGATCTGCTGCACGCAAAAGTTTTTCCCGAGCGGTGCCGGCACACGGCTCACCCACCCAACCTTTGCTTTGCAAGCCATTCCCGGTTTAGGGGGTGAAAATTTATACACGCGTTTAAGAAACAAGGCGTCTTCCCGCGGTGAGGTGCTGGTTTTCCGCTTTCCCCCGCCCCCCCGAGTTGAGGGGGGGGGGGGGGGGGCGGTGAGGAAGAGGGGGGTGGGGTCGGGGAAGGCGATGGCCGCGTAAACCCAACCTCGGGGGCGAGGATTAAGCCTTAATGTGCGCCAGACATTCCTTTCCCGCGGAGATGCTTGGCCGGTGCTGAATGCGGCCGTGTCTGTGTGAGGCGAGGGAGTTTCCTGCTTTAAATCACCACCAGGCTCCGGCTGGGCGTTCCCTCTTCCACCGCCCCCCCGCCCCGCCCCCCCCCCCCCCCCAACACTCTTCCCCCCCCCCTCCGCTTTTTTTTTTTTTTTTTTTTTTTTTTTTCAATGAGTGTCCTTTGTGTAACCCCGCTAATTCAGAAAAATTCTCCGCGGTAATTGGAACTGCCCCGTCACGTGGCTGCCGCCCGCCGATTGGTCGCCCTTAATTGGCGGGTCGCTATAAGAGCGGCGGGCGGCGGGCAGAGCCCCGCTCCGCTCCCGGCTACGGCCCACGGACCCGCCGGAGCGGGTCCGTGGGCCGTAGCCGGGAGCGGAGCGGGGCTCTGCCCGCCCCTCGGCGGGGTCTCGGGCCGCCCGGCAGCCGCCTGTCATCGGGAAGCACCGCTCGGCCACGGGTGAGTGGGGACCGGCGGCTTCGCCCGCTTAAGGCCGGGGGGGTGGCATCGGCTGGGAAGCGACCTCACCTGGAAAAGAAGAAGAAGGAGGAGGAGGAGGGGGGAATTCCGGGGTGTGTGTGTGTGTGTGTGCCTCTCGGCTCCCCTCCTCCCCCTCCCCTTCCCCCCCCCACCTTGGAGTTCAGGTGTAAATTGTAATGGGGGGTCCGAGAGGGGAAGGCTGGAGCGGCGGGGCTGTGCGAAGTTTGCCCCGCTATTGTTTTTTTTGTTTTGATTTTTTGTTGTTTTTTTTGTTTGTTTTTGTTTGTTTGTTTTTTTCCATGCGGGGGAAGCTGAAAAGTGGCTTTTAAATCGCTGGCGGGGCTCATCGGTGGCAAAATCGCTGGCTTCTCTGCGTGTTAAAACTCGATATGGCTTCCCACGTGCCTGTTACTTAATTTCCTCTTAAGTATTTAGGAAAAAAAAAAAACAAACGTAATATACTTCATAGACGTTACTCTCTTCAAGGTGGGAATATACTGATATCCAGAATGTTGGTTTTTATTAGACTCCCGAATATAGTGTGATCCTAGAAACTCTAAAGAAACCGACTTACCGTGTGAGTGCATATAAAAATGTTTCTTTCAATTGTATTTGAATACAGTACATTACTTGTTGCAGTGAAAACTGCCTGCATGTCAGATGGGAAACAGTAGTGCCTGTTAATATATTGTAGACCTTACATATTGGTCTATAAGGTACAGAGTGGATATATTATGGTGACAACTATAAGTTACGTTTCAAATCTGCTGTTAACTTTGTGAGCTTTATTTTTACTTTCTCTTTGAGCTGTAACTTCTTCAAGATGCATTTAGAAAGCACTTTGGTTACAGGTTAAAAGGTGTCATCCAGAGTATGCTCTTCTCAGTTGGTTCTGATGCATAAACCACTGGTTTGCTTATTTTAAAATCTCTTGCTTTCATCTGTTGCAATTCCCCCATATGAAGGTTTTTCCAAAAAGGAAATAAACTAGTTAGTGTTGAGATTACATTTCTGTTATGAAGCTTGTCTTAATTGTTCAAAGGCCTTTCTCTCTTTCCTAATACAATTTTCGGAAGCTCTTTGAACAATGCTGTGTATAAAAATAGAGCTCAAGGTTGTTGTGTAGCTAAATTTATTGCAAAAAGCGAGTAGGAAATGTCTAATAAGAGAAGCAATAAAAAGAATAGATTTCAAGATAAGCGTGTCTTCTGGAGGCACTGTGCCTTTGCAAATCGACGGTCGTAACCCAACTTCTGTGACTGGAGTCGCCTTCTGAGCTCAGGTGTGGCTGGGCACCACCTGAGGAAAGTGCTGTGGTTTTGGGCTTGAGCAAACAGCTCTGAGGTTCTGCAATTGTGGTGGGGCTGGGGAGCAGCTCCCTGCAGCTGGGTACGTTTTTACTTATAGATTTACCAATTAAAATTCCAGAGGAAGAATTCATAAGGTTAGCATTCTTGCCAGAGGTCCCCCCTGCTCCCTTCCCCCCACTCTCCTGAAAATAAAAAGCACATACTACTCTGCTTAAATAGTCAAAGCTTGAAAAAATGTGATTGTAGTCGATTTGTTGTCTATTAATAAAATGATCAGCCACCTCCCACTGGGTTTCACTCACCTGTTTTGAAATACTTGTATGAGGTGAAGGCTGACTGATTTAAGCATAAACCAAAATTTCGGGAATTAAATAAACATGTTCCAGTCTAATTCTGTTTAGATCATGTCTGTTACTTGTATTTTGGTTTGTGTCATACTGTTGACTGTTCCAGTTCATTCATTTAAAAAAAAAAAAAAAACTTACATTTTGTAGTATATGATCTCACGCAAAACCGTATTTCATGCTTATTCTGTTAGTATGTTTTTGCTGTCTGATTTCTGTAAGCATATGTAATGAAAATATTTGTTCAAAAAAGGAAACGCTTGGAATTACAAAATGCTGGGAGGGGGAAAAAATCTGAAATTAGAATTGCCGCAAGTAAATTTTGCTGTGTATCATAATGGCTGTTTCTATTAATTATTGCAAGTGGTGGTGCTTGATGACTGATGTAGAGAAGGGCAGATGTGAGAAATGCATAAAGCTGGCTTTTTTATTATTATTATTATTTATTTTTTTATGGTGACAGTTGTAGTCTGCATCATCTGGCATCTTAGATGCTGAGAGGGTTATGTGGCTGGCTGGCTTCTGCCCCTGGTTTATTCAGCTGTTTTGTAGCGCTTCAGTGGTGGATGGATTCTGTAAAATATTTTGATTGTGTGGATGACAAGATGTATGCGTCGAGATGCTCGCCTGTGTGATAAAACGGTGCTGAACAGCGTTACCCAGAATGGTCAGATAACAGCAAATCCTAGACTCCTTACTAATTTTTATATTCTTAAGCAATGTGCTGGTGCATGTTGCATTTCTCTCCTGTTTCACACGTACGCACACACACACCGATAGGCAGCTTTTTCCAACTAAATGGGTTTTGGAGTGAATGAGATCAGAAATCGTTCTAATAGCTACAGCAATCTATAGAAACTTCCAGTGCGTGCTGTGTGCCCCCCCACCCCATAGCATCTTGAACTGGTTAGATTACATAGGTCATTTCAATGTCTGAATCGATTCCCCACCCCACCCCCCTTTAAAAATTAAGCTTTTAATAGGCGAGGATACTTGTTTCAAATTTCTGAGAATATGTTACATTTATTACATAGTAAAGGGAAGAAGGAGTTGCCCCTTAGTTCACTTACCTTGACTGCAGGTCTTTGAGCACTAAGGTATTTTTTCTGTTTTATATTCTTCACGTGCTGAGGTTTGAAAACTGGATTCCTTATGTGGAAGCCAGTCTGTATCAATGCAGAAACGTTTTGTTCACTTGTCTGTAACTTTAGTACTGCAGATAGCTCTTCTGCACCTATACCTGTTAGAAATGCAGTATAATATGACCGAAGCAGTTTTCCTGAGGGGGTGATCAGGCTATGATGTCTGACTTGATTTGTTCTTACGGATTACTTATCACAGCAGGAGCTGAAAAGTTGGACTGGTGTCACTTGTTTCCTTGGGATTTGTGAGAAAGGAAACACCTCTCAAAATACATGTGTAAGAGGCATGGTACCTGTATAGGCTTGTGATAGGCTGTTAGTATTGCTTTAAGTATCTTATTGAAAATTCTCAGCACCAAAAAAAAAAAAGTTAAACCTAAGCTACTGGATGGGCAGACTGAGGTGGAGTATGTATCTAAATCTTTCAGTCTCCTACACACATGATAAATGTAACTATAGTGGCTTCAGTTTATAATGCCAAAACATCATCATCAACTCATTTCTGTGAATATCTTGTATTGCTCATAAAAGCTGATGAGCAGTAGAGATTTAAATAAGTGATTTACTGGTACAAATTGCAGTATCTTAGAAGTTGAACAGTCACAGGACAGAAAATCTGCTTTTATGACTCAGATGGATGAAGCAAAGTTTAAGAATGAATTGACTCAAGAAACCTTAGAGTTGCTGCATGGCTTTGAAGCTGATGATGGAGTGATGACCTACAAATAGAAGGTACGAAAATGAAAGAACTATATGGCACATAAGAGGTTCTCTGGACTATCATCCTGCCTGAAGGGTTAGGCTAACTGGTTTTTTTAAGCAAATCCTGGTGGCTGTATTTCTGACCTGTTCTTAAAGATATCTGACACGGGCATATTGTGCAATTCTCTGCAGGGAAGCTTGCCTTCTGTAGGCTTGCCTAATAATAAAGATACCGCCTAACCTGACCACTCCTAGTTGGTAGGTTTGAACTGCAACTATTTGCCCAAGAAGAACAGTTTATACCTCCTTTTCTTGCTGATGTGCTTGTGCACTGTCATATCCCCCCCCACTGTCTCAAAAAATCAGATCATCACATTGCCTAAATAGAGCTTGGGAAAGGTGGGACTCGGTCCAGTTCACAGGAGAGCGCTGTCTGGAATCTCCTAGAAATTATTCTGTTTCTAGAGAGTCTGATTTCTTTTTAAAGGTGGAAGTTTTCATCTTTGACTGTAGTATACAATAGCTGGATAATACTCAACTAAGTTTAGGGAAGAAGTTGTAGCTGTTCTTTTAGAAAAGTATACTGTTTTGGTGCAGCTTGTACTGCGTGTTATAAGATGGGGTATTGAACAAGGGAAACTGATGATCTGACAGAATTATTGCCTAGAAACACTGAGCAGGCAGGATTTTTCTGAAATGGAAATACTTTTTGTATACCCTTGTTCAGATTCTTACCTCCTCCTAAAATACGTTCTGTTTCTCTGATGGAGCACGTAATGGCTGATCTGTTCAAATGTTCACTCAAGAAATAAAATAAGTTTTCTAGGCCAGAGTAGTTCTGTTACAGGTTTTTGCTCTTTCTCATTGATTACATTCAAAAGCCATGTTTTTACCTTAGTGTCATATGCGCATAACTTAAAATATTTTTGCGTGACATCCAGCATGCCAAACTCTTATTAGTGCATACATCCATGTTGATAGTTTCTTGGTGTCTCCAAAGATCTTTGTAGATGAGAGAGGAGAAAAAACCCCTTAGTTCTGAATGTGTGAATGCTTATTTGTTACAACAACACATGCTTGCTTTTAGTACCAGACAGTGATGCAACTCTCCTAGTGTGTCTGCAGATTGGAGTTATTCTCTACAATGTGAAGTTAAAGTCAACAACTTGAAAAGAATTATGTCGGCCTTCTAATGGTCATTCTAAACTACATCTTTACAATAGCTACAGTAATGCATCTGTGAGTATCTTTCTCCAGAACATGGCTTCATTCTTGCCCGTTGGCTTATGCTATTGAAAAGTTATTCTCTGTAGTTATTACATGATGAGATTTATCTGTTTCATAATCATCTTGAACCAGATGTTTCACTTTGCTTCACCATCAGAAATATCTACTATTAATAGGTGCGTAGTGCTGTGCAGTTTTGTAGCTGTCTTGGTCATGGTGAAACTGTGTTTATAAATCAGTGCTCACTTTAAGAGCAACATCTGGTCTAAATTTTTGCAGCCAGCTGTTCACACCTTAAGGAAAATGTCACAGGTCTGGATGACTTGTGAATAATTAAATATTTGTATTTTACTAATCTTTTGCTGCCCTTGCCTAACAAGTGTGTGGTTGGGCAATAAACATGAAATGGTTTCTATTAGCAAATGTTGTCTGTATCTTCACTGAAAATATTTGGAGTAGTTGTGGTTCTGAGGGGCCTGTTTTGTTTTGTGTTTTTGATTCGTATTGGAGTTGGGGGGGGGGCAGATGTTAAACAAAACCCTGAATAACACCATTGACAATATTTAAAATAACAGACATACTTTTATAATGTTTGTACACAATGTCACTTTAAATTTCAGGGTTAGTTAAAAGGTATGATATTGTGATAAGGAAGGTTTGGCATTTGGAGGTATGCTTTACAGAATAGGATTCGAATGCTTTGAATGGGAGATGTTCGTGTGAGTGTGAACATATGATAGCATTCCTGGTAAAACCAGGAGATGTTCTCCAGCATTCATCTGCAAGCACAATGGGGAAGCTTGTGCGCTAGCCAATTGGCCAAAAAAAAAAAAACGGGGAGAAAAATTCAGGAATATGATGAGATGGGATACTTGACCATCCTCATTGTTTCAGGAGGTATCTAAAGAAACTAAAAGAACTGAGAATTTGGTCCTTTTTTGAGCTATTTTCTTAAATTAGTTAACACATGGGAAGATTAAACTTTCAGGCAAATCTTGCAAGTTGGAAAAGTTCTAACCAAATTCACTAGTTAGTAAGATGACAACCTTTGCATGGAGGAGATCCTCATGTAGCGTTAACAAATACATAACTCATCAAATCTGTAGCCTTAGTTAAGCTTCTGAATGAGTTCATGAGAGGTGTAACATGTAAATACTCATCATTAATGGCTACATTTGTAGTAGTCCTAATCACTTATCGGTGCATAATTCTTTCTAAATCGGTTGAATATGTCTCTTCAAAAACTTGAGGGTATTTCTTTAGGTGCTTGATAAAGCACTGACTTCTGAATAAGTAAATGAGAGTAATAATGTTCTGCCGGTTACTGCTTGTGCTTTGGGTACGTGTGCTAGTAATAATCAATTTGCCCTGGGGTTACTAGTGAGCCTTGAAAATGAAGCCTGCGCTTGACGTAGTCCCTAGTGAATGAAAGAAATTTTATCAGCAAGAATTGGCATTTCCAACTTGCCTCTAACAATAGCAAAACCAGCCTTTGGAATGCCAGCTACGTACATGGGGCAGGTATTTTGTTGTATGAAGGCACAGGCGGACGAAGTCCCTGGTGGGGCTGGGCAGGCAGCGGTAGGCACGGGCTGCTGCGGCTGGAGCTGGAGCCCTGGCTGGGAGAGCTCTGCTCCTCCGCTGAAATTCCTCAGGGAAGGAAGGAGTGGATGGGAGGCCTCTCCTCCCCGCAAGCAGCTGTGGAATGAGGATGAAATCCAATGTTTATTCTTTGTTCCGGAAACTATAGGAAATGTAGCGCTCGTGTGAGTTGCATAATAGTGTGTGCAGTTGCGATAGGGAGAGCCCGAGTAGGGCGCAAGGAGAGTGAGGTGTTAGAAACTCCGATGCTCCCGGAGAGGAAAAAAAACTGCAGTACGGGCTATGGAAGCATTAAACTGCTTTATCAGGGAACTGCCCTGGATCCTTGCTTAAGGGAACTTTTCTTCTGGTTTCTGAGCATCCTTAAAAGGGTTTTGACCTTTGGTTAGTAGGTGCTGGCTAAACCGCTGCAGTGCAGCGTCGTTAACGCTCAGGAGTAACTGTTAGTGCAAGTAGACAAGAGGATGTGCCCTGTGGCTGGGGTGAGGGACTGGAAGTCAAGCGACTGGTTTGTTTCCACTCTGCTGCCTAGCGTAGGCAACCTTTTGGTGGATGTTGTCTGTGATTTATTTGTCTTTTTTCTTTTAAGGGAGTTGCTCACTTGAATGCTAGCAGTTGTCCTGTCTTCTCCACCATCGTCAGTTCCAGGAGTCTAGCTCTGGCTTGTAATACTTGGATGTCTGAGAGGTTGAAATGACTGATGATAGCCAAGCTCTCTATCTTAACATACAGAACACAAGAATGCTACCTTTGGTCAAAGAGGTGCAATATGAGTAAGACCTCTTAATAGTAGCACTGCTTTAGTTGGGCGATCATCTGTCTCTCTGGAACTACTTAGAAACTTAGTTGAGGGATATCAAACAGGTCTCATTAAGACCTGTAAAGCAGCAGCTGGAGCTGGCAAAATCTCACTTTGCATTCAGAAAACCAAAGTGCTTTTTCACAACTGGTTTATGGCTGTGGGAAGAATGAGCCTCTGGGACTCCGAGAGCTGTATGCCATCTTAGTGAAAGTCCACTGATGTCGGGATGATGCTCGAAGTTGCAGCAGCCTTGCTGGTTTTGTTCAGCCATTTTTGGTAGGCAGAACAATGGGGAGGAATGATTCTCTTCTGAATGTGAAAGGCGATGTCTTGTCTCCTAGTAGTTACATTACTAATAGCAGCAAGGCTACTGTAGGAAATACCTCTGTGTAAGAAAAACTGAAATGTACCACTTGTTTCTTATGCCACAAAAGAAACCTCTTGTGACTGTTATCCTACCTCGACGTCTCTTTCTTGTAAATGATGTATTTTAGTAACACTGTTATATAGCAAAAATTCCTCTGAAAAAGACATGTGGATCATATAGTAGAAAATGAGTACAGAAGGTGGCATTATATTTGAATAAGAAATCTCTAATTGCTGCCTCTTAACTGTGAAGTACCACGGCATGTCTTGCTCTCCTGTTAGGCACAGAACACATCTGCTAGATTCTCTGATCTGGTAGGGAGGAAAAAAAAGGCTGTATTGACAAGCTGAGTCCTGTGTTTTCCCCAGGAGTTTCTGCCCACAGAGCTGCGTGTTGTAGCCAGAATGCCCCTCGATAATGTGTAACTTCAGAGATTATGACTGGTTTGGGTACTTTCAATATACTTCTGCTGCCTGATAAATTGGCCTACTGGAACTTTCTAACTTCTTGGCTGAGGTTAAGAGCATGTAATCCTGTGGTGGAGGAACAGTATGCAATTCAATACCACATAAGTACACATCAATTAAAAAGTGCCTAGATATGGGCAGGGAAGCTTAGTCAAATATTCCTTTAGGGGAAAAACAAAACACTTGGATGTTGTAGGTAAAGCTGCTGCTTTGTGACAGCCTGGAGAGCCAAAACCATTGGGAAAACTATTCCTGGGATGTCAGGTTAACCTTTTTTTAAAGGGTTGCATTCAGAAGCCCAGCTAGGTAAGAGCAGCGAAGACTCTAATGGGTGTCATGAGCAGTGTAGTTCTGTAGTCAGGCCAAAGGTGTTTTCGTCTCGGAATCCAGCATCTACTTCCCCTAATTGGTTTGGTGCAGAGCTGCTTCTTTGGCATCTTGTGCTTGTAAGTGCAATTTTTACGGAATTTAAGGGATACGTCTTACACTTCTGGGATGTGTTGATAATCAAAATTGTTAAAAGAACTTGCTTAGCAGACACCTTGATTTAAAAACAACACACCCACTTCATTGTGATGCTATTCAGGGAAATGATTCAGTGCAGTTTCGGTGGGTTTAAACAATGGCTTAGTGGCACACCTATTTTGTAGAAAGCTGACTTTTAAAGGGGATGCCTGTTTTCTGCAAGTCTATACATAGCTAACAGCCGCAAGGTGATATTTGGTTGTATACATGTCCTGTACAGAGCCTCTGTCATTGCATACTATTTTCTCATGCGCTGAAGGTTGCCAAGTGAATTGGAAACATTGGAATGATTTGTTGGATCCTTCAAGTTTCATTTTCAGAACTGTTTTATCTTGCAGTAAAACAGACGTAGGAATGAGTTGATTCACGCACAGTATGTACATTCAAGTTCATTTGAAATGGTACACGTGGGTTTGTTGGTTTTTGGTTTTTTTTTGCACTCTACGTGCAGGTTGTAGTAGCATGCTAGCTCATTTATCTTTATCCCCTTGTTCATGGCCACTTTGAGTTGCAACTAGTAAAACACAGTGCGGAGAGCTCATGGTCTTGAGCTAAGCTCACAGTCTTCAGTTCTGTGCATAAATTTGTGTTCAGAAACAGAAATAGCAGAGCTGACAGTGAATGGCAGCCTTTAGCGATAAAGATGTGTTGTGAGCACAGCCTCATGCAGAGCGCTGGCATATCAATACAAAATCTTTAGCTGAAGTCTCTCAAATACAACGTGAATTTTGCGTGCTTTATCCCTGCCCACGTGCGTCTCGGGCACACATCTGAGAGTGACTGTGCAGTGGATGGGTACTGTACAAATGAGTCAGTTCCTGTTCCTTTGGCTGAAGCTTCGTTAGGAGTTCTCAAAAAAGTATTTCAGAATGTGGATGTGGTCAACATAGTCATTTTCCAGGCATCTTAAAGGAAACCCACATCAACTGTGAAAGTGAACTTTGAACTCCTCTGTCCTGCCACTAACAGAACTCGAGCAGTGCTGGATGGGAATGCTGGTTTGCTTCGGTCTGCATCTTCCCTCACAGTTTGCCCTTCTTGCCCTTGAGATTAAGTGCCCAATTACTTATCAGGAGAACTTCCAACGATGCGTCTGTGTAGGACTAATTCACTACTCCACTGGTGGTACATCAGCTAGATGTGTAGTTAGAAACAGCTTCGACAAATTTTAGGCACATCTAATTGTTCGGCACACTTAAGTAATACTGTAAGCCGTTAAACCCACTAGAACCTGTAATGTTATTTCCCAGTTATTATGGCAAGATGTGGTACAAAACACTCTACTTGTACTGCACCTCCTAGGATTTAATATATAGCTTTAGCCGAGTAAGTTCTCTTGAAGGCATCAATTATTAAAAGGGTGTCTTTTCTTTTTGAGATGTCAGATTAATTACTTTCACTGAAAATGCTTGTCTTGTACTCTGAATCTTTGCCTGTTTAGAATGGCTTATTTTTAAACAACTTTACAATAGTCTTCCTGACACATGCAGTGGATTTTTTTTTTTGTACTTACACTGCTTGTGGTTATGTACACATTATGCAAGCTGTGAGTATACCAGGATCTAGGCTCTGAATGGCATTATCTCTAAAATGACTGTTTTAATACACTTCCTCTGGTTTATTGATATGTGCAACTCTGCCATCTAATTGTTATCTTGTGCTGATGTTTGTATTCGTATAGTGCACTGGATTTCCCCATCGGTTACCCAGTGATGCTGCATGAGGCGTTCTGCCAACAAAAGGGAGATGTTTCCCCTGAGAGGCTTTAGAAGGCTACTACGGTGGGATGGTAAAGCAAGTCTCAAAATGGCAACATACTCTTCATTTAGAACAAAACGCTACTATGAAGATGAGGGAGGAAAAAAGTTTTGAATGCATGTTGGAAAATATAACTCCCAGGTCTCTTATCTGGAAACCTGGGCATTATATACAGTGCTAACTGTGCTGTGCAAGTAGAAAACAATTAGAGTGGAAAAGCTGTGTTATCCCTAACTCTAAAGGTTGTAAGTGAATGACTCTTAGTAATGTGTTTATCCTTCCTTACAGTTTTTGACAGGGAAAAAGGAATTGTTTCATGCCTTACTTCACATGTTCACAGCAGCTGTTGTGAATCTCTTATGGCCAGAGAGATAAAAAGTCTGAAGCTGATCGTGCCATTAGCAGACATGGAATTGGAAAGTCAAGAGTGCCTGTTGTCCTTGCTGCCTATTGGAAGTGTTCACGTGCATGTTTCTGTTTTGCGCTTTCCTCCTCATCTTTAGAAAAGAGTGAGGGTTAATGAGACTGGCTATTTGATAGCGGTTCCTGTATTACTGCTGCACGCTGCAAAATAATCAGGTGTATCCAGACTTCACCAAATGGTTTATCGGGAAAAACCTACCTCGTGTTTTTAAAATATGCTTTAATAACAGTTAGAATTTTAAGCTGCTATTATACTACAAAGACATCTTTCCTTTTTCTTCTCTTCATCTGATATTTAGAATGAAACTATATAGTGTGAGATCTGAATTTAATGTGGCTACACTTTAGTTTTCTTAATGTCATCTTGACCTGTAATAGGAATCTAGTTCTAACGGGTTTGCTTCAAAGATTAAATTTAATTGCAGTAATGGATCTGACACATTCCTGACTGTTGTGCAGTTTATTTTGCAGTGAATGTAATTTTCCTTCTTCAGGTAACCTTGCTTTTACAGAAACTACTGTGAATGAATATAGAACTCTGTCACTTGTCTTCTGTGCTTATTACAGAGATTGCTAATGTTTGGGCTGTGTTGTTTTGGGTTTTTTTTTTTTTAAACCAAACAAGATGTGTATTGACATGCTTAAGTCAGTATGTCGTGTAGCTGCAGAGAGATGGAGACCACCTCACTCATTAAACCATCTCTGTTCTGAAGCGCAGTCTTCATTCACAATACTGATGCAGATGCTCATGTGAAATGTTTGGTCTGTATCCTCTGCTTGCTAATTCATACTTACTTTTAAGCTGGTTTTGAGTTTTGTGCTTTTTGAAATGTTTATAGTATTCAGATGTACAATAAGTTTTTGGGGTTGGTTGGTCACCCTCACTGTCTTGCTTGGATGCTTGGTCTTTAAAACTCTACCTTTAGAGTATACTCTGCCATCACTTCTTCATGCTGTATCTTTGGTGTTGAAAAAACCCTTTTGGGTAGAAAGTTACTGAGTTGGAGTAGGTCTGATTTAAAAAGGCTTTCTTGTTTACTCTAGCATACTGTGGATAATGCAGTACATGAAAACCTTAAAAATACTTGGAATAAAAGACCAAACAGTCCCACAGAACTCATAAAATTTCCCAGGGGAATACCTAGGACTTGCTTATGTTCTGCAGTGGTATTCTTAGAAGTAGAAATAGATAATACTTGCATTTAAGATAAGATGTCCTATTAAGCAGCTGAATTTAACAATGACTAACGAATGGGCATTGCAGAAAATTAAACTGGATGAAATAGGTCAGGTATAGCCTATGTTTCTATAACATAGTCTGTAGTCACAGTCTGGGGTTTTTTAAGTGTGTGTTAGGAACCAAGAATAATGGCTTCTCAGCAGAGTTCTCCACTTGGAGACTGAAATCCTTTCTGTGTATATTGTGGGCGCTTCACACACCCTTGAAGGAGTGCTTATTGGGACCAGGTCAGGAGTCCCCATGAGAAGCTCCAGTGAAGATCTGCTGTTGTAATGCAGTGTTCATAACTCTCTAAGAAGAGCTTCTGAAATTGCAGAATGAGTTTAATCACTGTCCACCGCTAGACACCATAGTAGTGGAGTGTTAATCTCAAAGTTTTGCTAGCAGATATTCCTTAATATACAGTTCAAAACTGAGACCACCTTGTGATCCATGTAGTCTACTGTTCTGTCATAACCTGAATCTATAGCAATCCATACAAGATTAAATATTACTGATATTTTGTACTATTCAGGATTTTCCTTCAAGGGTCCTTTTTCAAACCCACTGGTATGTTAGTCCTTTATCTTTTCTCAGTATTGTGAATTTCTGTCACCATAGTCTCTGCCTGCCCTGAATAAATTTGCTGCCTTCATTCTAAGATCACCTTAGTGAAGGGCAATATTGCTTCCCATTTGGCTGTCGTGGATATGTTTTTGAATCTCTGAATATTCCTGGGATTCTTGAGATATCTCATCCCAATTAATTAGATACTCAAGTGAGCTACCTTTTGGTTCTTTCCAGTTACATTTTATACAACAACGGTCCTTGGCTAATTTTTGTCTTTTTCTTGGAGATAGTTTAAAAACAGTTCATGTTATGGAAAAACTAGAAGATAATCTTGGCGGGATTCTGAGTGGGTAAAACAGCCTGGAGACTTTATCTACTGTGGGAAAAGATGCTTTTCCAGCTGGTGCCTTCTCTATTCTATTTCACGGTAGTTTTATCACTCGCACAAAATATTTCCACAAGTTCAACCTTCTCTTCCAGGTTCCGTATTTCCCTTTTGGAGAAAGGGTTAAAGTAAAAGTTAAATGCTCATACTACAATGTGGTCACACATACTTTTTGACCTATTAAGTTTGTGGCTTTATGGTTTTTCTTTAGTATCCCATTTATCTCCCCCTTGTAGTATTAGGTTGCTAAACTACGCCAAGGTCATCTTTGTACGTTACAAGTAGCCTTTAATTTATCAGTATTAGTAGTATTGTCAGTATCTTTTGCACCCTTGAGATTTATCCCAGACTTTGTGCCTTTTTACCTTAATTATTGTGACATTGCCTAAAATCTTACTGATTGGCAGTCAGTACTTACAGAGTGCTTTTGCACTGGTGGATGCAGGCACTTGTTTTGCCTCCCTCTTAATTAGGGGAGATTTACACAGGATACACAGAAAAATTTCTTCACTGAAAGGATTATCAAGCATTGGAACAGGCTGCCCAGGGAAGTGTTGAGTCGCCATCCCTGGAGGTGTTTAAAAGATGTGTAAATGTGGTGCTGAGGGACATGGTTTAGTGGTAACTTGGCAGTGATAGGTTAATGGTTAGACTTGATGATCTTAGAGGTCTCTTCCAACCAAAATGATCCTATGATTCTATCTGTATGATGTCAAGTATAAGAGGGTGGTCTGGCTTTGACTTGCATGTGCCACTAAAATATTAATAGCCTTATTAAACAACCCAGCTGATGGCCCATGTAGTACAGTCTCAGATCCAAATAGGTTTTTCTCCTTACGTGCTTAAAGGTGGTAAAATAGTACTGACAGCCATCTCTCTTCCCTGACAATGCACTTGTTTGCCCATGCTCACCTAGTCTCATCACTCCAGTGCAAGTGTGTATGTGTCTGTATATTTATATATGGGGAGGGGGCAGGGGACCTTCATTTTCATGGTTGTTTCAGTAAGACACAATCTTCTTATTACTCTATGGACCCTCTGTCCTCTTGTGTATTTTAAAGCTCTGCTGGTTAATGGTGAAGCTAGAGCTGTGTGACTTCTTTTGCAATGTGCCTGGGAGTACCAGTTTGGAGTTAGAAATTTAGTGTCTTTAAAAGCATTTGCATTTATCAGCTTTGATGCCACTGTGCCCTGTACACATCACTATTTCTGCTTTCTCTTAAGTTAAATATAGAATATTGCCTATCTGGAGCTGTGTGAGTTGATGTTTGTAACCTGCGTGTGACTTGCTGGTGTGTATTACTTCATGCAGATTTAATATCAGTACGTATTAGCCCTGGTTCTGTCGAACAGATGTCTATTTTGGGAAGCTTCTTAGTACCTTGTACCTGTTGCTCTTCTGCTGAGCATATTTTTCTTCACCGTTTATGGTCTAAAGGAAGCAAAGTCATGTGAGCTGTGGGATAAACATACGCGTTTAGGTGTCTGTGGCATAGTAGCATGCTGTTGTCATGTGATAATCTTCAGGCGAGATAAAATGTGTCCATGGCTTTCACATTTTTCTTGTAGAGATTTCTTAAGACTTAAGTGATTGTGATCCTTATTTTTTTGTTGTTGTGAGGCACTTAATCTTCTAAATAATTTGAGGAACGCTTACCTAGAATACTAATTCTTGTTTAATTTCAAATTTTCTGAAGATATTAGCTGTGTCTGTACAGTAATCTGGGAGTTATGTTCAGGTCTCCAGACTTCTGAAGGCTTTAATGTTCCCTAATGACTTTTTTTTAGATGTCCACCTTAATGCTACTTAAGATGTATGTTTTTGTTTGAAGTTGTAGACTTTGCATTTCCTTAATTTATACGTGGATAATGTAACACCCATCCCTTCCTAACACATGTAACTTGCCCCTTGTGATTCCAGAGAAAAGCTTGCTGCTGTATAAGATAACAGGTGTGATACCTTGGGTGGACTTGTTCTCCTTTTTGTTGGGGATGCTTCTAGCACTTACCGGGGAAGGAAGGGGGCTATCATCTTGCTGCACATCTTGTAGGGAGAAAGCAAATCCCTCCGAGTCATAAGGCAAAACAACTCCCAAACCATGCCTGTAGCCCAGGTTCCCCATCCTACAGGCGTACCACTAATTGATTTAAAACTCATATCTAGGCAGTCATTGTATCTTCTTTCCCTGGGTTACCCAGGGCTGCTTGGAGGGCAGAGTTATTTTCCCTATAGAAGAATAATGTGATCAGAAACAGTTTAAGCTCACAGCATAAATGTAGTAAACTCCAGATTGCACTTGGTTGTAAGCGGGGTGTGGGAAGGTGTTTACCTCCCCCAACTGAGTTCACTTCACAGAAAGGCAATTAGGAGGAGAGAGTGGGGAACACGACAGTGAACGAATATATATTCACCACCCTCCTACTGCATATTAGGGTGTGATACAGGACCAGGTGGCTTTGTAGCATCATCTCCATAATTGAATAATCAAGTGCCTTATATTGCAAAGTTCAAGTAACATACAAATGCTGTTCTCCTCTGAAGTAAGTATTAACTGCACTTGGAAGAGTAATTATCTTTAAAGCAGGTCCTTGAGGAGTATACAGAAGGATTGCACTATCAGTGCTGGGAAAGAGTCTTAAGAATTGTTGCCACTTGCTTGTTATCTGACTTCTGGATCAAACTTGTCACTGGCATGCTTTCACTTCTTTACGAGGTTGCCATTTCACATTGATGTTTTCTTTCCCTGGTATTCTCTGCTCGCAAGTATCCAGCATGAATAAATGACAGTGTTACTAAAGATGAGGGTCCCTATTTTCCATACAGAGTGGGTACTATGCAAGCTTGAGCTGCATGGTAACTTGAATCGAATTGCATAGCAAGGACGTAGTAGGGCTTTCAGAGCCTGACCATCAAAGGCTATGTGCTGTAGGGGTGTTGAGAGAAGCTTGTTTGAGTAACTTCAGCCAGCATCAGAATTTAGTTTTAATCTCATCTGAATCATATCGGCACTAAAAATGCAGTATTTCATGCTTAACCCATTTATTTTCTGCTCGTGTTTCAGTTGGATTGCTAGTCAAACTGTTAATATTTGGCATACTGGGGGTGTGCTGTTGCAAGGTGCATCCTGTTTAGAAAAAGAAAATTAAGCTAGCTAAAGATCTGATAAAATAATTTTTTGACGCTTGTTGAGTCTTGCTTAGCATCCTTACTACGACAACGTCGATATGCTGTGAGCACCAACCTCTTAAATGGCTGGGTGGGACTCTTCCATATAAGCACTGTACCCTGACGTATGCCGGTAATACCCCTGCGCAGTAGGTCTGGCAAACCCTCGCATGGGCACGGGGGCTGCCAACAGTCTGTGACTCCTGCCCGGCTTCAAGAGAGGGACCCAGGGGCACACAGGTTGGGGGGGAGGAGGAGGGAGTGTGGTTTTTTTTCACTTTCTTTTCCCACCTCTTTTTCTGCTTTGGCAATCTCCTGCACTGTAACCCTGCCTTATGCTTAAAAACACTGGGTTTGTGTCCACGCAAGCAGATCTTAGCTGTAGGTGTTTCTGTAATACCATTAGTGTGCAGAAAGCTACCTTCCATACGTCTTGTAAAGAACTGAGCTGGAATCCTCTGGCAAGGTGTTTGTTCAACACCGCGGGCCTAAACAGAAACGTTAACTGGCACTGTTTGCCATCTTCATATAAAATTACTGCTCATAAAATTGTGAATAAGTTAATTCAGTTTCTCACCTTATATTACCATCCAGTGGACAGTTACAACGCGCTGGGGTGTGAGCACTTACTAATAATAGCTGGCAACTGAATGCTACACCCTTTCAGAATGGTGTGGTCCTGATTCAGGTGTTACAGAAAGCAGGTTCAGTACTTCTCAGCATACAGCAGCCTCTAGCTTAGGAACCGTAACTCATGCTTACGCCCTTCCATGGAAGCTTTGTGCCACTCTTCAAAGTTGTAGGCTCAGTTATTCGTTATTCCATCACTTTTAGTGAGCGGTTTGCTTAAGTCCATATCCAACCTATTTTATTTATGCCTATGTAACCAATTTTTAGTTGATCTGTAGGGTTTTTTTTGCATGCTAGAATAAATAATTATTTACAGCACCCTTTATGGGTTTTTACCACTAAGGCAATTTCTTATCTATTTGTATCAAATCCTTCAGAGACCGTGTCTGTGAAGTCAACTCAAAAATAGATTCTGGTTAAAAGTAACTGTGTTTGCGTTTATCAGCAATTAAGTTTTAAAAACAAGCCAGTTAGTTGGCCCCTGAGAATGCAAGTGGTTTTGCCTTTAGGAAGGTGTTTTAGAAGGCTGTGCCAACTCTATACCTCCCTAGGCTTGCTCATACTAGTGTTCTCTGGCAAAGCAATTTAAAAAAAGTCTTGGGCAGGATTTTCTTAAATCTATTCAGCCCAATCAGAAGCTTCACTTAATGGAGCAATGTATAAATAGTGTGGAGAGTCAAGTGACCATCAGCTGGTCTGAATGGGTTTGACCACTACAGTCACAGGGTCTGAGGTATGCGGGAGCTGGGATCACTGAAAACACGCTTTGCTGCAGAGATATCCTGGCTCTGGCGTAATTATGTAACTGCAGGGGAATTCATGTGCGTAAGAATGTGTTTTAATTAGACACCTGTATTTAATGTTGGTTTCGCATTCTGTATCATTACTGTGGGCTTTAAAAAAAAAAGTTAGTGCCTTGGTTAACTTTCCCATTTCATTAAGTAGCACGTATTGCAACGCATAGCTGAACTCCACAATTATGCATTTCCTTTATAAAGTGTATGCCTACTCAGTTGAAACAATGCACTGATCTGTTTTACTGAATTCAGAACTTAAGACATAATGGCTCTTTGCCTAAGTTCATATTAGGTAATTAGAAGTTCTTGGCATGCATGGTAAATTCTGAAATTCCATTGTATTGTGCATTAAGCATGGAGAAATATTTCTTCAATTGCAGTGCCAGTGCACTGAAATACAAGCGTTTTGGCTGTCCCTGGTGATGGCTCTATTAAATCTCAGTGAAACTGTCATCTCTGAATGCCGAGATGCTGGCTTGCTTTCTGTTTGGGAAGTTACTGAAGCCAACATCCAGGTAATGACTTCTTTATTGAAAGCACCCCCCTGCCCTGCTTATAAATATCACAATTACAGATTCTAAGCAAACTAGTAAAATGGCACCTTTTTTTGTCTGTGTGTGTTCAGTTCATTTGACACCTGTGGCAGTGCTGACCAGAAAAAAAATTTACCAAATTCAATAACTTCATGGGAAGAGCTGTTATTCAAACCCGAGTAATTAGTGTTTCCCATATTGCTGCCCCACCTTGTACTGAATAGCTTTTCTCCCTTTTCATTACGGAGTTTAATGCTTGTCAGTGCCATCCCTGTTCTTATAACATATTAGCCCATGACGTGACTCTCTCCCACAGAGAAGCTGCTTGATGAGGACCTGTTTGTTCTCTTTCCTGTCAATTCAACAGCTAAGCCTTTGATTAAAAAAATGAGTTGTTGGCTTTATTCAAACTGGGAAAAGTATGGTGGTGTATATATCAGTTACCTTTCTTGCCTTGATTGATCTCCTTAAAGATCATTTAATCATATTAAATGTATCTTGATTCAGCAGGTAAAGGTAGGAGTCTGTTAGGAGGTGATTCACAAGGGTTCCAGTCACCTGCCTTTGTATTTGATGCACACCAGACATCCAGTAGGTTTTCTCTAATTTTTACTTGACCTGGTGATGGGCTCAGTTGCCTCTTGCACTTTTGGCAATAAACGTTCATGTTAGTACAGTTCACCAGCGTCAAAAGCTTCACCTGTTAGTTTTATAGATGACAGATGGTGGGTAGATTTTTCTGAGTAACTTGGTATTTCTTGCTTTCATGGAGCAGTAAGGCTCCTATTTGCATAAATATGACACCCAGGCTCAACAGGCTCTGGGGATCCATGGCCCCAGGCTTATTGGTCCATCTTGAGGCTTCATGTTACGTACATGCAAAGAGCTCCTGCATCTCTGAGGTGTCCACAAACCAGCTCTGAACTTGAAGTGACAAACCCTCGGCCTTCTAACCTTTCCCTACAGTAGGTGCACAAACACACCCACTACTCCAGTGGTCTGGGGGTGGTTAGGAAATGGGGCTCGGGGGCTGCCCCTCAGCGTAGCTGGACTCCAAGCTCTGCTTCTCCCCTCACTTCACTTGCTCCTCTTAGAGTTGCAAGGGGCCAGCTAAAACTCACAAATGCCTGAATAGTTAATAATGTAATAAATCAAAAGTGTTTTCATTAAAATTCTAATTAAAAAAAATACATTTGTAACACCAAGAGTCTTGTATCTGCTGTCTGAGCCTCTTGGCCTCTCCTCGAAGACGCGGTGACCATGCTTTCTCTAGCTTATTCCAGAGCCTGCTTGACTGAGGATCGGAGGGGAGATATTCCCTCTGACTTTGCCGAGTGGCCACAAGCCAGAAGTGCCTGTGGTGGAAGAGTTCTGTCCCCATATGGGACAGGGTGGGATGACCCTTGCCTCTGCATGCTGCTAGGCTCTAGCTGGGCGTGCTGCTTGCTCTGAGGTTGGGGATGGTGGCAGTACGGGAGAGGGTTACGTTGGCTTGTCTTGGGAAGGATTGAAGCCAGGGAAGTGTAAAAGTGTTGCCTACAAAAGGAGGGAGAAGTGGACAAGTTGCAGTAAATGAATTGTGTGAATCATTGACTTGAGTTCTCCAGGAAAGAAACGCAGAGTATTTGTTTCCCAGCTTCAGTGCTGCCGCTCTTGTGCTTCAGCGTTATGTACTTATTCCTGGCAAACTTTTGTCAGTTATGCAAGCTCCAGAGGTTAGCATAGGTACTGTATAGGGATTAAATAATGTTGATTCATGCTTAATTAATGCTGTTTGTGAAGGTGTATTGTGGAAAAGTTCAGCAGGGCATGCGTGCACCTCTTGTGCTTCTCTTACAATGGGGGCGTAACAGCAACCACTCTTTTCCAGAAGTATTTGATAGCAAGCTGTTCCAGTTATTGCTGTTCCAATAGACCAGTCTTTAATCACTGATATTATTGCTATAACCTAGTCAAACGTTAGTGGTAAAACTGCTCTAAAAAATAAATTATTAAAAATACATAAAAATTCTCTTACAGTCAGTTATGGTTCTGTGTTTAAAAAAAAAAAAAACACTTGTCAGGCCAGTGCCAGTGTTAAAATACTCTGTCACTAAAGCTTAAGTTCCCAAATAAGTACTTTATTTAAACAAATACTTGAAATACTTGATGAGCAGATCTAACTTGATGGCCATTTTTTTGTTTGTCTTTATTGATACTGACATTTCTTGCAATATAAAACCTTAATGCTTACTCAAAGACTTCAAGGAGCTTCCTAGAGTATATTTCAGTTGCCATCAAAGACCAAGCTAGGCATTTATCCACTGGGGTTTTTCTGAGATGTGCTGCACTATGCTATAGCAGTTCTTGAGCTGGTAGAGGAGCTGGGATTCCTTCATTGACACCAGAGATGAAAGGATTTCATATTGCCCTGAATGGGAGTTTTTATGCAAAGACTCGAAATGCTGCACTGATTTCTAATAGAAGTTAACTCTAAGCAGCCCCCCTCCTCCTCTCTGCTAAATTATGTAGGAATTGTACTTTTTCTCATCGCAACGTGGGATACGTTTCCCTACTTCAGGATTACCTCTGTGCCTTTAAGTTTACATTTATTTACTGAATGCCCTTCCTGACAGGGTAAGAACAGCCTGTTTCTGAATAATTCACAGCTGCTTGTACAATATTGTTTGAGGATTAAGGAGAAACTTAAGGTGACTTTGGCTCTGTTATTATTCTACTTCACATTTGTGAGAATTTATTATCTGCTTTTGGGAGCAGGTCTTTAGTAATACATGGGGGTGAAACAGGTTATTTCAGAATAGAGATACAGGAACACTGTGAGAACTTGTTAATTACAAAAGCTAATGACTGCATGCCTGAGGTGACTCTCTTCTGGCACCACACTTTTCTGTTTACCGTTTACAAGAGATCTGTGTAATACCAACTGTAGAAAATTCCTTCTTTAAGAAGGCTTATCTACAGAACTGTTTCATATACTGATTTCTGTTTTTTAATTGTTTCTGCAGGTCGTGTCGGATTAATGCTGTGGATCGGTCGACCCAGAACCTGTAGTTGCCCATCAGTCGCTCAGTAGTCAGTGTAGATTCTGTCTTTACAATCAGCAGCTACATCTGGCTACTGGGTCTCTGATGACATCTCATATCTTCGATCTAGACTTTTTGTTGGATTTTTATCTTCTCTCCTGGGTGCAGAGCAAGTTCACAGTGCTAACAAGTTAACGTCTGAGGTGTGGCCCCAAATAAAGGATTGGATATCTGTTGGATCTACTTCACTGTAGGAATCAATCAGATTAAATACCTGGATGTTGTGTATTGGAAAGCAACAGTCTTTTCTGTAGCCCAGTCTTGGGGCTTGCAGTAGTCAAAACTGATGAGAATGTTTGCAAATTTGGTCAAGGAAGATAGCTGGACTTCACTCTTTTCAATGAAGAATCTTTAACCTCCCCTGCAAAGGGATAGGTATTGAAACAGGCACCTTGGCTGATCGTATGACTACCACACATTAGGGGAGGAAAGGTACTGTGAAGTGCACAGCTGGTTTTTGTCGGTTGTTTGGGAAGACTGTCCAGGTTTGGGGCATGAACCTGGCATACAATGTAGATTTCTGTGTTTGTTAAGCAACAGCTACATTGTCTGCTGGGTTTCCAGCTGCCTGGAAATGCGAAGTGGAGGGTTATCTACACCTTTTTTGTTTTGTTTTGGTCAAGTTACTTTCCTTATATCTCTGAGGAAGACAATGCCATTGATGCCCAGTTGCTGCCTCCCCCTCTGTTATCACACAAGGGATCCAGCTGGTGTCAACTAGAGAGCTTGGAGCCAAGGTAGATCTGAAACTAGTTAAGGAAAAAAAAATGGTCAAGGGATTGAAGTGTTCAGACACCTGAGCATGAGTAGCTGTCAGGCAGAAGCTAATGCCTGCTGCCTGTGTAACCATTAGTTTGCCTTGGTAATGGTGCTTCGCTCTTTTTTTTTTTTTTTTTTTTTTACTTCAGATGGAGAGCTATATATGTGTGTGCTGTACAGTTAGGGAATTCTTTCTGGAGAAGGGAGTAGTGAGGAGCTATTTATAGATCTGACTTTTTTTCTCTTTTTTTTTTTTTTAAGCATGTGCTGCACATAGCACGGCTTATACACAAAAAGTGCCTAGAAGTAATTGGGGAGGAATAAGATAATGTCTTGTGTGCTGACGCCAGCTGGATCTCTTGTTTCTTGAGCGGCACCAAACCTGGTGTGCTTCATTTGTGCACTGTATCCAGCCACGAGGTGACAAAACGGGCAGTTTCAATTTGAGAACATTAGTCCTGGAATAGGAGGGGACTGTTGTCCTCAGGCCTGGACTACAGTCACAGTAGTAAATGGGGAAGCTTGTGCAGTGGATGTCTGTACTATTAACCCTTTGTTGGCAAGCTCCATGCCATTTGCACTTTCATCATGGAAATTGGGAATGAAGGAACATATGATTTGGCTAAGCTTGTCTGTTCTGTCTGTTGGACTATATATATACATGGGTGGGTTTAGATCAGCAGGCATCCAGAACCCTTAGTCTTGAAGGGCAACGCGTCAGTAGGCAGAAGGGTTCCTAAGTGAGTGCTGCTATTAAAAACTGTGCTTTTGTTAAATAAAACTTCTCATGCAAAAAGCTGTGTGTCTTTTTCCTGTTTAGTGTATCAAACTGGGTTTGCACCAAATCCTCTAGGACCTGGGGACTATAAAGCTGTTCATTACAATGTCTAGTTTAGACAGCATCTCAATACTTGCATCAGCCTGACTGCTCAAGAAATATGCATTCACTTACTCATTTCTACAGTTAAGTAAAAATGTACAGACAGTTGCCTGCAGACAATAGTTGGCGCAAATAATCACTCTTTGAAATAACTGTGGATTGTCTATATAGCTTTGAAAGCTGCTTGTTAAGGTTGAACAATTGTTTGTCCTTTGCTTTATATGTTGTTTTCCCCAATGCCAGTATGTTGGCATCTAAGTCTCTGACTTTGCAAAATTGGTGAAGACATAGATATAGCTGAGTCTTTTTCTTAAATTAACTGGCACTTCGCTTTCTCAATGCTGTTACTGATATTTCATTCCATATAGCCTCCTGAGTCTTGACCAGCATATGCACAATAGTCATAAAAATGGCAACATATTACTCTGCGATGTTCCTGTGGTTCATTTAGCCTCAACAGTATTAAGATATCAGCAGTTTTTATAGCATTGCTTTGTTCCTGTGTTTATAGTTGTTCAACTCAGCTTTTAAGAATTCATATCAGAATAAGGTATGGCTGCCCCAATTGTTTATGTAGCAAGCACCATAAAGCAATTCAAAAGCAGATCAGCCTAATGTTTAACACCAAGCCCCTCTCTTATTCAGTTTCACTTCCCCACTGTGTTTCAGTTAAACTTACGATGTTGAAATCCCCTTTGTGGGCAGGTACTTCTGGTTCCTCTTATTTTTCTGTCATGCTACTTGCTTTTCTATAGAGACACCTTTTTAAAAAAAAAAAAAAAGCACATGCCCTCCTGTCTGTTACCTTATTCCGAGGTTCTTGCTTTATTTTCAGTGCCTAGCATAGCTAATGCAAGCATGTAAAAGTGTTTACTCTTCCTACTGTGATATTTATTTTTTTGGTTCATTGTTCCTTCTCTTCTGTATGGATTTCAGTGAAATTGGCATATATAAATGCCTATCCCTTCCTCTCCCCTGCCGAGGTACCATTACTACTCCTGATGAGGCTGCTGCTAACAGCAGCCTGAAGTCCTCCTTCAGTTTCAATGAAAGAGGCTGGATCCTGGGACATAATGTTTTCCACATGTTCAACCTTAGTGGTGTTCTCAGAGTTTCCATTTTCTTTGAGCGTTTGCTCCCAACAATAACCTTGGCCATACTGTTATGGTCCTACTACGCTGTGATGCTCACGAGTGTGAGGACTGACTAGGGTGCGTGCTGTTTCTCAGCAGGGAAAGTGAGACCAAGGCTCTTGCCTGGCCAGAACTGTCCCTCTCATCGCAGCATCTCTGAAGCCAGGTCAAGGCAGTAAATGGTGAGAACACAACTCGGCTATATCCCTTCTCCAAAAGGTGGAGCTTGGAATTTGGTATTCAGACTTGACGGGTTTTTTTTCTTTCCCGCACAGTTCGCGAAGCAAATAATGGGAACTAAGGCAAGAGTGGCAGCTGGATCTGTTTGAACTAGTAGGTTGGAGAAGATCATAGCTCTTCCATAATTTTGTATTTTCTGTTGTGTCTCAGTTTAGGTAATACCTTCCCACACTGACATTTCTTCCAGTCCTCTGACTCTCTTAGAATTGACTTGAATTTCTGTTGAAATCTTAATACCAGAAAGAACAATATTTTTACTTTCTGGCTCCAGAGGACTACAAGGAAAGCTTCACTGCCTACTATTTCTCTACTCTGTGATGAATAACTCTGAACTCCAAGCTGTATTTTCTTGGCTGTGTTTTTTCTTTGTATGCCAATCAAGATTCAGAGAACTGAGAGGATGCATCTACTTCAACCTTGATGGACTTAAAGCACGTGCTGCCGTATTAGTACATGGTAGTGGCCAATACATTCTATAAGTTTCTTCAAAAAACACCCCTGGAGTCACTAAGTAGCTGAAACGGCAACAATAAATTTAATGTTTGCTAATGTTTTAATGGCGGTGGGGGAGCGACCAAAAAACCTAACCATACTTTAAATAGAACAGAGTAGTGAATGGGTTGCTTTAGTTGCCTGAAAGTGTGAAAAGTCATTCCTAATGGGGAGAGCTCTATCCATTGGGCTGGTGGCTTGTAATTAAACTACGGAAACTTTCTATAATTTGGGCCTCTGTTGCTGTTGTGAATAACAGCAGATTCTGTGTCTTATGCACAACTGCTTTCTGGGACGGTTTGGTCGATGGGGGCTGACTGGGCTGTGGCTCTCTTCCCAGCACTGCTCACCACAGAAGAATTCCCTGAGGAGGTACCTATGGAAGGTCGGAGCAGAAGGAAGGTGTTGAGGGTTTTGGAGCGGTGTCTAGAAAACCTTCCAGCAGGCACCTTTTCTTTCCCTCAGCATGCACAAGCAGTTTTCCAAAGGCATAAACACACCTGGGACTCCTCACCAGAAGTACCCTCTTAACAATTTACTTTGGTGTCTGACTTAAATGATGTTGATGTGCTTGTGCATTTTTACTCTGTAAATACCCCTCTGAGTTAATAGTGAAAATTGCTTTTCTGAACTGATGTTTCAGGCAAGACGGACAGCCCTGGAACCTCTGTATTGTGTCTCTCTGGGCCTTTCCCGTTGGGCCATAACACAAGTCCTGTAGCATAGAAGCGCTTATACGCAGTGCTACAGCATTCGTAGATCCTGTCTGCCATGGGCTTGTTTGCACTGGGACATGTTGGGTTTTGCAATAAACTGGAAAACTAGACCTTGATTGTGGGTATATGCAAAAGCTCCACTAAAGAGGTGTTGAGCTCAAGTGGTCCTTGGCACTGGAGAGCCCCACAACTTGTGAATTTATCCTGTCTGTGGCTAGCCAGCTACTCATAAAAGCACTTGACCAAAACTGAAAAGCCTTGAGATCCAGTTTAATATTGACATTTTTCTCTTGCTGTGTGGCTTAGAGCTTGTAGTGGTAGCTCAAAGAAGATGCTGAACTGAACCTCTTAGGAGACAAGAGGACTGCTCTTAATTTTAGGGAAGTGGCACACCATTACTTGGCTAGTATGATAGTGGCTGTCTATGTATACGGCAGAGAGTTTTAGTTTGGAGGTTTTCAAGAACAGTTGCTGCTCCTACACGTTAACAAACTTTATCCTTTTAAGTTGGTAATTTTTCTAGCTACTCTTAAATTTGGTTCTGTAGGTTGCTAAGTAACACCTGCACATACTCCATCTTCCATGTGCTCTGAATGCCAGTCTTCCATGCAAAACACCTTTCCAAAATTAGTGTCTGTCAAGCTCCTGAAAGGTAGTGGTGCTGTGATTCAAGTCAATCATGTTGCCTGCTGTAGGTGTTAATTCTCCCAGCTGAAGACACTTGCAGAATCACTAATATGGTGAATCTCTGAGCCCCTTTAGCTACAGGAAAACAGTATCTTCTGAAAAACTTACATGATAATTCTGGAAAGAGAAGTAAATTGCAGGAGGCACACTTATTGTATCAATTTGTTCATTATGGTGCTAATGTATCTCTTTAAAGTTTAGTTTTATTTAATGTGCAGAGTTCTGAAGGGACCTGGTCTGAATCATTAGCTAGGTAGTTTTCCTGTGCCCCAAGGCTGCCCAGCCAATACCTGAACGGCTAGGTGCTGAGGATTTTAGGGAGGGATGAGCATTGGAAAGATGTACAGAGAAGGGTTGATGAAGAGTGTAGGAAAATTTCCCTTTTAGTTTGTTTTACCTCATAGGAGGAAGGATCTATACCTTCCCTTCCTCCATCTCTAGAAAGTCAAGATACTGTTCCACTAGGCATATGTGCTCAACCAGACACTTGGGGTATTTTTCTTCCTCTGTTTTCCTGTGCTTGTTCCCTGGTTGGTTGTATAGTCCAGGTAGGTGAGCTCTGCCCATTTTGAGAGGAGTATTGGCACCTGAACAGGGCATCGTGTATGCCAAGTCCAGGAGCTGCCGTTACTTTCCTTGAATGTACCTTCTGTTTCATGAAGTTCACTTGAGCACTACACACGCGGAAGAGTGTCTTGCAGACTTACGTGGAGCACTGAGATAACTCTGGATAACTTTGTAGCTGCAGCCTTTCCAATAAGCAAAAAATGAATGAATGTAAAAGTAAACAAACCTGCCACTACCTTTTGTCTGCTTTTGTAAGCCCAGACAACTGCTGCAAAGCACGGTGGTGGTGTTTGTCATGGTTACCACAGAACTGATTCGTGAGCTGTAGGACTAAGAACTGCGATAACCCTTCCTAATATCTCCCTCTATCTACGTAGAGATAGATAGATAGATTAGCTAGATAAAGATGTGAAAGTAAGTTGTACCTGTAGTTGTGTGGCCTGTCTGCGTGCTTTGCAGAAGGTTCTCGATCCTTTCAGCCACGTGGCTAGTCCTGGGTCTGACAGCTTCCCGAGGGGAGTGACTTTGCTGTCTGTAGATGTTTAGCTGCTCTGGGCTATCGGCACAGCTCATGCCGGCGTGCTGTGTCACATGTTTTGGGTGCTCTTTTGTGCAGAGTTTGCTCACTTGCTAAATGGAGCTATCAGCTTTTAGGCTAAAGCACATTAAGCTGTTAAACTAAACTAGCGTAGGTACTTAATCGCACTTGGTCAACAGCCTGTGGCTTACCTGACGCAGTAAGAGAGATACAATTGAAGTCCTGGGATGGTCGCTGTGTTTGGCAGCAACATGGAAGCCACGGGAACTTCCAGGGCAACAAAGGACGTTAATCATGCAGTGTATATCCCATTGTTCTTGTTATCAGTCCCCTGAAACTTTTATGCCATTCCCAAAGTACCCCATTTTTTTTCTTCACCTATGGTGGATAACAATGAAAAAGTGATTTGAGGTACTGGTTAGAAGGCATTTCAGAAGCCAAATTTTCATAGAGGATTTTCACCTCAAGTGAACTTTCTGGTAATTTAGAAAGACATGGATTTACATGGTGGAATAAGCTGCCAAGCTTCTGGGTTTCTTTGTGTTTAATAGTGTTACGAAAAACAAAACCCTTCCAGTGGCCAAACTCCCTTCAATTCTTCCCTAACAACAAGGACAGTGTGATTTAATGTGCTTTCTTGGATCCAAACTTCTGCTGTGTTGTGGGACCACAAAAGAAAGTTGCTGTCCAGAATACATGTTCTAAGCGTGGAGGATCTTCATCTGCCCTGTAATGTCCCCCTTTTGTGGATGGGGAGTTGAGGCATAGTGAAATTAAGGGCCAGCCTTTCCCCTCTCCTCCCTCCCCAAGTGAAAATCAGGTTTGAATGGAATTCTCTGAATTGCTGCGTCTCTTGAGTGGCTTCTCAGCCCTGAGGGAAGGAAGACACTTCTACAAAACCTGCAGAGGACTGAAAGTGAGATTTTTATCTGTGTTTAAGAGAAATGGGAAGACAGAGGAGAGGATCTGAGTTTTGGAAGTCTTTGGATGTTGATGAGAAGAGAGAGTTCTTGCCTTTACTGCCGCAGCCTATATAAATTAGAATATAACCCAAGGAAGTGGGAGACCCAAATTTATTACCTGCAGATTGCTCTGACCAGAAAGTTCTAGACTGCTTGTCAGCAGAGGGATGCATTCATTTATTAAAGTAACATTGCTCTGCTGCAAACAAATGGAAGTTCATACATCCAAAGAGTAGAAACACAACTGTGATTTGGTGGTCAAAGCATACATGACTGAAATAGAGGGTGGCTTGGTGTAGAAAACCTGCTCCCCAAGACTGCTAGGCACGTTGCAATAAAGACATATTGGATGCAGCAGCCCTGGGAGCAGGATTGTTGCGATGGTTTTGCTCCTCAAGGACCTCCTTGTAACAGCACATTTTGTTTTCACCTCTGCTGACGGACGAGATGAGCTTGGTCCCAGTGTTTGTAATGAGAGAAGGCACGGGACTGGAATCTTTCTTTCCTTCTGCTTCCTCATGGTCCTCTGAACTTTGCTACCCTGTGTCCCAGAACAACCGAAGTGGGAGTATGACACACACACACACACACACCCCCCAGAACTGGGAGGTACAAGAGACTGAATTTGAAAATTCATTAGGTTTTTAGTCAGTTAAAAAAACTAAGTGAGAAAGCATATTAATGTTGTCAGTTTCTTATACACCAGAGTCTCGAGAAAATGTAATATAAAGTTTTGAACTCAGCAGATAATGCTGCAGGATGTTCTCAGCCACAGCTGATGCTTTGGCTGCCCATAACTGTGACCCCAGGAACTCTAGTTGGAGTTTAATAGGGTCTGTTGTACAGAAGTGAGCACCTCTATAGGTATTCATGAAGCGTCGTACTACCAGAACAAGAATATAAACTCCCTCAGAAAGGGATTTTACCACAGATAGAGACTTCCTTGAATGCTGTGTTGACATTCATTGTTTATCTGCTCAGACTAGTCATATTTGGAAACACTGTTCTATTCTGACATATGACTTTTCCCAGGAGCAACAAGGCTCACAACGAAGATTTCACAATAAAGAAAATTCTGTTCCTCTTTGTGGGAATGTTATAGTAAAGCCATGACAACCCATTTGGCACAAGATTGTTTTGTTTTCAGCAAGGATTCCCCCTCCCTCCCCATCCCTACACATTTTTTGATGTGTTTCCATGTGTTGGGGTTTTGTTTTGGTTTTTGATGCTGCTTTTTTTTTTTCCCCAGGAGGGTGGGGGTGGATCATTTTACGTTTAGCCTCCCAGCCATCCGCGTGGAAACCATGCGATAGGTATGAAGAACCCAAGTCCAGGCTTGCGTGTTTCGGTGTCACCACACCAGCAGTGGAGTTGCTCCTAATTTATGGCCACGTGAACAAGTTCAGCATCAGGCCCTTAGGACCTGCTCAGCTGGTACTGAGCACAAGTTACACATCCTGCTCCAGGCAAAGGGGGGGTCACGGTGTGAAATATGGAGAGGTGACACAAACACATAGGCAATAGCTTAAATACAAGGTAGCAACTCCAAACCCGCATGGCTGGAAATGCTGAGGTACCTGTGGTCACCAGTGATGCCAGTAAAGATCAGACACCAGTATCGTTCCCTGGCTCAGTGCTGATGGCATGTTAGTGCAGGGCGTATTTGGAAGTCGGTGGTACTTCTGGAGGTTGTAGTTCATATGTCTAATCTTTTCAGACTTTTTTTTAACCACAGTGCATACTTTCAAAGTGGAAATTATTTTTGCCCTATTACACCAGATCTTCTTCTAACATACCAAGCTAACTAATCAGATTACAGTAAGTTACACTAGGGATGGCAGTCGCACAGCTGAAAAGTCATTAGGCTTTTGTGCAACCTTCCCTGGAGTTAAAGTGGGTATTTTGAGCAGAATAACACATATGGTGAAATCTGGTCTTCACTGTAGTTCTTGGAAATTCTCTCCGTGATCACAGTTTGCACCCACCTAAAATTCCTAAGTTATAAAGTGGGCAGCGTTTTCTTGCTTCAGTGTTTACTTCCCCATCCAAATACTCTCACTGCATTTTGGAGCTGGAAGAAGCAGAGTGTTCTACTTTCAAAGAAGAAAGGAGAAAGACAGGAGGCTTTTAAAGATGTGGCTTTGTGAGGATAGCAAATAAAACGGTGATGGCATTGCCAACACTTCTGAAGCATTTCTGAAAAAGCTGGTAGGCCAGCCTTAGTCTGAATGTGTTTGCCGCATGTTGCTGAAACTATAGTTCAGGTTTTGTTGCTGTTACTATTATAAACCCTAGGAAGTGGGTGTTTATAAGTGCAGTCAACATTCCCTCTGAGCAAAAAACTGGCCTTAAAAGGGAGTTGTCCCAACAGCAAGAAGGATTATTTAAAGAAAAAGAAAATGCTAAATTTTTGCTGTTCAGAGGAAAAAAAAAAAGGAAGCAAAACCAGGGGTGGAATATTAAAGCTTTGCCCACGCACAAACATTTTTTTCTCTATTTTTTTGGTGGCTTTTATCCAAAAGATATTCAGTACAGCCAGTGATCATTTGTGATGGAAGATGAGAGAATTGCCTTTTCTGCATATTTAATTAAATGGTATTGTTTAATTAGGAAAAATTACAGTAGCACATCAGCAGAAATGCATTGTTACCAGTAGCATTATAGTATTCTATTGCTCCTAGTCACTAAAGTCCAGGACATGCTCTTCATATTTCATTTACACCTCTGCGTTGTTCAGTAGCTCCCTGAAGTTTTGGTACTGCACCAGAGCGAGCGGCTTGTGAGGACGCTCGGGAGATAACCCCCCAACCTGCCACTCTGGGAGAAGGGCGCTGGCTCGTGGCTGGGGTGGAAGGCAGGGAGGAGGTGAGCATGGACAGTCCTAGAACTGTAGAAGCCTCCAAAAACAGGTAACCACCAAGCAAGGTTTACTGAGTCACAGTTTTAACGTTGGCGTGCACTACAATACAATCCATACCATCACAGGGACTTGTAGTCCACTGAAACCCTGCTTCAGACCTGGCTTTAATGAACATCATTTATAAATCACATGCTTTCCAGACACCTCCGGTTTCCGTGACATCTATTTCTCCACTTTCAGGTTTGACGCTTTCTGCCCCTTCTAATCTTTCTCTTGTGCCTTCCTGATGCAGGGATACTCTTAAGGTACTTATTGTCATCAGACAGAAAGTGAAGCTGCTGCTGGGATTTCTCATTCATGACTGGAATTTCTCTTTCCCTCCCCAGCTGCTTGCTGTTTGTACCAAGATGCTGGCACTTTCTGTCTGCTTCTCTGGGTTCCTTGACAAATTGGGCGCTTTCAGAAAAATCAAGTGCAGTGCTCCACTTGTGTGGATGTGGGTGTGCACATAGTTATCCATCCAGCTATCACTAATGCATGTGTACTATGTGACAGGATGAAGCTGAAGAACATCTGCCCAGGATAGCTAGCACTCAAGTCCTGTAAAGTATGTGCCTTAAAATCCCAGCATCTGTAGTCCCCTTAGCATAAGATTTTCTCTCAAGTGAAACTTTTAAAAAACATGCTTTGAGCTCTTGGGTTTGTACACTACAAACAAGCCTTTTTTCTTTCTGAGACATGAAACAAACAAACAAAAAGCCTTCAAATTATAACAACTTATTATTTAAAATGTCTTGAGAAGCGTAGGGAGGCAAAGACATGAGACAAGACTTTTGCAAAGATCGCTGCAATGTTGAAAGGCTGCAGTCGGACCCTTTGGACTGCACCGCATGAAGTGCACACAGAGCTCTTGGGGCTGCGGTTGCAAATCACTCCCTCATACCCTGCCTTCTGCCATTTCAGATTGTGTTTGCATCCAAATTGCTTAGGTTGTGTTCGACAGCGAAACTTTCTTCTCCAAAAAGGAGTAGAGCAATGGCAGTCTGCACTCCCCGGGGAGGGCAGAGCATTCTGCAGGGGCAGCTCTAGCAGCACGCCATATAGCTCAGCCTTATCATGGCCTTGCGGTGCTGTGGCTGCAGTTTGCCAGGCAGGATGGTTCTAGCAGACAGGACAAAGCCAAGGTGAAATGCACCCAGGGTTATGTAGCTGACCTAGGTAAACTGCTGCAGTTAAAGCTGATTTGATGCAGCACTTCAGTGTGCCATCTTTGTATCATGGTGCTGCCTGGCTACAGCGTGATGCTGTAGTTGGAGCTTTTGGGTCAGCCTGAAGGAGCAAGAAACAGCTTTTGTGCCTGTGCATTGAGGTGTCCATCTAGGTTGGTTGAAGTTTGATAAACTCTTTTTTTCTGGTTTGTGCTAGTCTGGCCATCACAAGAGATCGTCATGTTTGCTGTCCCCCAAAACTGTGAGAGTAAGTACTGGGAAGCCAAAGGATATCACTGAACGGAGAAAAAGTCACAGGCAAGAAATGTGAAGAAATGTAGAGCTCTGAGAATATTTTCTCCATTGAATATTCAAAGTGAGGGCATTAAGGTGGAGAGTTCGGGGGAGGACTGCAAATTTCCTGTAGTAACTCACAAGGGGGTGAGGCTGGAACTGCTACATCGTTTTTGCTCTTTTATGATCAATTGTGATGTAAATGCTGATGGCTGCTTAACAGGCAAAACAAAGTAGGGAAATGATGAGTCATATGTACTCATAGCTTGTCTGAACAAGTAATGTGCAAGTTGAGTTTCACTTAAGTGCGGCAGAACTTTCCCCCAAGGATCGCGCTCACAAGGCAGGGCAGCGGGAGGCTGATGAGAGCTTTGGATCGGCTTCTGTGGACCCCTCAAGCAGGCAAACTTCATGATACTGAGGCTGGCCGGGTTCAGCATCGATCATCCTAGAGATACTGAAATTCACGTGACAGCAGCCTTTACTGGAGTCTGTTGTGAAGCATGGGTGGAATTTCTTCTATTGCTCTTCAAGGGCACGATCACATTCCTCTTGATGTGAGAGAATATATCGTCCCTACGGAGGGAAAGCACCTACAGCTCTCTGGCAGTTGGGAAGAACAGGCTGGCTGGCCTTCCCATCTGAGAGGTTTAAAGAAGACTCAGTCTCCCTACCCTCACACTGAGATACCTCAGGAGGTATTTTTCTATTGATTATCTTATGTGCTATTGCATTTTTTTGTGTTTATTTCCTTTAGTAAAAGGATTTTCTTCAGCAGCAGAATACTTGCATTCTCCACAAAAGGAGGGATATCTTTACTGGCAATTAAAGACACAGCACTCGTTAGGAAGTTGGTAGCACAACTCCCTATGACTTTAGCACACCCAGGAACGAAACCCAAAGCGCATGCAAATCACTGCAGGTATCCGTAGGGCAGTAGCATGAACCTAAACTGTAATACCCATGGCACGCGTACCCATCTTTAGCTCAGAAATACTGTCGTTTTCCCAGCAGCTGTTCTGAAGGCTGATGTGAAGCCCAGCCCGAGCTGCCTGCTGTCAGCTGCTGGGATGTTACTGAAATAGGTGTATGGGAAACAAGTCATGGTTGTTCAAACCAGCCAGAAACTGGGGGAACCCAGTTTCAGAAACCAAGGTGCTGTGTGTGTGCGTATAGCAAAGGCACAATCCTTTGAAACTGTGCAGTGAAAAGGATCCAGTTGGGAACATGCTGCAAAGGGAACAAGAACATGGTTTTGCAGTTTTGAAAACTACTGTTTGAATAAGTAATCCAGTTCCCAATTCAGAACTAAAATAGCTTTCCTGTTAGTGCAGTGCTGCAGTCTGTCACAGTTGGCAACGAGCGTTTTCCCTTTTGGTTGACTCCAGGTTTAAGTAATAATAAGAATATGCCTGAAGTGCAGCTTCTCTTCAAAAAAAGCCTTTTTTGCTGCCCCATCATTTCAACATTGTACAGTTACCTGTTTTTGTAAATGCCACCTAATATGAGGTGCCATTTGAAACAGGAGTGCATTTTCTACATAAGTTTTGGTAAATGTATCTTGGGCATCTGCTCTCACTCCCAGAGTCATCTGGTACTTAATCACCTGGCTAATAAAAATTAAAAGTCTGATTCATATCTTTCTTACAACTGGTGACATAAATCAGTAGGAGCGTTACTGACTTCAGGCTTTTATTTACTTATATTATTAATGAAAACTTTAATATTACTTGATGAAAGCAGATGCCAGGTAAAGCAGTGGGACATCTCCTCTTATGCAGTTAACAGGGCTTCGGTGAGTCAGTGAAAGGCCGCCACTCCTGGAACAATTTAGAAAAAGTTGATTGAGGAACCCGGGGAGGTTGGGATGGGCCCAGTGCCGCCGAGCAAGCACGTACAGTCAACCAGCATCGGCCACCAAAACACCAGGGCACATGAGTGGCAAGGAGGAGCTCTAAACCACATTTGGAGGTTTCTGCGAGCAGGCACGTCATGAGACAGAACTGCAGTGTCGACTGAGGTACAAGAGAGGTTTTGAAAAGACCAGGAATAATCAAAAGTGCAGCTGATCCCAAGGTGAACCAGGAGCAGTGCAGCAAGGAATCTTGGCCATCAGCGTTCACATGTCTGAAATAGAGAAGTTCTCAGGAAGAACTGCAGAGATCAATGTCCGAGCAATCCTGTGCATGATGTATGAGTTGCTTATGAAAGAAACCAGGTTTTTTTTGTGAATTCAGCCAGACGTGTGAAATGATCCATCAGATTTGGAATGAGCTGTTGGATTGATTAAACACAAATGTAATTAGCTCTTTTTCTTTTGCTTGATGCTTATCATTTAAAATGATGGGGAAGCAGGAGAGAGCTCTGCTGAACAACTACTGTATTTTACACTTGTGAAAAATGCATGGTTGTTCTGTTTATAGGCTGCTCCGTAGCTGTAATCTTGAGCAACCAATAAGGAACTTTACCATCAGCAAAGCTAAATAAGAACAACCTAGTCATTGTGTCTTAGCAGTTTGCTTATTGCTGTAAAAACACAAAGTGCTCGTATTTATTTATAAAGGCTGTAGAGTGCACTACGGGCTCCTGTGACTAAAGGAGCTGTCCTCCAGTGTAATTTAAACTTCCTTGCTCATTCGTAACCACAACCACAAGGTTAAACTGACCTTCTCTGTTCTTCTGAGTTTCATCCCTGAAAAATGCACTGAAATCACACTCCTGCCAAAACTAAGGATGTTCCCTTTATATCAATTTTAAGGCCAACACAGAACCCTGTCCCAGGTACGTGACTAAGTCTTAGTCATGTAAGCACAAGTTTTTCATCTTGAATAAGCCAGGATGCGTCCTCCCTTCTCTCACCATATGACAGATTTCTCTCTTGAAAACTATATCCTACTGGCATGAAAATTAACATATCGGCCTCAATCCTTCTCGATGACACTGCAAACACCCAAACCAAAAGAATGAAAAGCTTGAAAGAGATACATTGTTCTCAGACCATTACAACAGAGAAGCAAAACATTGCATGAGATGTCAGAGCAGGCCTCATGAAGGGAGCCAACAGCTCCAAAGAGAAGGCTCTGTCCTCTCTGTTCCTTGAGTGTCCGGGATCTTCCAGCATGGTCATCCAATTCAGGAGCATCTGACCCAGGACAGAGTTTTTGACTGTCATAGGCAGTAAAGAAAGGAGTATAGAAAAGCTCAGAAAATGAGATTTTAAATTTGGGAACTGGCAAACAACTGCTCTGATTTCTTACTCTTGAAACACTGTGCTGTGCGACTAGTGTGAGGGGTTCACTAATAAATCAGTCCAGTGGCATCCGATTCCCAAATAACAGGATTGAGTTGCAACCAAAAGTTAGGTACCAACGGAGACTAAGCCCTGAACAGGAGTTAAATAAGTTAAATATATGTATATAAACCTGAATATATATCCTTAGAGAAGAAGCTACTGTACTGGCTGCACTGACACATCTCATCTAATGGCTGTCATACAGAAAGGGGAAATATACCCATGACAAACAGGCACATATTAGTTATTTTCAGGCCCTGTGATGTAATACTTTTTTTCAGGCACTATTGCACTAAGTTTCTCTTTCTTGAGTTTCTTTTTGCTCTAGAAGAAAAAGAAACTTAGCAAAACCTGCAAGGCACAGTCAATCAATGCCTGGATTGTGTCGAACTTACTCAAGTACATGAGCATGCACGGGAGAAATGGGTTGATTATTAAAAAGTCAAGTCTAATAGAAAATAAAGGAAAACTATCAGCAGGTATTCTAGATGTTCTTCTTACCTACTCTCAGGCCTTTAACCTGATTGTTTAAAGGCATGTTAAACTAATTGTGAAATGTATTTATCGGTCCCATTGCACTACCAATTTAGGGTCAATAGGAAATGCATTGTATCAGAGAAAAGATCTTCATGTTTTTTTTAAAATAATATGCAGCAAAATCATAATCCATCACCATTCAGAGTGGTGAAACAAAATTGAGAAGGAACCTTGAAATGCCAAATAACCATGTTAGTGAGCTCTGGTCTATGACTTACAATTTAAACATTTGAATGCAAATGGTAATCAAATGGTCTTGAAGTCTGTCCAAGCACCTTTGTGTCCTTAGAAGATACTGCATATATGTCACTCTGTGTAGGAGAGCACAAAAGGCGTTTGCAGCACCAACCTTACCCCATTCTGCTAGACTTGCTCTCTTAACATGAGCAATACGATTGTTTTTCATTCCTTGTCTTTCTGGTGCCAATTTCATAATTAAAGCAATTAAGGCTACAGCAGGTGGGACAGCAGGGACCATTTGAAAAACAAAGTCTAGCTATGGGTGATGCAATAGGTCCATTTATCAGCTTCAGAGGGGACAGGTAAGGCAGACAAATCATGGTCCTGCATCTTCACTTCTCAGCTGTGAGCTCACAGCTGAATTTTTGTCTACATTTAGAGAATCCAACTCCTCTTGGCAATTTCTCGTTCTTGCTCTGTCTGGCACCTTGCCTGCTAAGGTGTTGCTGCAGTGTACACTGGCACGGCCATTTTAGCTCGAGCTAGCTACCCCAAGTTGCAAGAGCATCAAGATGAGGCCATGCAGGCTTCAGGACAGGCCACCACCAGAGTATAATGATGAGAACTTGCATTTTTATTGTGAACGGTGTATTAAAAGCCTAGTACATCTTCACTGCAGCTGTTACCAGTGCTAGCTAGCATAGATGTGCTATCCCTTCATTTTACTATGTAGATGATAGATTCTTTCCACATCTCCCTTCCTCCCACTGGTCCTCCCATGACACAGTAGGATTTTGTCACACTCTAACATATTTTTCTCCCCATCCTCACGTTTTTCTTTGAAAACACTCATCGCAGGGAGTGGTGGTGCTGAAGCTCAGTGTGACACCATCTGTTTAGCAATCTCAGCCTGGTTTCCAATAGCCCACCTGAAATGCATGGTTACTCCCAGCCTTTCCTTCTGCTGAGGCACTGGCTGAGCAAGCCACCTTGCTTCTTGCTGGTGTCAGCGATCGCAGCCACCCTGAGCACATCAGCAGGGAAAAAGTCTTACTTCACAGCCAATGCTTGCAGAGTTTCTGTCAACTTCTACAGAGCCAAGATTTCACCCAGGATATCCCTGTTTCCCTGACGAAGTATTGGACAAGCACACGTGGAATCCCAAGGTCGGCGATAGGGCTGGTTAGTGCAGGACCCCTCTATGACCACCCCAGCTTTCTCGAAGCCCAGCCAGACTGTGTGCACTGCAGTGGTGTAGCCAAGTCTTGCGTAGCGTGGTCTTGGGCAGCAAGAGCAGAGCAAATTTTGCAGGTCAGCAGCTGGGTGTAGCCCTCCCGTTAATGGGACAGGGGGGTGGAAAATGAGGACTATGCAGCTGCTACGACAACATGTGTCCCAGGAAGCACGCAATGCGTAGATTTGTGCTAGCTGAGAGCTAGAGCTCTTCAGTTTTCTAGCCCACCCAGAGTAAAAGAAACCCTAGGAACATACAGCATGGCCTTTGCTAGGAAAGGAAAGGAAAAGATCCAGAGCAACAAAACCCCCATATGCTGAATATCTTCTACAGATTCCCCTGCAGCCTGGCCAAGTGCAGTGCAAACTGACCCACTAACCACAGCCATGCAAATCTCCAAGCGCTGGGCACCAGTTCATTCTGAAAAGTGGCTGCTCCTTGTTTAGGACACAACTTCCTTCTTTGCCATTAAATCTCTGTTGTTGGCTCCATCTTTTGCTATCGTACACCATGAAAAGCAAGCAGGAAAAAATAAATCTCAAGGAAAAGTTAATAGCATGATATGCTAATTAGCGAGTGTTCCTCAGAGCGTTAGTCCCACATAGTAACTACTGACCTGTTTGGGTATATTTTCAAATGCTCTTTCCTTTTTGGTGTTGGCTTGTTCCGCAGCTTTGTATTAAGCAGTTGCCTTAAAGACTTCATTTTAAAGCATGCGTTGCACTCACCCATCTGGCAACTTTATGTTGTATAATACAAGGGAGTGCACAGTATGTGGCATAAATTACAGACAAGAAGAATGCAACAGCACAGCATGTAGGGTAAATTAAAGCAAGCATTCTTCATGGCCCATAGCAGAGAGGGACAGAACAATTTTGCATCATAAATACGGGGAAAACATGTGTTTTAAAATGAGAATTTTAAAAAAATTAAATAAAAAAGATATGCCTTTGGAGGCAGGCAGTTTGTTCCTAGTGGCAGCAGCAACCATGCAAGACCACATAAAGGAATAAATAAAGGGATAATGCTAGATAACAAGCGGTAACAGATTGCAGTAGGAGGACAAAGAAAGAAACCAAATGCTGAGATGGAGCAAGCCCCAGTGGACTTTTAAAAACAAGAGTGCAAATTGAAAATGAAAGGAGCAGAAAGCACACACAGATCTGAGGATGGAAACCATTCTGGTCCGTTTTTGCGGTGTTAACATATGTAATGCACACCGTTTGTCAGTAACATAGCACTTAACATCAAAGCGTTCGTAAATGGTATCTACCGACCATGGCCTGGTGACCTCAGCATAGCCCCTGGAGCCTTGAGTTCCTGCTCTGAAGATCCAGAAATGCTGACCATCCTGTGCCACTCTCCATCCACTGTACCTTCATGTGGGCATATATGTGTGTGTGTGTGTATGCACACGTGCATACACGGGGGAGAAGGAGTGGGAGAAGTTGGGTTCCTGAGCAAACTCTGCTTGCTAGCGTGTATCAGAGAATTTACTCTGTGCCTGACCTGCCCAGTCCTGGGTGTCCTAGTTGTTGTTGTAGGCGAGGGCCTCGTCCTGGCTGCAGGATCTTTCCTAGAGTGCTTTGCTGTCACCAGGCAGTTAGGACAGGTGAGGTTTGCAGCACCCCAGAGCACGGAGCATGGTGCAAAGAGCGATGTGGTGGCATGGAGCTGTGACGCTACACACTGCTTTCTCCTACTCAGCACTGACCTTGTAGAGATGGGACAGGCACAGTCTGCCCACATATGACTTTCCACAGCAGCTTACGCCAACATAGGGCAGGACTGTTGTTGCTCTTCCACTGTCCCACCATGGCCCTTCTCTCGTGCCAGCATTGGTGCTCGTGTTGTGGCACTGTGAGTAACTTAAGGGAGCTAATTCTGCCAAACTAACCTTACTAAAAAAATGTGATTACTTTCAGATCGATCCTACTCTTCTCCTTGTGGGATGCAGTTACTTAAGACGTGAGCCAGTTTATACCACTGAATGGGCAATCAGTGGTCTGGGTTGGAGATGTGGGACCGTGGCAACTCAGTTTAGATGAGGTTAAGCTACCATGGAACGGTACTCTGGTTCTGTTTTCCTTTCCCACCCTAAATTGTTTTCGTCAATTTAGAGTATGTTTTTCTCAAGGCAGGGAGTGTTTCCCATTATGTGTTTGCGCATTGCTTAGCAAGTTGGAACCCTGATCTGAGGTGGAAACTTGAGGCCCCACCATAGTACAAATAATAAATGTAACACAGTGAAGAACAGATGCATTCACATATGGTGTATTATAATTCAGACAAATAAAAATTCTTATGTTGTATGTTAAAATCATTCTATATGTGCCACAGTTAGCATAAAAGCTGAAAACAAAAACAAAACCATGAAGAGTCAAGGCATCTAAGAGTGCATAACCTACTTCTGCATCCACAAACAGAGACTCCTCTGTGCCCAGTCCTCATTGCCAAGGAAATCAACATGCAACAGTGTCCTGTAACTTTCGTGCTGCTCTGGTTGTGCTGTCATTTTTTGGTAACATTAATTTTAGAATTCCTTTCCAGCCTAAGCAGGCATCTCCCTAACCAGCTGGCCCCTCGACTGCACATACGCACATATGGGGCTGTACGTAAAATGTCTACAACTTCTTCATTTTGCAAAACTCCTGAAGAGCACGCCATTTTTGTTTTTTCAAGAATGTGGTCCCTAATGGCAGTGTCATCCCAGAGCAGTCTTGGTTTCATTCCCACTGGACTGGGAGTAGGGATCATTGTGACAGTAGGTATTTTTTCTTGGCTTGGTAATAATAGCAGCAACAGCTAGTTGCAAAGAAGAAAGTTATTTGTGGCTATCATCTCTGAAATATAGTATTATTTAACTCTTTTGGAAGAGAAACCTTCAGATAAAAGAAAGAATGAATTTCTAGAGAGTTACAGGTACATGTTAATTCTAAACTGAATTATGTAAGGTAAGTCAGGATCTCATAGGCCGACAGGTGGGAAAAATTTCTTAAAGCATGTCTTTAATATTTTTTTAAAAAAATCACATTAATTCATACTTCACTATGTCAATTTTCAGAAAACTCATTCTGTATATAAAAAGAAAATGCTGTAAATTTTGGAAGGTTGCTTTATATGTTTCAAAAATTATTAGGTGGTTTAATTCCTGTTTTAAGCACCAAATTCACATCAGTCTACAAAGTCACAATCTTTGCCTCCATGATAATTAACATTCATAAATATAGACTTAGCCAGGCTACCTTTCAAAAGGATGATGCATTTCAAGAACACAAATTTACATATACAAACTGGATACACCAAACCCAGCATTTCTGATTTCTTGATGCTAAGGTTTACCAATTTGCATCCTTGCACTAATCAATGAAGCACTAAGAAAAAAAGCATTTTGGACAACTGCCAAAAGTACATCACAAGGAAGCATAAATCAAGGCACTAGTCCCCTATGCCAAGCATTCATTAGTAACTAACGTTAAATTCAAGTGAACCCTTTTACAAGCAAGAAAAATAGGCAATCCTGGAAATTGTTTTACTAGCAGCTCTTTATCCCACTTTTCCTTTCCTTGGCAACTAGAGGAAACACAGTCTAAGCAACACATTTGGCACCAAAGATCTTATATAGTTTCTACTTTATTAATGGATTTGAAAAATGTGCAGAAAATAATATACACAAATAAGATACATAGTGCCAAGCAAAAGTCATCACTCCCCACCAGCTGTTGCCCAGAAGCACTACATTTATTTAATAGGTATTTGTGATTGGCTTCTTTAGACACAAAAATTAACATTTCTACATCAGTCTCAGCTATTTCCTTGAGCAATACATTCCAGCACTTAGATGTCAAACACTGATCGGACAGAAGATCACAACTGGTGCTTGGATTTAAGCGTTGGTGCTACCAACTTGACAATAAGATAGAGATGAGATAATTCTTCGTGCAAACCAAAATGGTTCGTACCAACACGGTGAAAATCTGTGGGATTAAGTAGTTGAAGAACAGGGCCAGACTCTCTCTAGCCAGTATATGAACTCAAAAGTGTATTTAGGTTGGTGGAGCAGTGCCTGTTTACAACAGCTAAGGATCTGATGTCCACAATTTTTCCCTTTTAAGATGGTCAGAATTAACCAAGATAAACTCTTCAGTCCTAAGCTACTGGTGCCCGAGGAAATCTTTTGAAAGGATTCTTGCACAAAATGTGAACATCTCAAAAACTAACTTCTGGGCACATATTTGATGTATTATTAGAGTTGCTGAACATCCTATACAATATCAGCATATCCCGCATCCTATGTGAAAAACCATGCAGCCTGCAACTTTATGGTATTTTTGCAACAACTGCTCACTTTTCCAGTGAAGCAGTTAGCATGCATTATTGGAAGTGCGACCAGGCTATGCTACATTTATTTTGCCTGGATTCTAACCTGTAAAACCTGACAACTTTATCTCAGCGAAGAACCGCAGGTTCACCAAAGCCTGCAGTGCAGATGAGCTTTAGCTCTGCTTAATGTGGGGAATATCCTGGTCACCACCTTGGGCCTCCGCATTGTCCACCAGCACCATGTCAAATGACCATGAACAGCCCACTGAAGGCCAGCAGAAATCAACCTCTTTGCTTCAGAAGCATTCCTTATGGAGAGCAGACTTGACCGGGCCTGCCCAACTTTGCCTTCTCCTTCTGTCTCCCCACGGTGAATAGTGGGATATGTTAGCGAGAGGCCAGGGTGGAAGAAAAGTAGATCATACCCTGGTCTGCAAATCCCCTGGCCCAGGTACTCTTCCCATGTCACAGAACAGGGTAAGACAATTGACATATGGCCAAGGAGAACACTTCCTGACTTTGGCTCCTGCTTTCCTCTCCAGCAATACATACTCAGCAGCATGGTGGGTTCTGGTGGTACTCTCTTATGCTGCTTAGTTCCTCCAAAACCATACATCAGCTCTTATTGTACCTCTCTGCACAACTCCATTCTCTTTTCTTCATATCTCTCTGCACTGCTGTTTGGACATCCTTACTCTTGCAGTGAAGACTATCACCACCCACTTGTCACTCCCTTCTCTGATTTTCTCACAACCATCTTTCCACAGTGAGAATTACATGGTGTCTCGTGTGGCTCCAGCTCCCATCCAGCTGGATTTATCTTTTTTTTAAATTCAATTTCTTTAGTTATCTTAGCTCCCTACCTTTTATCAGCCCTGTTTTGGATTAAGCATTAATCACCATGAAAAAAAAAGCAACAATAAAAATTTCTCCATCCCTTTTCTTCCATTTGCATGTGGTTGGCAGAGTTGTTCAGTGCTTGGGATCTGGTTCATTTGGTGAACTCCTAGTGAGTCATCGGAGTACATGCCGCAACCCTCTGAAGGCATCTTAGCCACGTGCTGACCTGCTCCAGCCATGCATAGCTGGTGGGGTCTCATGGGACTGCAGTGGATGAGTCCACAGTCAAGGAGCCAGCAGTGCAGTGACAGCGAGGAGGAGCTAGCTTTGGCCAGAGCTTATTCCCTGTGCCTCCGTGGGTGGCAGCAGCTGGCTGGGTACTCAGCAGCCCCTTGGCCCTGTGGTTACGCTTCATTTTACATCTGTGTGTTTGTGCAAGGGCAGAGTCAGTCTGTCTGTGAGCAGAAGAGCAAAGAGGCCCAATGCGGAGAGGGCAGGAGGAGAAGCGGGTGTGTATAGGGAGGAGTGGTTTCTAGATGAAAAAAGAGCTCATGACCACGGTAATGTGTTTGTACACATGTGGATCTGTAGGAGAAGAGAGAAACCAGTTTGCTCGCTAGAAGTGATAGAAAATTTTTGTGATTTTGATTTCAACAGTTTTTCTGAAGATAGCTCACTGCTTCTTGAGCAGTTCACAGAGTAGCTGAATTATTTCTTTTCCAGGGTAGCACTTTGAGAAAAGCCTTTCTGTGAATTTTTATGGTATTTTTCTACTCACTGTGGTATTCACAGATGTTAAGGGAGGTGGGAGTGAACAGGCCCTCTAAATCCATAATCACTGTATGTAGTTACATTAATGAATGTCACCATTGATAAGTCCTGTATGTTATATAACCAACCAAGCATTACCCAAACACAGTGCATTTTTATATGACCCATCAGAGCTATAGGGAGACATTTTGGAGCCGGGAATATGTCCTCCACTCCCCATTCCAGCCAGCACTTTTCCAACTCCAAAGCTCCTTCTGGCCACCACTGCTACCTGCAGGCCCTCGTCTTGGATTGCAACCACAGTGACAAGAGGTGGTACTGGTCTGTTGTGTTTTCCCCAGTTCAAAGTGCTCCTTTCACCTGGCTGTGCCCCTCCTGTCCATGCAAGCCTTGCACCCGCCTGTAAACCGAGTCTTCTGTCTCCTGGGAACGAGTCCTTGGTCTTGTGTTGCAGCCTATCCAACTTGAACAAGTACTTTTTGCATGCACTTATCGTGTGACAGAAGACATCTGAAGTGTCTTTCAAAGATGAACAATCATCCTCTTCCACTGCAGTCAAGGGGAGATTTGCCAACAGCTGTACAAAAATTGGGCTCAAACCCTCATCTGAAAGACAGATGAATAAAAAATGCGACAGACATGGCTGCTGAAAATAGATAATTTCTAATTCCCACAGCCTCTCTTTGTGGTTTAAAATAAGCTTTTCTGCATTAAGACTACAGTTTTCAAACCAACAAAATTGAAAAAACAAATGTTCATTCCGAGTGTTGTTTCAATTACGTTTCCATGAGTGTACATACTTTTGATGTGTGAATTTTCCCATTAGATTCAGATTACTTTGATTTGGACGCCATCGATGAGGCATACCCTGTACAGTGGCAGTGGGATTAGACCTCTCGTTTTTACATCCGAGGGACCAGAGGAAATGAGTCAGCACATTGGCAAGGTCCTGTCTGATTGCAAAACTGCTGAGCATTATCAGTCCTTGGGATTCAAAACCTAACCCCGTGCCCCAGATCAGTCTGCTAAACATTCATGGTTTCAGGGTCATGAATAAGCAGGTGACTTTCACTATGTATGCTTCTCTAGCACAGGGCTTTTTGCATGGCCCATGTATGCATTTTAGGGACTGACTGTTAGTCATTATTAAGAATATTTATTACTCCCATGATCGAATCAGCTTCTGCCCAGAAGCATTGAATATATGTAATGTATTGATTTTACTAGCGTTTTTTGAGTTAAAATAGACACCACAACGATTTTCCTGGCCACAGAAAAGCTTGTGTAGGAAATCAGAAAAAGATAACTTGGAGAAATAAGATTTGCGGTAGCCTTTCAAGAAGCAGCAAATCACCTTACATCTTTTCAGGGTAGAACTTGACCCATTTATGAAAAGGACTCTGCCTGTGGCTGGACTCGATGTCTCAGTATTTTTCTTCCACTCCTGTGTTCCCTGACTTCCACCTCGGATGTGCTTTAAGCTTACTTTTTGCAGCAGGAAACCCAAAACCAGCTAAGATGGACTAAGCATTTATTTTACTTCTTTTCTTCATGCTCGCCTCTAATGTTCTTCATCTGCGATGGACAGCAAGTGTGAACCGTGTTGAAAAAATAAAATGTCAATGCGGAAATAATACTGTTTCTCAGGGACAATGTAAAGGGCAGGAATACAAACATAAGTCTCAACAGCAATGAGTGTTCAAAAATTAGTCTTGAAAAAGTGCATTTCACCTAGATAAAATGCATGAAAAGTTACTGATTTTAGTATTAGTTACTCCTCCCCCATGTCAAGTAAAGACACACTGCTCTACTGACTAAGGAGTTTGGCTAGTTAAGGAAGGTAAGTTTGCTTTAAGGAAGTCATGGTAATTGCCCCTATGTTTCTGTTCAACCACTCTCCAGTTTTTGTCATCCAACCCGTCCCATTATATTATGGCTAAATGAGGTTGAAAATCTATTCCTATGGGATTTTGCTAATGATTTGGGTTGGACAAGGATTTCATCCCAGGAATGCCCACAGCCTGGCAACTAATAATGACTAGTCAGCCTGTGCATCTGGGACTTTCACCTAGCCTGTCTCTGAGGGAGTTAAAAATTTGTATACAGAGAAAAAAAAAAAGCTGCTTAAAATTTGATTTCCAGTGCAAGTCATCATTTACCATATGGTAAGGTATTTATCCCAGTGTTGTTCAGTATCCCTACATGTTGTTCAGTAAATCATAGGGGTTTGCAGGGGGTGGGGGGTGGGAAGGAAGGGGGTTGTTGTTTCGATTCTGAAGTTTTGTGCGGCAAACTGTCTCTGTAAATTGCTGTCATCGCAATGGCTGTGAACCAGTCTGCTGTGTAAGTCTGATTGGGACAAGCCACCAGAAGCACTGCCCTTTTCCCTCCCCCTCCCCACACCCTTGCTGTGCAGGTGGGAAACGCCATCGTCCTTCAGAGCTGGGCTGGGCTCTGGGACCTGTCACGCACAGCACCACCTCACCTGATTTGCAAGCAGATAAGACCTGTCAAACCAGGCAGGGGAAAGAGAGGCAGGCAGCTAATACCAGCATTTTCAACTTTGTTACTACTTTCAGTGGTGAAAAGCAAGTTCGTCTTGCAATTGTTAGGCAACTCAAGTTGCCAGAAAGGCAAATATCCAATATACACCCACTGGCCACCTCTATGGGGCTTGATGTTGTTGTTTGTCATTTATTTCTGTGGCTGGTGCTAATTTTCAGTTTGTCATCCTTTGACTCATAGAAATTATTCCTCGTCAAAAAGGATGCATCTCCCTGCCGACCACGGAAAAAATGTGGCATGCAATTCAATCCTTTCCTGATAGCACCGGAGACGAGGAGAGGGCAAGTTAGAACACCATGATGAGGAAGTTCTGTCATTTCCAGAAGGAAGCATGATTCACCGCGCAGAGCATTTTTGGGAGCCTGAATCAGAGCTGTCGAGGAAGTCAGTTCTTGGACAGTTTAATGTTTAGTTTAACTCTGACTTTACCGGTTAAATGTGTGCCTCTCCCCACAGCTGGTGGGTACGGCAAGATCAGATTATGTGCCACCGAGGAGCAGGCAAGAAGATTGCCAAGGAAGCGGCTTGCAAATGTTTCGTCTGAAATGAGAAGTGCCCCAGAAAATCTGTCCTTAAATGTCATGGCAAAGCAGAGCCTTCCTAAAGCAGATTTAAGGGAGAAATATTTTCTCACACTTCTCCCGAGCACAGTGCAGGCAGTGGGAGGGACCTGCAGGGTGGCCATAAGGAGGCGGCAAAGGGAGGGCCGCGCAGGGAGCTGCAGCCCGGCTCCTTCCCAAAAGGTCTGGAATTAGCGCGCTAGCGGAGAGATGGCTTCATTAGTCATGGCACAGACCTGCTAAGTAAAGCCATCCACAGAAAGAATGAGTTATGTGTTAGCTGCCAACAGGCTGCAGGATAAATTCAAGTGGTTGTTTTTAATCGCCTATTATACCCTAAAAGGATCACGATTTGATTAATGTAGTGTCCCATCCCCCCTCCATCCCCCCCCCACACCCCCTCATACACACATGCCGTATTGCAGGAAACAAGATTGGACTGGAGTGTCTTCCCCAGCTCTTCTGCCTCCCCACCTTCCTTTCTGTCGCCCAGGAAAGACAAAGACTTATTGGTGAAGTGCTGTACATCTGGGAACCGTCCTCAGTTCAGGAGCTCGGCATGTTCTTGGTCTACCACAGGTCTGAAGTGCTGTTCGTTTTGGAGCAGGCGGCAAACAACGCCTTTTCTCCCCAGGCAGAGTTTAATAAAGTGGCAGGGGTAATCTATGTTATTATACGTGATGATTAGCAGACTGTCGATTTGTTTTTGTCTCCAGGGGCACGTGTATATCACTGTGGTCGAGCAGAGGGAACGGGCTGTTAAGATATTTACCGTACAGAAGTATACACAAGCACCCACAGCACAGTGCTGGAGGGCGATGTTTATGGCCTGTACATTTAAACAAATAGAAACCATCCCTCATACTCGCTCTTTGCACTCTGCTGCACTGGGATTTACATTTCTGGCCTCGCGGATAAGGAAAGACTGAGTATCGGGGAGAGGCAGAGTTCCTATAGGATGTGAGAGGAGAATGGGACACACGGAGCATGCCTACGCATCCCTCGAAGACGTCACTCTCTCTGGGAGCCAAAAGGTAAGGGAGTGGGTTTGCTGACTATGACACACGGTGGGAGGAGATCTGAGACACAAAGGAGTCATGGGTGTGAACCAGGAAACAAGCCTGTGCCCACCCAGCTTTTTTGTTTGCTGGAGGAGGATGTAAAATATGCTTACACCAGTTGTGCTCCAGCGCTAATTGTTAACAATAAAAGGTCACCAGAAAACAATTGCTGGGAACCAGAATTACACAAGGGGCCTGGGTAATGTGATCACTCCTTCGCGAGAGAATGCCATCCTGCCGGGGAGTGGGGTACGGGGCGATCCTCTGGAGTGACTCGCCAGGTCAGCCGAGGAAGGGAGGTGCGCACTCCTGTCAGTCAAACCTCTTCCCACCAGCTCCCCGCTCCCAGATGGACACCCACGCACCAGGCAGCCTCTTTCAAGCTTATTTAGCCCTTATTTGCGGGAGTTTGAATACAAGGTGAAGTGCTCTTCTTTTCCCTGTTATCCTGGGAAGAAAATATTGGCTTTGACTTCCCTTTCTACGGCAGATTTGGGGCTTTGCTGGGGAGTGCAGGTAGGTTTGAAGGGCAGGAAGGAGGACTGCTGTCTGGGGGAGGGCTGGGGTGAGCTGGAACGCTGCTAGTAGAGCCTGAGGGAAAAAAGAGGGCGGTACCTCTCAAAGTATCTCACTCCCTCCCAAAATACGACCATATTTCATGGGTGTGAGTGCTGCTCAGGAAGAAATTTCTAAGCTAGCATTAAATTCGCCTGCGTGAGCATCAGTAACACCAGCAAGGGACGAAAAATCCTGCCAGCATATTGGGTAAGTACTTTGGCAACCCATCCCATGCCAGCTCTGTGCTGTTGTGGCTCTCTGGTCTACTTGCACATGTCTACTTGTGTGGTCAGCACACCATGGGCTGCTCTCTGGCCATCTTGCTACTTTAACCTTCAGGACTAAGCAAAATTAAAGGACGTTCGAAGCAATGAGAGATGCTTTTAGGCCGTGTCCATGCTGAGAAACAGGCTGACTGATGGACAGAGGCTGAATCCAGGCCATTCAGCAGTCAGCAGCAGGTACAGCTACAAAAATGCTAGCCCCACATGGAGGTGGAGGCACTCTGGAGCACCCTGTGATTGAGCAACCTGAGAACCTGCCTGCCCTGCCACTAGTCCAGGTCCACACAAGTGCAACTATTCCTAGATGGACCAAAGACAGTTATTTACCTTTTCCTATACCTTGCCCTTACCTGAAGTCCTGCACCCTGAGCTATATGTAGCTGCATCCATCCAGAAGACCACAACTTACTCTGCTGCCCCTAAAAACACTCCCCTCAGCCACCACAAAACCCCTTTCAACCCTTCATATCCAACTCCTCCAGCCAGACTTTATAGCCAGGGAAAGAGAACACAGATCGTGGGACAGACACATGTGAGAAGCAGTCATTAAGGGACAGTGCACAACTGTTTTCCCTTCCTCTAGTGACTGCACATGCCTGATCTCCCCCATGCAATGCAATTTTGAAGCTCTTCTCTTTGGTGATGGGGCTCAAGTCTGTTAAAAAAAGCCACTGCCAAAAAAGTGCTTCCCAAAAATTCCATCAAATCTAGAGACAGTGGTAGGGATGCAATGCTCTACAAAGAAAGGAACAGAAGACCAAGTAGCTTCTCCATAGATGTTCAGTACAGATAAGTTTCTCAAGAAAGCCACAGGATTAGCGTGCAGATAAGCTCTCAAGCAGCTGAAGGATGCTGTGAGAGAGGTTAGGTGATTTATGTGAGGAGAACTTGCTGAATTCTCAATCTTTCCCACAGGCAGTTCCCTCATGTGAAGGATTTTGCTCTCTGCAGACAAGGAGAGCTCAATGAGTGCCAAGGCGCATCATCTTGTCCTGTGTGGCTGTGAGGAGCAAAAACGGGAAGCTAAATTGTCTGGTTGAGATGAAAGCAAGATTAGTTCAGGGCCAAGTGCTCACTGAAACACCGTAATTGTAAAAAGTGGAGGCAAGAGGCCTAGGGTTCCCTTTGAAGGGGTGCCATATATGTGCTAGACACTGCTGAAGCATGTCTGGGGTCAAGCAGATGCTAAATGCAGGTCATACAGTCTGGGGGCTGTGGTGTGCCTTGTACCAGTGCTAGAAAAGCAGTTCAAGAGCCAGAAGACTCTGGGGAACCCTGACATTTTGACACTCCATGAATCTTGCCCTATTGGGTTTGGTTTGGTCACAGCACATAAGAAAGATGCAGATGATCTGGGGAGGGTCCAGAGCATTGTAGCAGTCACCACAGCTAGAGCGAACGTTACCAGTGGGGGGAAGACTGGATAAAGTGTATTTGCTTACTGTAAAGAAAAGGAGATAGAGGGGATAGTGAAAATGTCTTTAAATATCCAAAGGGTTACTTCAAATAGCAGATGAATTAATCTGTGTTAGCTTGTGGTGAGCTGGAGAGGTAGGAAGACACTTAAACTGGAATAGCGAATATTCTTCTTAGACACCAAGGGAAAAAACCCCAACCTTTGTGATAGTAAGATTATGAAGCCCTGTAATGGATTGCCTGGTGAAATTCTGGAGTCTCCAGCACTGGATGCCTTTAAGAGCAGGGAAACAGCAGCTAGGAAGGACAAGGACATAGCTACCATGGATAACCTTCTGCATTCTTTCCAGGTAGTACGCAAGTACTACAGTGAAGAAGAGGAAAAAAACTATATTCCAAATTGTCCCTCATTCATTCCTATTTCTGCATGTATCACTTTTCATTTTGACTGCATTAAAATGCACAAAATCTTTCCTCTGTTAACATATGACTGTATAGTAAAACCCATGAGTTAGGAAAGACCTTGTAAAAACAGAGGATGTGAAAAATTTGTACTTTTATTATTATGATGACCAAATCCTCCTTTTTCGTAGAACGGGTCTGATTTTGTTCATTTGCTCTTAGCAAGCAGAATTAATGGTTACTGTTTTCTATAAAATAGAGCTTCCATTACTGAAAAAAAGTCATTTTACAGCACTCACTGTTCAGCCTATAAAGTTTAAAAGCTGTGTGAGGAGTTTTACATTTTGAAACATTTACTTTTTGGTGAACTATAAAGAAAGATGAGTCTTAATGCCCCGATTTCTGAATCAATAAAATTGCTTAAATGTCTTTGTCAGCAGGGTGGTGAAACTGAAGCCAAAATGCCACTAAACAAAAGATAAAATTTTGGATGAAATGCCCTAGCCTTTACTGGCATTTGTGAGAAATGCTGCCACTGAATATCGAGATATGAGCAAAAAGTGAGTCCTGCCACCACGTCTTACCAATGGGTACGCTGAGCGAAACAGGCCCGAATAGGCCAGTTAAATTAGTGCAGTGTTTGCTGTGTGCCCTGGTGCTTTTTGCACATACTTTTGATGAGAAGATCTTTATGACAGTAAGTATACTACGTATTGTTATACTTAAGGTTGAATTCCAGGTCTCGTCCTAAATCCTACCTCCTTCTCCTCTCTGCTACATTTTTAGCCACTCAAAACTTTTGGAAGCAATTCCTTTTGTGGTTGAAATTGTAATTGTGTAGTAAAAATTCTGTGATAAAAAAATCCATGTTAGACCGAATAACTTTTTTCTTTTTTTAATTGTTTGGATATCCATTAGCTGTAATTTGAAATGCAGCCCTGGCATAGCTTAGAACTAACAAACTAGACACCCCAGAGGGATTTGAAAGAGACCTGTGAAACAATATCGTGCCTCAGACGACAGCTGGATCTGTAAGGGTCCCCTACTCACATCACCTTTTATGGGCTCAAGGTCCATGGTTGCAATACAGATCTCAGTGAGTAATCTAAAACTGGAAGAGAAAAACTCCACAGTTCAGAATGCTAAAGGCACTGATGTCCTGGAAAATGCTAATGTGACTGTGGATTTGAAATCTCCTACTTCGTTGTCCCAGAGGCCCATGTGCGTTTGTGTGCTCTGGTGACCCTTAGGTTTGGTCCAAAGAAATGATGCCCCATTCTGATGGAGTTCATAGATCCTGCAGTCTCAGATACCTTCGTGTCAGGGGATTCGGGGGACAAGTTATTTGAAACATGATGATTAAACATGGCTTGAAATCATGATGGGGGAAGGTACACCAGTTCAGGTTTGTTTTTCCAGTTGTTGTTTTTTCCTACTACGAGTAGGTGGTGTAGTCTATGCTCACCAAAAGCAGCCCTAGCCTTCAAGCACTGTGCCTGAAGAAAAGCCTCTTCAGTATCTGCAGAGCTGGACTTTCAGCAAAGGGCGTGCGTCCCCTACACAGCAGAGGCACCAGTGAGAGCCCCACAGCCAGGTCTATGCAAAACAAGCCCCCATTTAGAAAAAAAATCGTTCCTAGAATGTGAAGTTTTCTGATATCATACAGAACCTGAAATATAGTCCTAACTTTCCAAAGGACAGGATTTCAGGAGCTTGAAGGAAAATAAATTGCTGTATTGGTAGCAACCAGGGTCTACATCATAAGCAGTTATTGTAAGATAAGTGTCTTTGCTAGGAAGTGGGGGGTTAGGGATTGCAAAATTCATCTAACATATAAATGAGTGTAGGCATCTATATCTCAGTGTTACCCGTAAGTGGAAAGCAGCCTAACCAAATTCCCTTCCTCAGGGCACAGCTTGCCAAGTGTACTGCCCGTCCCATCACGTGTGCAAATCTCCATCATCAAACAAGAACTTTCTCTGGCTGGAAAGCAGTAACTTGTACTGCAAAGCATGCCAGCCTATGTCAGAGGTATTACTCCCTTGGCACAGCTCCTCCCTGTTAATTGTAGAGAGTAGAAAACGTTCTTCTTCAGGCTTTTCCTCTAACTACCCCAGTGTGAGAGCCAGAAACCGTGGACATTTGTGTGGAGGGAATTTGGCAGCTGAAACGCACGGAAGCCTGGCTCTGGCATGAGCATTTCCAAGAGCAGCATCTGGACCCCTGGTTAACTTCCTGACTGATCTCCTGCCTCAGACAGGAGGCCAACCACGAGAAGTGCACCAAACATAAGGGAGAGGGCTGGGCAGAGGCTTGGACATTTCTTATAGTTTTAAAAATAGCAGAGCAAATCCAAAGCACATTGGCAGACCGCATGTAACTTCAAAACTCAACTGGAAAGCGCCTCCTCCTGATTGTCTTGCAGATTATTCCCTGGGTTGATTTTCTGCCTGTCCCAGCAGCAAAGCCACAGCTGCAACCTCACTTACACAAATGTGTGAATTTGGAGCTCAAACACAAGTGCATTTCTGGTGCATATTGAATGGCTTCTTGGCTCAATTTAGAGGGGCATCTGCATCAAAGCTACTGTGACGTTTGTAAAGTCCACCAGCGATTTGGTTGTACGGAGAGAGATAATAGTATGTGCCATTTTCCTTGTTCCTCTGCCCAAAGAAACTTTATACTGGCTTTCCAAAAGAAAACAAAAGGAAAAAAGGTCCTGTTTAGGTTACCTCTCAGCTGTGCATATGTACGTGTACATATGGGGGGGGGGGTTGTGGACATATATATGTTTATGGGAAAGACTTTCCTTCAGTGGCGAATGGGAGTTTAGTCTGTGCTGACTCATAGGCTACAGATGACTGCAAAGTTATTAGATTCTGCTTTCACCCAAACAAATCCAGCTTCACGACTGTTTGACTCATTCATTGGTAGGTGTTTAGACTAAAACATAATTTAATGTTGCTACCTGTCCATCGACCTACCTAGGCACATCTCTGTGTAGAAGAAGCCAAAACACTAAAGCAAAGGGTTTAAAGCAGGTGTCATTATGTTATTTCAATATCCCATTCCTGAATAGGGCTTGTACATCCCAACCCACGTGTGGTCTTCGCCACCACATTGTCTGAGAATTCTTGCATCAAAATGTGACAAGGCTTCTGCAACTTCTCTGGGAACCAGGGTCAGTCACTTCTCCAGCACACCAGCACCCCATACATACACAGATGACAACATGCAAGGGCCTCTAAACTGTATAAACATCATCCAGCACACCCGTTGTACAAAAATCACCCACTTTGTTCAGTCACCATTTCTCTGCTCATCACAGGGAAGACTGACATTTTCTGAATAATAAATACAAAGTATTTTGCAAGTGGGAAATAAATGGCATCAGATAAAAACTCTTGGTTGAACAGCTGATTTCTCTTGTCCTTCTGCTGCTCTTTCTTTCCATTACCATTTTTACCCTGTCATTATAGTCTAAAGGTGAGGAGAAGAACAGAAGAATAACAAAACCCAAATGCTTTATCCAAGATGTACATTGCATCCTGAGACTCTTCAGCACAAGTACAAACGGAGTTGATTTCCTGCCATGACAAGGTAGCAAGGAGGTGTGCCAGAGCAGGAAAATGATCTTTTTACAAAGACAACCTTGTCAAAGACAACTTTATTACCAGACACAAATGCAGAGAGTTAAAAAAAACTTTTTAAAAAAATGGTCAGGTGCAGGGTAGAAGGATAAAATCAGGACTTAAAAGCATTCCTCCAAAATGTGGCAAATAGATTCGGAATTCTGATCATGTCTGGAGCATCAGCAGGTGACTAATTCATCTGCAGCATGGAAAGATGACTTTTTAACACTGTCCATACATAGGAAATACCACTACTTACAGGAAACACTGGCATACTTCAGTCACTTGGCAATACTCATCAGGCCATGAACGCATGTTATGTGCTTTTTAACAAAGCACATAACAATTATGCGCTTACTAACAAAGTTTTTGATACTTCTGCTTTGCAGTAAGCAATGAAGCCTTTGTGTCTCCAAGAGACACTCCCCCTTATAGATGTCGTGCGAAGAGTGAGACTGTAATATCTTAAATTTTATTCCAGGTTTGTCTGATAAGTGGGCGGCAATAGTTAGAGGCCAATTTGTGCTTTTCCATCACGCTGTCTAGACATATTTGCAAGGACTACTTTGCCTTAAAGAGAAAAGGGTATATCATATATTACACAACAATGGGTTATTTTTACTTGTAATGCATTAAGAGGCTGTTTTCAATCAGAAACCATTTGATATGAGGGTATGTTCTGGACAATAAATGGAAAAAGTGGAGCATATCCTTTTTTTTTTCTTTTTTCACACAGCAGACAATACCCATAGTTTCCATATAGACAGGAAATGGCTTAGGTTTATATATAGAAATAAAGTATATTTTATATGCATACATAATGTATTGATTTATTTAAAAACTATCGCTGTATAATTGGTTGAAGCTGCAGAACTAATACACACCTATGTAAATGGTTTAGTACAGCCCAGAAAAGACAAATCTGGAAACTTTAAGAGAGATTCCTTCCCACCAGACTCAGAAGACGTGACATGCATGGTGCGAGGGTCATGCGCCGTTCAGTAGTCGCTCAGAGCCACCAAATTGGCTCTGTTCAGCATCCGTGTGTCATAACTGATGGTCCCACTTGGCTCCCACAAGATCTTCTCAGAAGTGTATCTTCTTACCTCCTCTTCATCCCACCACTCCTAACGGGGTACCAGTTCTTTGCTCTTACTGGCACAGCAAACAGGAGGGCTGTCCAGAACCCAGTTTGTCTTAGGGCTGGGGGGATCCCCAGTCCCATGCCCCCTGGCTACCTGGCGCCTCTTTTGACTAGGGCCTTCCACTGTCTTCTTTTGTCCTGGGATCTGGAGAAGGTGCCCTGCATTTCTTAGGAGTGAGGCATCTGCATAGCAGAGCAATCTTCTGCAGGGCCATATACCATCTGTGGCCACCCTTTCCCTGTCAGAGCGACACATAAAATCACTTTCATGGGAGGGTGACAGTTCCCAGGCAGCAGCTCAGTTTTGGCTTTTTTTTTTCTATCTTTCTCTTTCTGCACCAGCAGTTCCTTGAGGGCACGGACATTGGCATAGTTGTGAGCTGCTCCTGGCTTGCTGGAGTCCAGGCCACATAAGCAGTTCAGGAAACTCTGCTTTACCAGAACTGTTCTGCAGTTTAACAGAGCTAAGTCACTTTTTGACTCTAGCTTCTTGCAGAAGATATTTGGATTGTTTTAAGATGATTTGCCACTAGGCTAAGAGACCAAGGGCTAGGAAGGCTAGGAGTTACGTGTTTAAACCTATGTTCATTTCAAATTGGATGAATTCCTGCTCACCAGACTATGATCCACAGTCAGGCATTATGGTCAGATTATTTACTACATTAGCAAAAGTGAATGTGATGGACATAGTCACCATCTGGACTGTGATCTGATAAGGCTGTCTCAGAGAAAGACGTAATAGGCCAGAACAAATATATTTGTTTCTTTCAGGCACTGTAAACAGATCTGTGTTTATTTTATTCCAAAGGGCTTTTTTTTCCAGTGCTGCCAACATGTAATCTTTCACTTGACTTAGTATGTGTTGGATTTTGTTTGTTTGCTTGTTTTCACATATGCTAAAACCCTTAATGGAATTCTTCAGTCTTGTCATTCACGTCATGAAGATAACAAACTTCTCCAGTGTTTCTTTTTAGATTTCTCAAGACCCACTTGGCCTTCTTGCTCTTTTTAATACACTTTTTTCCCCAGCTGTTTTTTAATGAAGGAAGGAAAAAGTACAGAGAGAGAACTAGGCTACTTCCAATGGCAACCATTAACGGTCATGATAGGCAAAGTTTCACAAATCCTGTTACAGATAAGAAAATAAATCTCTCTCTCTACCATGAAGCTGTGGCGTAAGGACTGGAATACTCTCTAAGCCATAAAAGTTGAACTTGGAGTGAGGAGAACTCCAGCCGTCACCTTGCATTTTTCATTTGTTACAGGCCATCTGTGTGCATCATCAGGGATCTCAGGAAAATATTACTCAGCGGTCTTTTATCTCCGTCTAGTCTAGCTGGAGCGTGGGTAGCAGAACACAAAGAAACAGGTTCCTAACTTCAGTCTGATGATAAAAGATGCTGGTAACCTAATAGAAGCAAAGGTTTTGTATTGATTAATAATACAGGGCTGTAACCCGCTGAATCTGTAGCTCTTGGAGCACAGTTTAGAAAACAAATAATGAGTTTCTTCCTTCCTAATAAGCTCTTTATTACTTGTTGAAGTGGAATGCGAGAGTAGAAAGTAAAGCTCAGGTATCAAAAAGAAGTGGTGATGACGGGTTGAGGGGGGTCACTTGTGAAAACAGTGGAAATCAAATCAATTAGGCCTGTCAGCTGGAAAACATCATGAGGAATTAACACTTGTTTGTCTGGATTCCTGCAGCCTGAGCAAAAGTGCACAAAAAATGTATTCAGGTAACAAAGAAATTGCTGTATGAAAATTGCAGTTTAACTAAAAGAAAAAAAAAAGGGGTTATGCAAGACTTACATCCACTGACAATTGAAATAAGTAAATAGGATAAAACTTGAAAAAGCAATAAGCCTTTAACCTTTAAAAGAAAATGCATCTGCACAGCAACAATGGACAGAGATGAAGGTACCACCTCTGTAAACTTCAGGGCTCATAAAGAGTAGAACCTGGCAGGGCGCTGCTGAAAGTGGTGAGATTTTGCCTGGTTGCCATGAAACTGAAATTACAGCTGGTGGCATAAATTAAAAAGGCATGCAAAAAATCCAGGGAATATTTGGATCATGGGGCTACAAAGGAGGGAAACCTTGGGGGCAGAGGCATCCAGGAGTCTTTGGATCTCAACCTCATTTCTGGTTTATTTTGTTTTCTCTCACTTCAAGGTTGAATTATACTGAAAGGCCCTTCCCTCTACTGCAAAAGAGTCGGGTTTTTTCATATCACACTCCAGGAGAGCAAAGATGGTGCCAGGTCAGCTACAACCACAGCTTCTACTGGATCAGTGCCTGACTGGGGAAAGCAAGAATTCAGGACTATGGTCTCCAAGGTCTCTGGCTGAGCTCATTTAAACTTGCACACAAATATTAAGTGGTGAGATGCATTGGCCCCCATCCCCTCCCCTCCCCTAACTCTGGCAGGCGCTGGGGCGTGCCCCCCAGCCCCTGCCCCTGGGGCTGCCCGAGGGGCGACTGCCCTAGGAGCAAGGCAAGGATGTTCTCCTGCATCAACCCGGACTATGCAGGGCGCAGACCAGGTTACTGAAACTCGAGGTCGCCTGCACACAAATTCAAGCCCCAGGCTGCCAGATAGGCTGATTCCATGGGTGCTTTTTTATCACTTGTTTATTGCTTGGTTAATTCATGCAGGTTCTACTGGAAAACCTCAAAGACCCAAGAAATATTGTAGGAATAAGCAAGAGGATCAAAATATTTCAACAGCTTTCACTTACACTAAAATAGATGGGTCTAATTAATTACTTCTTTACTTTTTTAATTTATATTTACCATTACTGATTTGTAAGTGCTGTTTTTCTATGGGAAGTTGATGAGGTAGCAAGTGAAGTCTGACTGGATTCCAGAATAACAAAAGCAATTGTTCTTCCCCTGTTCTTGTGTTTTATAGACTGACTACACGTACACATTCTTGGCACACACCACAGTTTTTACAGTGCAAAATTTTTAATGCAATTAGAAAAAGAAACAATTTCAAATGACAGGAACAAATTAAAGGAATGGCTTGAAGGTACAATCACAAATAGCTTAGTACTTTTCATTCAGAGGGAAATACCTCAGGAAAAATATTTCTTCTGATTGTCTAGCAGCTTTTGAATCACTCTGCCCAGTGTTTCAAGTGTCTTGGCCATTTCTAGCTGTAGTTTGAATTATTTTGTTTGTATAACTGTGTATAAACTTTTTTTTTTCCTTTTGGCTATACTTGGGTGAAATAGTAGAAACGAAAAGTGTTGTTTAACTTTTTCTTTGTTATTCCAGGCATCAAAAACCCCGGTCACCCCTGCTTTCACATATTTTATTTTACAGTGAAGTTAGAATAATAAGTCAACCAACTTACACATTTGAATGCAAGTAAAATATAACAAAGCAAGGGCTAACTTGTGGCCTTTTACAGATCAGTGGTAGGAAAGGTGTGGAAAGCTATTTGGAGCTCCCCTGCTCACCCCTGTTAACACATGCATGTTTCCTTAAGGAAGTGGTGATTACACCTTGTTGTTGGCAGTGCAAGGCTTAGTAAATCTTTACATTTTCACTATGGAAGAAGGGAATTTCCTCTTACTTTTGTGGGCAGCCAGCCAGTGAAAGGTGATGGGAAATACATGACATCCTGTTCTGCCTACCTTTCATCTTTCCTGTTCACAGACACATTTTGAGCCTGACATGCAGGTGTAATTAAAAACAGGTTGATGCCATGCACAGCTCAGCAGATGCACGCAAAATTAGTACCTGCTGCGAACCAGAGTACACTGGCTTTTATGAAACAGCCAGGCATTTGGAAATTGTCTCTTGTAACTGCAATAATATCAGGATAAGAACAAAATGGATCGTGTGGCTTGCACTAACATAGATCGGCTCAACGGCGAACACTTTTCTCAGTAGTACTCTAAGTAATGTAATGCTAACTACTCATGCTGATGTTTTTCAGATAAGTTAATAGTATTGCGCTGGTACATTTCATACTTTAAATAAAACCCTCTTTTCCTACATTTCCTGGGCATGCTGCTCAAATAGGCAGCAATGCAGCATCTGCACTCTCCAGCCGGCCACTGCTGTGCACCGGGGCTGGGGCTGGAAAGGGCTGGTGCGCCGGTTGTTCTCCTTTGCCACGGTTTTTAAAAGATGTCTCTGAGGAGGATGCAGCTCTCCAGACTACTCACTGGAGGCACATGCTTGGCATGCCTAACGCAGCTGCCATACCTTCTCTTCCCTAAGGGACCCAGAATAGGAGAGGGAGATGCAGGCAGGAGGTGCTTAGTCTGCAAGCTACCTTGCCCTGCCGTGAGCGATGAGAGACTATTGCCAGGAGGGGATTCTAGGTGGGGACACACACCAGAAGTGGCAGAGAGCAGAGGTTGGGGCCATAAAGTTTGATGGCAGCAGAGCTTTCAACTGCAGTGCTTCACACACGTGCCATACTGGCTCCTCCCTGGCAACTGGCACCAAGAAAAACACAGTTAAAAAAAGATCCATCTCTTGTCATCTGCCTCACCAGCAGTTCAGGCAGGTTTTGTTGCTTTCAACACTGGGGCAATGTTGGCTACTAACATTCTCTCCGCTTTAGTTTAGTGATCCCAGACCATGAGTAGGAGCAGTCATTCACCTCGGATGAGTGTAGCATCATAAATCTGTTCAGCTGCACATTTTAGCTCTGTGGTGTCAGACAGGCATAATTAGAGTTCCAGAGTCCAAGTGCCACCACACTAGTCTTACAGCAGTGCAATTGCCCACGCTTTACGTGAGTCATCTGGTGGGAGAGGAGAATCAGGCCCAACATGTCTGGGCTGAAGCGATGATTTAATCAAACTGCTCCTTCCAGCTCTGACAAGTGTCTTTTTATGCTTCATGGTGTTTAGTTTGAAGTTGCCAGTTGGAATTTTTCACACCTGTGGTTTATTTAAGCCCTTATTCTGCTGTAGCTCTCACATTTAAGACAATAAATGTGTCCTGTAGAGCTGTGAAGTATTAGGTGAGGGAGACATTTATGTGCAGGTGACAAGAATAAATGAATGCTACATTTGCTATTACTTTCCAAATACAGACAACTGCTACCCACGACCTCCCAACTCAGAAAACTGCTGTTAAGTGCACTGAGGAGCGCCTGGCTGAGGCGTCAAAGTATTCAGAGTGTGTGCTTTGGCTATTCATGCAAGTAAAATTTTCATACCATATATAAATATTCCCAAGAACGATCACATGGGCCGATTGTGTTCATCGGGAACATTTAATGAGAGAAAAGGAATGACTTCAATTTAATGCCATCACACCTGAGATCAAAATCTACTTAACAGAGAGGAAATTGGAAAATATTTAGAGAACAAAATTTCCAAAAAACAAATAGGAAGCCCCCACTGGAAAAAAAAAAAAAAAAAGTGACAGGCAATGCAAGTAGAGCACACTGTAGGAAGACATTGCCATACTTGAAAATTGGAGTTATAAAGTAACGTAAAAATCATTTCAGACAGTAGAGATGGTACAGTGGGTTTATGAAGATTTTATTCTACAAGTAAGCAGAAAAGGAGGGTTTTTTAAGCATTAGAAATTATTGGAGTTTGTTAATCATTCATTTTGAAAAATCCTGGCTTCCTCCAGAAGTTTAAAGTTAACCAAAGAATAAGCAACTCTATCTATTTGAATTACCTTGCTTCAGACATGGTAGAGCTTCCACTGCCAGGGACAGCGAGAGCCTAACGTTTCCAACTTCCATTCTCAACTGTAACAATTCAAACCGACTATTCAAAAAATAAAAGAAATAAAAAAAAAAAAAGAAAAGAAAAAGAAAGTAACGTATTATATACTATCTCACTATAGCATCTTCTTTTAAGGCATTTTATTCAGAAAAGCTGGTCCCTACTACTTTCCATCAGTTCTGCTCATCTCACTTGTGCTATCAAGATAAATGTTTTTTAGATGCACATGGTCAAACCTTGCATTTAAAGAGGCTGTAATCTCCATGGCCAGAGATACCATGAATAATTGAAATACCAGAGAATAAATAGTTTCACTAACCATGTTTTGCCTTAAATAATCAGAGCACCTGGTAGATCCACATACATTTAATTAATTTGCCATTTGTTTGCTCCATTGCATAATTAACTATTTAATTTCATTGCCCTCTGGATTTGCTCCCTAATTAATTATCCCTTGCTAATTAATTGATCAGCTGCTTGTGCCTTGTCTTGGTTTTCTAGCCACCGTGTTTACCTTCTACTTAATGGTGTCAGTCCTCCTCCCTTTTCTGTATCTTCCCAATTTCCATTCCTCTTTCTTTTCTTTCTCTGCTGTTGCACGCTCGCCTCAGCACTGGGGCAGCCCAGCCTCCATCAGGGCACAACAGCCACCCCCAGACACAGAGGACATGGCCAGGCACCATGATCAGGTCTTGGAGAGAGTGGAGACCTCGCTGGTAGGGAAAAAGCTATTTGGGGCGTAATGGTTCCTGGAGACACTACTGTCCTGGTCACAAATAGTTCATTTCCAGCTATTAAGGCAAACATAGCTGGACTGGAGAGACATGGTTTAGGACAAACACAGCTTGCAGTTGTTTGAAATTGGAAGAAAGTAGTGACCTAGGGACTTGCTGTCCCTAAGCAACTGCTCACTGTTTGATGTATTAAACCTACTGTTAATGTTTTGCGGTGTCCTGCACGTTGCTGAAAACAATGCTATATGCACGATAAAACCAAAAATTTTCTAGGAAGTTAAATCTTGTGGGTACAACCTAATCTTTACAGTCTTAAATAAATAACTAAGGCCTAGAATACAGATTTTTTTCCTCTCCACTAAGAACCAGTGTGCTCCTAGTCCAATCTGGGCTCACTTAATTCTCCCAGAAGTCTTTAAAGCTACTTCTACTAGGTGTTTTGGACATTTTTTTCTCACAAGCTGCTTTTGTGAACTTGCTGCAACCCGTTCAGTCTGCGAGGTTTAGGAGTGCGATGGTGACTCTGAATTCAATCTTCTAATGTTAGACTCTCATTATCTAAGTATAGCCAATACATTTTATTTCTGTGAAAGCTTGTTTGGATTTCCGTCTGCTCCACTCTCTTCTGGTTTAGATTTCTCATCTGAATGCTGTCCAGAATCCGGTGCTTACGCTACCATTCACCATATCGTTTTTTGCTAATTGCTCCCATATTCGGAGGAGTCACGTGTGCCAAATTGCTGAATTGTGACTGCGCTTTCAGGCAGCTACTAGCACCTCCCCAAAGAGGCAATTAAAACTCCAAACAGTGCAGGGGCAGGAAAACTGCCTGTGAGAGGCTCTGGGGGTAATCCAGCATTCCTTCAAAAATGTATTCTTTGTGCGTTTGACCTTTCTAAAAGAGGGACTATTAATGCTAAATTTTCGTCTGTCTTTCAGCAGACTGAAAGGCTGTTTCAAATGATCATTACTTGAGATGATCAGGCAATGTTCACTTGGACTGATGGCACAAGAGTGGCAGTTCTGCCCTGACGTTAGTTCGGTGAAGGACTGAAGAAGGCTCTTGATTTCATGCACGTGAGGAACACTGCTGACCTTGGTAGGACTGGTACACCTTTGGAGATAAGTATGTAATCGCATGTCTTAATGAATTAAATGATTTTCCTTGAGATTGTTCCTACAGGTTGATATCACTCTTGGACAGGGAGCTGAGGCAACCAGATCACAAAGGCTCTGAAACACAGAGCAAAGCGGGGCCTGGTTATTGCTAAAATCTAGTCCTAATTATGGACCCTGCTTTCACAAAACATTCACATGATAGAGTTTTTTTGTTCCTATTACCAAGTAAAAGGAACAAAATCCCTTAATTCAGTATTCTAGGTAACAACAGGTGAACGTAGCAGGACTAAGGAAGATGACATTTCTGGAAACACAAAGAACTTCCTGCGACTGAAGGTACATCATTAAAAGTAGTAAGAACCGAGTTTTCAAAATGAGTTCAAACTATTGGGTCACACAGGATTTCATTTGGCTTACATATAACAGAGGAACTGGTGGGAAGAATGAGGGGAAAAAAGCTTTCTGCCCTGTGCTGATGAGAATCACAGAATAACTCCATGTCCAGTCCTGCATGTCCTCGGTGGTCTGAGGAAAGTGTCTCTGAGCCCCAGAGCACGCAGGCTGGGTCGTGTTTCCCTTCACCCTCCAGAGGAGCCTCCTCTGGCTATGGAGGAAGCCTAGACACTGAAAGTTAAGATGTTCATCTGCTTTAAATGTCCACTGAAAGCATCTCCATACAAAGCTTCACTCATGTTACACCTGGACACATGTTTTTGGACATGTGTCTTCCATTTGAAAACCAGAAGGCTTAAAAATGCTTCTGGGTCTTTGGAGGGGGGAAGGGGAGGGAAGGGATGGAGGACACAGCTTTTCCAGCATCAGGATCCTTGAACCAGTCCTGCAGCAGGGTCAAGTATCTCTTCCTTTCTCAAGAGCTCATTTTTATGCTGCATTATATTTACCCAGGCACCTTCCTACACACAGGGAGCAGCTCAGGCCTGGCAGCAGCCACGTCTAAGGTGAATTGTTCTGTGCTGTGTAAAGAGCACAATAATACAACAACTCTTGGTACTCTAGTTTGCACCTTGCACAAATAAGTGTATCCATTCACCCCAGAGGTGGGATCAGCAATAGAAAACCTTTCCATAAAGATGAAAGCCTTCAGAAAAAGAGGGAAAGGCTGTTTTTCAGCCAGAGTAGTCCACTTATCCATTTTGAAAACTGGTAAGAGGGAGGACAACATGAGCACTTGGAGACTGATGGGAAAGGTGAGGAGCAACTATGGCAGCAGCAATGTCCCTACTTGGTAGCCAGCAGCTGCAGGCCATCCCCAGGTGTCCCCCCTTCAGCAAGCTGCTGAAATCTCCAAAGAGGAGGCCAGGCTGGAGCAGCTGAGGTGAGGTGAAGAAGCGCGGGTGTGCGGTCACCCCGGCAAGGCTGGCCTGCCCCAGGCTGCCCATGGCACCATGGCCTAATCACAGTCCTGGGGCAGTGGGGAAGGATTAGTTACACCCAAGGTCTGCGCATCGTTCTTGGAGGGCTAGAAATAGCATCTTGTTCAGATTCAGCTCAAGTTTGCCAAATGCTTGAGATACTTCTTTGTCCCTGGGGCTGGTTCGTGGGTGACAGGATCAAGAGGAACTGGAGCGTCCGCGGGCCCCTGCTCCAAAATGGGGGCTCCGTGGTGCATCCGCTGAGAGCCGCTGCCGCCTCTGATCCCTTTCTCCTCCGCCACTGATCACTTTCGCTTCCGCCGTTCCCCGTGGAGGAAATGTTGAGGAGCGAGGAACAAGTGCAGATTTGTCTGGTTCAGTGGCTTTGAGACAGCACCTGGCAACGTAGCGCAGAGACAGACGCGAGCCTTCAAAAAAAGTTGGCTCTAGCCCATGGCGAGCGCTGAGCCCTGCCCGGCAGAGGGTCCGGGCGGTGGGTAGTTTCCTGAACAGACGTTTCTGGTGTAAGGGGAACCTGGCTGAAAACAGTTCTGTTTTAAATTGCTTAAAGATATATTTGCTGGGGGAAATAATTCCAGAGAGCGTTGTCTCCAGCCCCTTTGTGGAGGGAGGCCTGTCGCGCAGGCAGAGGGTGATGCCGTGTGTCGTTCCCCCCTGTTTTCTGGCAGATTTCATCCTCGCCTCTTTGCCTCGACTCTTGCCTGTCCTCCAGTCGTTAGGTCCTGTGTCTGCCTTGCTTTCCTCCGCCTCTCCCTGCCAACTCCTTCCTCTTCTGCTACTTTGTACCAGCAGATCAAGGCAGGCGAATTTCTGAACTTTTTGGGAGAAAATGGCCACTGGCACCAGGCCAGGGACTTCTCTCACCTCTGGCTGCACTCAGTCCCCATCAAGTTTGTGGTGGCGGTGGGGGGAGCATCCAAGTGAAATGCTGCAAGCTGTGAGCCATTTTCTGTTTATGTTGCAGGCCAAACCCCTTGGATTCGGACCAGAATGGCCACTTTTGTGGAGGCAGATATATCTGCGGAGAGAAGGAAAGTAGCACGTATCCTGGTCACGCTCTTTTCCCAGGGAAAACAATAATGCGAGGTAATGCTCTTTCTACTGCAGGCTGCACACTGTCCTGCTTGACCGGAGCAATGGCTGGGAAAGCTGGCATTGTCCTGTAAATAGGGAGCAGCTCTCGGGTGCAAAAAGCCACCTCTGCACAAATGCCACGCTGCTTCAGATTTTTCCTTTTGGGGGGCAGATTACTCAGAAGGAAGTAGCAAGGCAAGCCCGGTGTCATGTGGAATAGCTGAAATTCCTTAAGTTCCTTTTTGCCAGGATTTCAAGCTGTGAAAGACACATGATCTCCACTGCTCGAGCCTATAACCGAGGATTTTCCCCAACAAAGATGAATAGGTAGCTGTGCAATTTTATTTTAATTTTTTTTCCTCCATCTGCCAAAAGCCATAGTAGATTCTGAGTTAAATCATTATTGGGGCCTGCATTTGTAAGCAGTAACCTCAGGTGGGGTTTATCAAAAGGAGTATGTTACTCTGTATCCTCAGGAACTGATCTGGCCAACGATCACTTTTAGAGAAAAATACCATTAATTCAAATTCTGGCTGTTTTTCTGCCATTCACATTGCCTTAGCACTCCTTGAAACAACAGGTTGAGGTCCAGTGGCCTCAGACCCCTTATTGCTGTATTTGGTCTCAGCCAGGGGCCAGTAACAAGCTGTATCCATAAATCAATCTCTGTCTGTAGCAGGAGCGGCTGCCCATTTTCATGTTGATAGGTAATGAAGTTAAAGTACTGAACAGCTTCATGCTGAGATTTGCTGATTCATCAGAATTTGATGAGATGGGGAAAGGAGAAGCTTTATTCCTTGCTACATCAGTGATTTGCTAATTGTCCAGCCCAGTTTGTCAGAGGGCACACGGTTAACTTAAAAGGCATTGCCGTTTTGGGAGAGAAGAGGGCTGTCAAAAAACCGTGGAAAGGGCTGTTGAAACTGCCTCTTAAATAGAGATCAACAGCCTCTGGGAAGGGGGTAAGAAGATTTGAATTTGAAAAAAAAACACTGTAGGAGGCACCAAAGGAACATGGTGTAAATAAAGGTTATCATGTTTTACGAAGAAGGCCCAATGACTTTGATCTCCTTGAAAGAAAACTAAGTGTAATTTGCTTTCATTTTTCTGTCACCCGTGGCTTTATAAACCTTTGCAATTCTTGTTATCTATTCCAGATTTTTTTTTCCAATAAGTATTTTTACTGAACTTAAGATCAGAGTTAATTTCTGGATAACTAGCTAACAAAGACATTTCAGATAGAAATCCTACTCACTGTGTGTCTGGAGCACCCATACAAACAGCCAACACCTCTGCAAGTTTCTCTGAGGTGTCCAAGGTCTCCACTTCATATGCCTCTGCTTCGCAGGTGAGCTTGAGAGCTAATAGTGCAGGAACAAGAGAGGAAGAAGTATTTCTTGGTGACCCCGTGCTAATCCAGAAAGACTGCAGGGCAGTAAGGAATGTGCCTATATCTACAGAAAGTCTGCCACACATTTCACTTGGGGCCAGGATTTTACCCGTGGTCAGTCAAGCTCTTGCCTGGCTTGTGGACTGAGTGCTTTCGGAGCACGTTTGCCCAGCATGAATGACCAAGTCAGCAATATGCTGCTGCCAGCTCAGCCATGGCAGCCTGGGAATGCAGGCTGAGCTGCTTGCTGTGTAAAAATAGGACAGGTAAAAGCAAAAGGTACTGTGACGCTAACACAGCTTACTTCATTTTTACTGATAGCTTTGAATGCAGCCAATTACTGCTAGTGAAAAGCAACTTTATCACCTCCATTTGACTTTTTTTTTTTTCTTCTAATGCAGATATGTACCGCTTTGTGTTATTGCCTTAGTTTTGGAGATGAGAAAGGAGAACAGAGAAGGAATGTCACTTGTCCCTGATGATACAGCCATTGTCAGACCCCATGAGGGGGGGCTCCGAAATGCCTTGGTCTTAGTCTTGTTCTCATTCCTCTGGGTTACAAAGACGTGACAGATACAGCACATGATCTGTTCTTACACTCTGCCTAGCAAAATCAGACAATTAGGAAGACTCTTTGAACATGAGAACTGAAGACTGAGTAAGCCAGACATGTACTTTTTGCTGTATTCTTTGTTTTTTAATGAAAAAAAGTGTTTATCTAAACTCTGAGATGAATCCTGTCTATCTGCCACCAGGTTAAATCTGATTTGATTTCCTCAGTTCTTCTCTGTAAAGGCTTTTTTTTTTTTCCACAGCTTGTATTACATTGGATAACAGTAGAATTACCATCACATAATGTTAGTCTAAAAATACATGTACCATTATTATTATCAAATAGAGATAAGTGTGCATTGCCAAGTAAAAAGAAAGCTGTGAAATATTATGCCATGTACAAGTATTTTTTTCATGATCTTCCAGAACATGAAGGATAGACATGCACTGCCAGATACTCAGTTCTGATGGATAAATGCAACTGTGGTTTCCATAGCTATGCCAGATTTTCTATAGCACCCATCACCATGGTATCTAAGCATCTGTTGCTGCCGCTGCACACTTTAGTCTATGGTGTACTGAAGAGAATTAACTGAAATAAATAAATAGAAGGTCCTTGAGCCTGGCCATCCATAGTGTGGAGTGACTTGGGCTAGTTTCACTTTTCAAAAGAGATTTTTAGTTTGTCTTTTCGCAACTCCCCAGTTGTTAAACTTCTTGTTTTGGTGAGACCTTACTGTAAGGGCATCTCCTGTGCTGTAGTTCAGTGGCTCACACAGTGCCTCTTCCACAGGCCAGGGCACACAGCTGTTGAGGACATTACCACTGGGCATGATGGGGACCAGGAACAAGATCCTCAGCTATGAACCAAGCCAGGCTGCTCCATTCAATCTCACCAGCTTCTTCGGAACCTGTGGATCCCAAATCCTGCTGACTTCTTTTGCTATATGCCAGACAAGTTTTCTGGCAGAGTGGTCACAAGACGGCACTTCTTCCTCTGAGAGGACGGCCACTCTGCTTAAAAGGAGGCATGTTTTTGGACATTTTGAAGCAATGCAATGCCGCTGAAATATTTGTAAAGTGATAAAGAATCAAAGGTCAGACAGACTCACCATGCAAAGCCACTGGAAATACACACATACAATTTTGTGTTTGGCATTAGTTTTAGAGGTTTTCTTTCCTGGTCTTTCTAGCTGAAGACCTGTTGTGCAATTGTCAGGCTTTCACCCTGTCTGCACTACAGGAACTCTACGTCTTGGGAGCTCAATTTTTCCTATGCAGTTGAGATCTCTCTTTGGAGATTTATTCAGTTTTTTCTTCTGTCCAGAAGATTTCCTTTATTTTTAATCAGGGAGGTTTAGGTCTTTCTTTTACCAGACCATTGCTTTTCCTATCCATTTTAACAACACAAATATTTCTTGGGGATGGTCTGGTGCAGTTTTTATTGGCTCAAATATTAAATAATTGGTGTGCTATCTCATCCTTGGCTATACTCTGTAATGATGCAGATGCTCTCTGTACTTGGAAAATCTTCCTTTAATGCAATCCGTACGTTGTATAAGAACATGTGCGTTGACAACCCTACTTTATCCATTTGTATAAAAAGAATCAGGGGTGCATGCTTATAACTCAGCTTTGCCTGAGACCAGAACAAAGAGTAACTAATAATTTTGAGGCAGTAACAGGGCCTGAATTAACCTGGTCCACAGCTCTTTCTCTGAGAGGGGTTTAATACACCTCTTCATGAAGATGCCAGGATCAGGTCTTGGAAGGTGTACAGCCATGTCTGTACATCACTGTCCTTGTATAGCACTGAGATAAGAAGCCCTTCCTTGTGTCACAGTTTCACGGATGTTTTCAGACTGCACAGACCAGCACTGCCACTAATGAAGCAGTCCCACTGTTCCCCAGCGCCTCTTCCTTCCCCCCCCCCACCGCCCCACCTTCTTTTGCTTGATCTGGCACAGACCTTTCCACCAAAGTGGTTCAGAGAAGTGACAAAGTCAAAACTAACTCATACAGACACTTAATTTTAAACCTGCCCAGCGCCCTGCTGCAGTTCATGACACAACACTTGTGCTAAAGGAAGGAGATGGCATTAGGTAAAAAACTTAGATCAGGGCCTGGGAAGCATAATTTCTCCTGACACGATCTCTGGCTAATTCCTGGTTTAAGGGAATCGTGAAGTTGTGGCATTAAGGAAGGGTTAACTAGCTTGTGAGTGCTGAAACAGGTAGGGTACTGACCCCACTAATTGCTGAGCCAGCTCAGGTGTTTCCTCATTAAACACTGTTGCGTGAATCCATCTTGCTGTGGATCTGTCGCATAACCTGTCTTGAGTCCCAGTGCTCCAGTCTTTTCATCCATGGCTTGCAAATTAGCTGCAGGACTTCAGGGGATGGTTCTTTAACCAACCCTTTCAGAAGGACGTCCATTTTAGTGGGGGGAAATTACAACAAGCATTTGTAATACCAGTTTTTTTAGCTGACCTATTTCCTCTAGTTTTCTCAGCACATTGTCACTGGTTAAATAAACCCTCATTAGGAGAGCTGGCCCCTTTTTCTGATTGCAATATTCAATTTTGTATTCATGGGTTCCTTTACTGTTTTCTTCAGTTCCTAAAAAAATCTGGCTGAATTTGGGGCAGGGAAGGGAAATCTGAAATGCTCCCTCTTAGTCTGCACTAGCAAATACTGTAAAAATCAGATTCTAAAACTTCCTATAAACTCAGACATTTTGAGAAAAGCCTGGAGCCTCTGCTCACAGTGAAGTGGGCGGATGTCCTGCAAGAGCAACAATTACTGTACAATAAACCAGTAAACATGTCTTCTGTAATTAGGATGAGTCTTTATTATAGGAATATCTACGGCGCTGACAGATCAGGCCAAGAAAGCCACCCTTCTCTACGCACACACATGCACACGTGAGCAGACACGAGGGCTAAGAGGACGCACCAAAATAGCACTCCCCACCTCCAGCTGAAAGCACGGTCCCTTGCCTTTCACTGAGCACCCACCACAAGGCTGGAGATGACAGGTTTTGTGGGACAAACGGAAAGGGGACCCAAGAAGGAGATTCCCTTCCCCACCCTCTCTCTGCCTCACCCGGGGCCAGAGACTGAACGGCTGCACCAGCTGTGGGCTGTGAGCTGGGGGGGCTGCTGCCCGTGTCTGAGCTCCCCCCGTGCTGCTGCAGAACTTGCACAAAGAGCTGTCGATAGCAGCAACGTCCTCTCCTCTCTGTGCACGTATATAGTACTCACATCCCCTGGTTTGCTCATGGGAGGGGGCAGACTCCTTATTTGCCACTTGAAATCTCACTTGAAACTTGAAAAGAAAATGTGTGGGGGAGAGAGAGAGACAGTATTACAAATTGACATTTAAATTTGTCAATTAAATCTGCAAAGATTCCCTACCTTGGATTTTTGCTGTATCACTCCCTAGTTACGTTCTTTCAGTGCCTCTGTCCTGCTTCCTTCTGCAGGTTTTGCAACAGCCTCCTGTACGTGTGCTCCCTTGCAGAGCACCACAGATAATTTTCTGGTTTTTATTAGCTTTCCGAAAACACATGGAGCTGGGCTCCTTCACTTCAGCCCCCTTAAAGTTTAATAGGGTGTCTATTGTAAAGCTAACTTTTTCATTCATTTGCTCATACAGGGAATATTTCCTTTGAACAGCAGGCATGTTCTGCTAGAAAAATCCCTTTGGGAAAATATGAAGCTTTGAGAAATGTTCTGTCCTCCCTCAAAGAGGTCCCTTCTGAACACAGACAACTTCTACTGCTATTTAACTATCAATAAAACCCCCCTGCTGTACCAGTATCTGCTGAAGTACTAAGCTCTGCAGCAATCCATAACTTCCAGTGAAATGTAAGCAATTAACCTGATTTTAATGTTACACAGGTATGTTACCAACAGTCATCTGTAATTCTTTAACATTCTTCTCTGTGTAAATCACCTCAGAGGCAGGGCAGCCCCTTTTCTAAGGAATTTCAACAAATGCTGAGTTAAAAGCCAAAGAGCAGAGAAATAACTTTTAAAAGGAAAATATACCTCAAGATTTATCAGTTAAAAAAAAAGGAGAGAAGATAGCAGGGCGAAAGCCTTCATTTTAATTTAATTCAAAGTGTAAAAAGGCTTGGTAATATGGCTGCCCAAGAGAAAGACTCCAAAGAAAATCTTTATGGGATATATTTAAACTAACTAAATTGCTTAAGATTGCACATGATTAACTAACTATTTTTGCAGATTTGAAGTTTGAAACACAGTTTTGCATTTGAACTCAAATGTTTCTGTTGCTCAGAGACCACATAGGTGCATGGGATGCAAGCGTGTGCTGGGTGAGAGGAGAGGACAAAAGCTTCCCTTCACTTTCCAAATCCAAAATTCAGGCTCCTGCATTTAGGAGCAAAACCCGAAAAGCCTTCTCGTACATGTTTGGGCTCTCTGAGGTACAATACCACCAACGCACGTGTTTGCAACAGCAGCACATGAATTCTCACTGTATGCAGCGTTCCTCTCCCATTGAAGCTATCTCCAAGGACCTCTCTTGCAATGGGAACAGAGTAGGCCAAGCTCTATTTTCAGTGTCACCCTGGCAACCGCTTTCCCCTCCATCTGGATGTCACATCAAAGAGATGTTCCTGCCACCTCTCAGGTTTAACACGAGCCTCACAACTGCTGGGGAGGTCTCACAGCCTCAGCCCCGGAGACTGGAGAATATCTTTCCCCACACCTCCCTTTTGAAACTGTTGAATATTTAGGCTTTCACACAAAGAAAACCAAGAAAATACAGACTAGTTATAATCTAAAATAATCAGAATTCAATAGGACTAATTTATTTTTTTTGTGATTCTGAGTTTGTCTCTGGATAGTGGGATGCCTGAAGTTAGCAGTACTGCCCACAATTTAGCCCAGAAATTTGAATTTGTGTTTCTGCAGCTGATAAGTGAAACAGACTTTCCATATATTTTATTGGAGCACCTATAAGGAAGCCATATTGTCTAGCCAGTACAAACATCCAGGGTAGTGCGATGGGAGTTTAACCTTCCTCCCCCCCTGCCTCCCCACAGGAGGCTGGGCAGGTCACCCAGCGCAGTGCCTGCTCACCCCCCCTTGCCCCGGTCAGCCCAAATCACTTCTGCTCCTCCAGCTTTAGGCAGCCCACACACACCGTGCCCCAGCACTGAGCATCCTCAGCCCTCGCTTCTCACGCACATGTGGCAGCAGAAACAATATGTCTGCAGACAGTGAGAAGAGAGGAATTTCCACTGGCATTTTATTTTATATTTATCTTATTCCACTTTATTTTTTGTGTTACTGGTGCTTCTGAAGTCTCAATCTCAGAGTATCTCTTGCTTATAGAGTCGCTCACACTGGAACTTCACATAAGGTCATCCAAAATACCAGGAGTAATCCTGGGTCAATCAAAATCAGAAACAAGATCTTCACTCGTAATTTTTTTTTTTTTCAAGGCCAGAGCTGCACAGTGCGGAGACATAGAGGACAACATATGGCTTCTTCCATATGCTTCTTCCAGCAAATATAACAGCTGTCCATTGCACCTGCCTTAAAGCACTTTCCACCCAAGCTCCTCACAGTGTTTTGACCTGGTTAAGTATTATAATGCCCATTTTAAAAACAGGGAACCTGTGGCCCATGGGGCTTCCTACAGTCACACAAATTGTCAAAGATACACTCAAGACTGGAAGAAAATACTATATGGCTTCAGTTTTGGCTTTTCCTTCCATTGGCTGTTCTTTATGCATACCAGAAAGGAAAAATAGCAAAAAAAAAAAAAGGAAAATGGGACCATAACTACTTAGGGAAAGCAGTTATTCTCCCCCAAAGTCAATGAAATGATCCCGCAGTTCATCGCTGGGTCCACAGTTTCCCAACCACCGCTACTGGCAGAGGAAACCACTAACTAGGAAACTATTAGAAACTTTAAGAGACTAAGCAATGCCAGAGGTGAGAGAGCAGCATGCATGTTTCTTGCCGCCTATTTAGGATGGTGACTGGAGAGAAAAGTTCTTGTCTTTTGATCCACTATGCTGTCTGTCCAAGTTGCTGGTGTCTGTGAAAAGAAAACTGGTATCCAGCTGCTACACATCCACCACCGTTACTCCAGAGCTCTGAAGCTGCTGTTGCCCCTACGAAGAGACATGCAGGAGTGGGCCAAAAGCAAGGTGGGTGGAAGGAGGGTGTCTCAGATACCTGACCATAACTGCGGGGTGCCCAGGTGGTGGTGACTGGTGCTAATTGCGATGGGTGAGGGAGCCTGTGCTGTGAAGTCCTCTTTCTGTGTTCCTTGTCAGGGGTGGTGTTTTAGGCCACCGGAATAAGTAAGCCTTATTATAGGTGGATCTAAGAGACCTGATCTGCATCCAAGCTTTGCATGACCACGGAGGAGTCTCACCTCCCACTCAGTCATGGAGTTTGAATGCGAGTGGACACAGGATCAGTTACAAATGCTGTTCTAGACCAAAACTTCACCTCTGTCTCACTTCTGGCAAAAGGAAAAGACAAAATCACCTTTTAGAGAATGAATTCACAGACAGGTTATTACAAACCACTAGTGAAGCCAATAGAATTTGAGTGGAAGAGGAGATAAAAAGGCAGCATTCTCTTAAAAGTATTGAAAAAGTCCTAAATCCACAACGACATTTTCCATTTAAAATTACATTTAAGCTGCACGGCAAAAAAACCCCAAACAAATCAACCTTCACTGTAAGCTCATCAATACAGTTGCTCCAGACTAATGCTGATGTAACTGAAATCTGCATCCCACCCACATAAGAAGTCTGTAATTAGCAGGTGGGAGATCACACACGGTTCTGTGGAAAACTTATATATATATATGTTTAAAAAAAAAAAAAAAGAATCAGCAATGGAACAGAGCTAGTTGATTTCCCATTCTGGGTTTGTTCCCAATAGTACTTTTGCAAAGCTGTGGGTTTTTTCCTCCTCCAGGCAGATGTTAGTTGTGTGAAGCAGCACGGTTTCCCCTGGAGCGCGCTGCAAAACAGCAGCGGCCGCCTGCCACAAGCTGCTGATCTCCAGGTTGCTTTCTCCTCCCCGGGCCCCACGGCAACGTGGGCAAGAGCGAAAAGCATCCACAGTAAGACGTGCCACCCCTTGAAGTGGCTTTAGTGCTGGAGGTGGACAACATGTGGAGGGACTGAGGAAGCCCGTTTTCTTTCGAGCAGAGGCAGCTGGAAGCAGTCACTGAATGGAGGGGATGTTTCTGAAGTGCTGTGGTGCCACAAAACCCACTGAATGTCTCACAGTACCAGGATTACACAGAATTAAGGAAGGGGAAACTAAGCGGAAAACCAGGGCGACTAAAAGGTCTATCAGATCTGACAGTCTACAAATATGGGAGGCAACTGGAAGAAATGTAAACCATACTTCACTCTGTGTCTGTAAGTAATGAGTGCTAGTGAAAAAGGACACAGATCTTGCTCCTGACAGTAACTGGGTCTGATACCTTTGATGTGTTTAACAGTTTCCAGTTTTCTCAGGCAGAAGAGGATAGCAGAAATTTAGCAATCCCATATTCCCATCACAATGAAACACGTAAGACGTTTGTAACACATTTGTAACACGAAGGTACAAAAATGAAGAAGAGGTTACTGATCTAACGACTAATCTTGTAACATGGGCTGGAGGGGGGATTGCAATCTAAATGTGCGAAAAAACTTCGGGGGTGGCCGGGAGAGCCAACATCAGCTTCAGGAGGGGGTGTCTCCTCTCCGCAGATGGGAAGGGACGGTGCTCTGCTGACAGGTCCATGCTCGAGGAGCTGCAACACCACCACGACTGTGTGGCTCAAAGGCACCCGCAGCTCGGCGTCAGATGGTCCTCAAACACAGCACAGGCTGTTAGTAGCTGTAGTGACTGGGCTGGCCGTAAGGGTCTCTTAACTGCCTATGTTAAAACCATATATATTGGTTGCTACGCCTTCGGTTTTAGCTAGGGAATAAAAATGAATGGTTGGGAATTTTTCCTGCGAGGGCCCTAGTTTCAGGGACAGGGAGCCTCAGTGGGGTTGCAGAAGCCAGTCAAGCGCTCACAAGATGCTTCTTGCATCTCTCATTCTCTCTGTGGTCTCCGCTCCCTCTTCCTCCTCGGGAGGGGGTGCACCTTGCAGTCTGGGAGGCTTTGCTGTAAGATAGAAACTGGAAGGTAGGCGAGGAGCTGGAGGCTGTTATGGGGAGTGTTTTAGTTTGACGGTATAGGAAAAAATGGAGCAATCTGCAGTAATGGCAAGGGAAAGTTTTGTTTTGTTTTGTTTTGTTTTGTTTTGTTTTTTACTCTGTGCAACTCTTTTGCTGTTTTGTTCAATTCCCAACCTCTCCCTCTCCAGTATTGCTCCATCCCTCCTCAGCCAGTCCCTTATGCCTCCCACTCACACGTTCGTTAAGGATTAATTATTTCCTTTACACTCATCCTTGCCAACCCTGGCCTTCCCCCCATGCTCAGAGCTTTCCCAAGCTCCTTCACCTCAGCTTCTGCTCACTTAGAAATCCCCCGTCAGCGAGCAAACAAACCTCTATCCAACCGGCCGGGACCATTTTTTCTTCCCTTCCCCCAGGGTAAACCACCATCCCAACCTTGGAGCCAGACCCTCCCTTGGCCTTGACACTGAGTGCGTCCTGCCACGTCACCCAGAAAGCCTCACATCCCCGCCATCTGTTGCACCTAGGCTCAGAAACCCCTTTATTTCTTGTGCTGGCCCCGGAAAATGGAAGGAAGCAGCAGGAGACCCTTTGGCCAGCCTTTATCGGGTCAGCCTGATCGAGCCAGAAGCTGATGTACTGCTTGGGCAGCCCAGCTCACAGGGATGCTCTTAGCCAGGGGGATGCAGTCAAGCTGCCCCAAAGTGCTGTGGCCACCTGGACTGCCATGCTGGTAGTCTCCAGCGCTGAGCACACTGCAACTTGCAGGATAATGCCCCCCCACCAGCCCACCCCAATGCCCAGAGTTTGGATAGCTGCAGTTCTGGCTTAATTCCTGGGAATTAGTCCATCACCTGTAATGAACAAACTGCAGTGCAGCTACATAAAATATAGCTCATGTGTAGGGGAAGGCTGGAGGCAGGAGAGGGGAAGACACAAATCATCCAGGCACAGAGAGGAAGAGATAATGAGGAAAGTAGGCTTTTATAATTTTTTCCCCTGCAAGAACACCTACACCTTACCCACGACAGGAGTGTCAACACTCATATCAGCTAGAACTTGGGTTTTTGGGAGGTGGGATTTTTGTCTGGTCTTTTTTTTTTTCCCCTTTTAAAGAAAGTGTTACTCCATCTCACTAGCTGAAACTTAAGGAGCCTCCTGAGAAAGGGGTAGCCCCTCTGCTGCCATCCAGTATGAATACATTCATTTAAAGACAAAACAAATGTGTTTGTCTTTGAAATGACTATGTCGCTGCTAGCTGGAAGAGCTGTTTGCATTTAAAATGGTATGACTGCGTGAAGTGCGAAAGATGCATATAGAACGCAGACTAGCGAAGCAGACTCTTTTCTCCTTATTAGGAGGCTATTTTTTTTTTTCTGCCCTTCTGAGCCACGCGTCACCGGGAAAGTGGGTACAGATAGCGTTCTTCCTTTGCGTCCCGAAACGCAGGAGGGTGTTTGCCTAAACATGCAAGCGCAGAAGCAAGACTCGTGTATTTTGTATAGGAAGCTGCTTTTGTTTGCTGCCAGTAGGATACACAATGTGCTCTCTACAGGGGATCAAGACGTAGGGCTGTGCAAACACCGAGCAGCAATACCTTACATAACTGGCCCTGGGGGAGAGTTACGTGTCATGAGGAGAAACAGTTTTGCCAGGAAAGGTAAAACACAACAGGCGATGTAGAATTCAGGGAAGAAAACAAGAGGCCGGTGGAAAAAAAAAATACAAAAAACAACCAACAAACTATCGGTGCAGATTATCACCAGGCAGACTGCTCCGAGGAAAACAGCCGCAGAGCTATGACTGCAGATTGACAGTCGATTCACCGCTTATTGCAGCACCTGCATCCATAACCTTTCCCTTATCGGGGATTTGGCCCATCTGACAGCACCAGGCAGGCGGGATGGGACGGCTCGTCCGACTCTTGCCGTGCCGCTCCGGTCCCTCGGTGGACACCAGCCTCTCCCAGATGGAGTTAAAGGAAAGGGATGCTGCAGCAGAACTGGAGCCAGGACTAGCTCTGGGGTGGGAGAAAAGGCCCACCGGCTGTGTGGTTTGGGGAAAGGGTTTTACTGTGAGGCTGGTGTGGGACCCAGGTGGGTGGTGTCCCCTGGGTCAAGCACTGGGCCAGGAAGGACCGGGGATGCTTGGGGACCTGCTAATGCATTCCCGCTCCTCCCCAGGGGGCTGCCTGGATGGGGGATGAGGACGAAGCACAGCGGGCTGCCCTCAGAGGTCAGGACCTCCCTGCTCCTGTGAAAACCACTGCAGACCTACATGTACAAAATAACCCCGTAATGGCATGACACGGTCTAAGTTTTGTACATGGATGAATAGGCAGATTTCCCCCCAGATGGCTTGGCAAAGGAAAGGGAAACCCTCTGGAAAGAGGGAGAGCCTGGATGAAAGAGCAAAATGGGCTTGTAATTTGCTGACTGCCTGAAACTCTGCTTGCAAGAAGATCAGTCACTGCTGGGCCTGCTGAGAAATTTGGCCTGTTGTAAGCAGCAGCAACTTTTCTAAACCTGAATGAAGAGAGGACAGTGACAATATCACCAACCACCCCAGGGAGTCTCCTGAAGCTACGTATTCTCTGGTCCTCCTTGATGCATCAACACCGTCTTCTTCCTTTTTAAGCCGTCCCACTTATATTTATTTCTCTCTGGGAAAGTCAGGTCTAGTGTAAGGTGTCCCTGCCCAGGGCAGGGGGGTTTGAACAAGATGATCTTTATGGTTCCTTCCAACACAAACGATTCTATGATTCTCTGATTTCAAGTGACCTCTCAGAAGCCTTGAGACCACATGGAGACCAGGTACATGAAAGCAGCCTCACCAGCACTATTCATCCAAAAGGAAGAAATTAGGCCTCCTAGGAAATGAAAATCAGCTCTTCCTTTCTCCAGCTTCTCACTAGCATTGCCTTCAAGGACGATGCCCCTCTGTGCAAGCGTCTTGGCAATGCAAGACATTGTCAGGAGCTGAAGGTCTTAACCAAGACATCGGTAAACATCCAAGCCAAACAAACTTAACACGCTCTTTGATGAAGTACATTATTCCTGCCACTTCAGCAAGGGTCCTTCACCTTCACTGATAGCAAACGTTCACCGACAATCACAGCAGACAGAGTTTCAACAAAAAGATGGAAAAAGTAATGTAAGCTGGAAGCAGCAGTGAGCTGCCATACTGTGTCTGATGTTAAGCAGGGAAATGGGTTTGATTTTTATAGATGTCTTTTGCACTTCAGAAAAGTACTGTAATTGCAGATACCAAACTGAGTAAGAAATAGCAGTTCTGCTGCCAGTGCAGACGAAACGCTCCCCAAAGCCTGTTATTAATAGAAAGGCAGTGGCATTGCCGGCAAGACAAAAAGGTCAGGAATAATTTTTAGCCATTTTCCAATTAAAAAGAAAAAAAAAAAGGAACAGAAAGTAATTCTAGTCATATTCTGAGGTGAAGCAGAAGTGCAGATTAGACTAACACTGTCTTTGCACCAGGCTGAGAATGCGAATGGCTGACCATTAAATAGCTACAGAGGAACAAAATCCAGGGCAGACAGCAGTGCAGGGCTCCCTGGCCAGGTCTGCAGCCCTGCTCCCAGCCCGGCTCCCAGCCCCAGTCCACATGCTGGGAAATGGGGAGTGCCGCTGCCTTGGGTAAGAGACCTGAGACCTGGGCTGAAAGCGCTGTAAAGAGCAGGGGATTTTTAGTATTGTTGTTGTTGAAAGCAGCGGAGCTTTGTTGAGGGTTCAAGAACAAGTTAGGAAATACTCCAGATCTGCTCGTACACTTTCTCTCTGTCTGTGAAAAATGCTCCTAAGACCCAAAGCCTCAGAACCGTCAGGAACTTAAAAAAAAATTAAAAAATTAAATTTCCCCCCACCCCTCAACAATCTGAAGAAGATCTGAGGAATAAATAATTCCCTTCCTCAAAAGACGCATCAAAAATTGTATTTAAAAAAAAAAGTTAAAGCACAGAAAAGGACCATACAACAAGCACCATGGAGAACAGATGCCTAAATAGGATTTCTAGAAGAATTTCCATTAGAAGATAGATTTGAGAGAAGTGATTTTGCCTAGTCCTTTGCAGTATTTTTTCTTATGTACGGCGTTATTAAAAAATTAAAGTATGGAATTGACATGCCCTCCATCTTTCTCCTAAAACTGCTTTTTTAATAGCACTAATTGAACCAAAATAACTACCTGAAACACTAATTTTAGTCAACTCTATAGAACCTGAATTCAATTTGTAATCACAAAATAATGAAATATTTGATCCTGGATTTTTATTCTTGCAGGTCAGACACAGCCATTAATTCCTTTTCAGAAGTATTCACAGCCCTGAGTCTGAACTTATTTGCAGTTCTGGTTTAAGTGTCTGTAGAACTGGAGCTTAATGTACTTCTGAAAAAGGATGAATTGGTAACGTGTAAGGAAAAGATATTTGAACTGCAACTGCAGAACAACTTTCAAGTGTGCTGTCCTTTGTAGCACGTTACACTTTCTTTTGGCCAACAAGAGAAAATTCCACAGGCTTTATTTTTAGAATTTTACCTGGAAATCCTGATACTACAGTATTTTTGTCAGAACCTTGACAAAACAGAAGTTCAGTTCTCCTTACGACATGATTTTAAATATTTTAGAATGTAACCTGAAGAAATTATGGCTTGAGGTATATTCCTTGATTCCTTAGTAACTGTGTAAAAATATGCAAACATGGCAATGAAATACTGACTGAGAAACCATCAAAATGTAAAATATTTTTTAACCTACCAATAAAAATATATAGTTATTCTTCCATCTTTTTAAAACAATGCAAATACATTAATAACTTGTTGGAATTACAGATTTATTTCTGTCTCCTTCAAGCTAGTAGGTTACGATGAATAGGGAGAAATAAGTGTTTCCAACACTGATAGGAAAGCTTTTCTCTTAACATCATTACATGATAAAATGGAAAGATAATTTATGTAGTTCTATGGTTTAGTTAAATCATTTACCTCTTCCAATTTAAATATAATATTTTAAGAGGCTTTATTACAGTCTAAACAATTTTGATTGATACAATTTAACAGACTACATAAAATGCCAGCACATCTTTAAGGGTCAGCTTTCCTTTTGATATAAATCACCACAATTCTATCATGTAAACTATTCAGTATGAAGAGTAAAAAAATATTTGTGTGGGTCTTTGAAAAAAAGAGTGTTTAATTAGCGTGGCTTTATCTCTCACTGTGCAGCTGAGAAAGTATAAACACAATTATTTTAAAAAGAAGTTAAATGGCAGATGCATTATGTTTTATCATAATTTACTTTATCATATATGTTATTGTGTCATAGCATTTCCTTATGGAATAATTTTCCCAAAATATATTTAATATTCAAATTCAAAACAATGCAGTAATTCAAAGTGAAATTTAAAATCCTAGTTTTTGGGAAAAAAAATCAAATTCTCTGACAGATTTTTTAATTTTTTCACCTCTAACAGGTTTTTTCATACTTTTCCTTTATAAAATTAATACTATATTTGGGTTTTTTTCTTGCTGCTCCCCCCCATGCTCGGTAACACCTCTCGGTTTTTTATTCATACATTCTAACCTCCAGACAAAAACTAGCTAACATTAAGACATGCAAACTGCCAATAATCTTAGGCGGGTTTCAGTGTTAAAAGTCCTGAATTATGAACACTCTTAAAACCCAGAAATTGCTGGATCAGGAAGTGTGCCACACAGGCTGGAAAAAAGGGGCATGTGAGGGAAATGTAAGTATATTTTTTCCCTAGAGTGGATGGATGTCCATTTTCAGGTCTGTCTCTTGTGTTCGTTGATCTGCTCTTTCCTTTACACTTCAAATAGAAAAAAAAAAAAGAGTCCAAATGTAATCTGAAATTGGTTCAAATCAAAAGAGGTCATCTCTGCAAAGCTGCTTGCACTCTGGCGAGATCCTCCCCCTGTCTCAGCTATGTGGGAGCAGCTCCCAGCCTCTCATGCAAGTTGGGGCAATTCTGCATTCCCTCTGCTGAACGAGTACTGCATGAAGGACAACTTGATGAGAACTTCAGGATGTTTCAAAAACGGCAGCGACTCATATAATTTCAGTACACCAGGCTGAGCAAAAGCGTTACCTGCTTACGTGCATGATGGTGGTGCATGGAAGTTGAGGACATGATACTGTGTTAACCTTGAGTTGCAAGACCGCCAGCATGCAGGAAGGAGATATTAATGGAACTTTACGCACATAGGGCACCAAAAAAAAGTCTTCAGCTACTAATCTGATTTTGGACTTCAATTAAAGAAAAAAATTACACAAGGGATAGGGAATTAAGAGGTTTCATATCTTCATATCAGTCCTAACGTTAATTTAGGGTGCCATGTCTATGCCATAACAGAGGGTGAAGTCTGCAGTTCAGGTAACCAAACTTCTTTATGTGTTGCAGGAAAGTCTGTTTCTATTAGATGAGGAGCACAGAGAAGTTCCTTGTAGCGCTTATGCTCCCTGAGGCAGTATCAATTCATACTAATGACAACTATAGAATGACTACAATTTTAAAAAAAAAAGTTTAATAATTCATTAATGATTATCTCAAGTGTCCTATCTTGCAGCACCTTGTGGCAAGTACTCTACAACACACAGCAACCAGGGAAATATCTGCTATCCAACTGTAACCTACTTAGCACTGTATCGATCTTTATCTTGCCTAAGGAAGTGGCCAACACAAACGTTTTGCTACAGCAGCTAATACCATGAGCTATTCCTTTGTTTCAAGTGGAAGGTGCTCATCTTTTTAGCCCTGAAACTATTGATTTCAAATCCCACTAATTCTGGGTGGGAAATACTATATCATGCACCAATACTGTCCACATAGATTTTCTTAGGATTTCCAGTTAAAATACACTAAAAAGACCACCTGGTTTCCAAACACTCTTACAAGATTTTAAGCAAACTATTTTAAAATAGGTGTTCTCAAGCACACCAAAAGCTCACTTTCCTCTCTTCTCTGCTTTTTAATTTTAAATTGCAGCCAATTATTAACAATAATAAGGATGAAGAGAGGTACCAAAAAAGTTTCCTTCTTTATCTATACACAAATCAAATAATATTTTTACTGTGAAAAGTTTCTAAGGAGCCAGTAGCCCTGCCAGAATATTACAGATTTTCTGATCCCCTCCTGCCTGCACTCCTCTTCTCCACGTTCAGTGTTTGCAAGCCACCCTTCCTCCTGTTCAGAAGGTAGCCAGTGAGACAATTGCGTTGATTTCCTTCACCCCTCTGTGGTCTTGGCTCACCTTCTTCCTCCACCTCCAACTTATTTCACTCACTTTGACAAGACTTTGCTGTCCAGCTCTGGCCCCGTTACCCAGACAGGAGCCCAGCAGCAGGGTCAGTTCCCACCTCCCTTCCCACTCCTGTGCCTGATCCCAGTACTTGTGCGTTTTCCTCTGCTTATCCTGGCATATAGGGAAAGCAAAACTGCCAAAGTCTGTAAACCTGTTAGCTGTTCCTCCTCCAAACGCACCCCGCCATGGTGGTTATCACCTGAGAGCAGACTGTGCTGTTATGTTTCTTCCCCTGTTCATACTCTGCTCGGTTTCATCCACCTGCTTCCGACGCTGAGTGTTGCTCCTTACGGGTTACAGCACGCTGTGCCTACGCACGCTGGCAGACACGCTGTCAATGAAATGAATGGCCAAATTAGGAAGCTAATAGCTCAGAAATGGCCACTCAGAAGAGCAGTAGCAAGAGCTGCCTAAAAAATATATCAGCCTGGAGACCTCCAGCTTTCTTACTTCAGTTTGTGTCTTTCCATCCTTCACCGCAAAAGGGAAATGAGGAAGGAGCCACGGACGCTTTTACTTTCCATATTAACCAAAGCAGTTTGGGATACCCTTTTTTTTCCTGCTTATTAATTGTGAGTGTGCTCTTGCAGTTTCTGTGAAGATCTAGCAAGTGTGACAGAAAATGAGGGTGTCCCACACACAGTGGTGCAGCCTTTCCTTTGCTGCTGTCCCTGCGACTGAAGCTGCCCCTGCAGACGAGACGGTGGCAGGAATGGGCTCATTCTCTTTCTTTGCCGTTGAGAAGCGGGTTTGGGTTCACACTTTCCTCTTGCTTCTTTTTTTGGCATCTGGTGCACAGAAAGCCTCAGCAGCTCAAAAATCAGGCAGTTTCTCACAAATTTGCATTTCTCATGAAGCTTTATTCCAACAAGATCCCTTTATTTATGCAGAAGAAGGATGCTCCTGTGGCTAGGGCTGCAGTCTAGGCCTTTGGAGATGCCCACGTATTTCTGTTTTGCCCCAGGCTTCTCCTGTGGCTGGGGGAGTGCAGTATCCCCATGCCTTACCCCCACTCGTGCAAGGGAAACATATGAGCCTTTTCATACTTCACCCTGGCTCTGGGAGTACAAAATCTCTGGGAGATGCTCTGCTGCCACACCAAGCGCTGTGGAGAGACAGGACTGCAAGCGTGTCACAGGGACTCGCTGGAAATCTTTCCATGATACAAAACTCTTGCTGGGTTCAGCTAACTTAGTGATTTCCAAGCATTGCACAACGAGCATTTGGGCTTGACAAGCTTTTAATGACCTGGAGAGCATAGATTTGACAAAAACATGCCTAAAGCTACCGGGCTTTACATCCCCACACTATTTCTCTCCTGTGGGTGTCAGCAGGATCCCATAGTCCTGGGTCTCCAGCTCCAAGGTAGCACGAATATAATAAATCTTCCAAACTCACCATCTATGGTCATGAAACCAGAGTCTAAACCATTCATAGATATGGAGGAAAGCTTGCATTCCTGTAATACATATTTATATATGTGTGTGTATACATATATACCTATATAAGTACCTATATATATGCATACACCTTTATCGTCTGAGCTATGAAAATATATTGCAGTCAGAAGCTGCCTGGGTGCAAGAATCTTTTTTTTTAAAGTTTCAGAAGGAGAAAACTGCTCAAATGCATCTTTGTTTATGGGAAATAACAGTAATTTTGATTCCAAACTTCAACATTGCAAAAACCTTGACAAAGCAGAAATCTTGAGTCTCCCAAATGTCAAATACGAGAGTCCAAATGCAAGTGAGTCTTTCAAAAGTTTACTGAAGGTATGCCTGACCATGGCTTTACCTCCCCGTCCCCAGTTTTCTCCCCCTTTTAGACAACAGACTGACTTTTCTATTTAGGGCTGAAAGTATAAAGCTGGTCTTTCAACATCACCAGTCTGCATGCTGAATCCTAAGCTTGTATTTACTGACCTGGAAAAAAAAAATCCCCATTACCTTCTGAATCAGCAGTCATTTCAATGCTGTGCAGAGCTCACAGAAGTAGATATACAAAATTTAACACCAGCGCAAAGCACACGAGTAGCAATCAGAGCGATGAAGGGCTGGAACAAACAGTTTGATGAACCCGAAAGCTTCGTTGGAAGAATACTGACAGTCCATTTGCAAGTGGGAAAACTGCCCGAAACTTCAGAGCTGATTTTTTGGGAGGTTTCTGTGGAGGCTTTTGTTTGTTTTGGATTTCACTACAGAAAAATAACACTTTCCTTTATGTATCTCATAGTCACTTGTGCAAGAATGAGAAATGTGAAGCAGTACACAAACAATAGTTAAATGCAGCTCGCCGTAAAAATCTAAGTGCTTTGAGACAGTAAAAGAAAACCAACAAAATCTAAACAACTCATCTTTTGCGTGAAGGCACTCTGCAGTGCCCGGCATGTGGTCTAGAAGCACCTATATTACTCAGTGGAGAAAGAAGCACATTCCTATACAGAAGTTTTATGCTCTGAAACTACATGAAAAATTTATACCCCTGGATGATCTCTAGGGTATAAATAAGTCTGTGTATAGAGGCCATCCATAGCAAGATCCAGACCTATGACTCACGCTCTAGGACACCAAAGGGTTACAAATAAATAATGTGAAAAGTAAACGCAGATTTACTAACATGCAAAACCTGAATGTCATAAGCCTTGTAGACTCTGATTAGACCGTTCAGTTTCTGAAGTTTTGCCGAGGTTGTGTCTGAATATGAATTTGCTCTAACTTTCTAATTTGTGGACATCCTCAGGAAAAAAGGGTGAACAGCTGAGGACTGTGGAAGTCAGTGAGGTACCACATTAAAAACACAGCAGGGCAGAAAGATGTAATTTTGTGCTAGGCTGCTACAGCATCTAATCATCCTTGAAATGTCTCATTTCTGTCATGAACAAGTTTACTGTATGAGTGAGTAAAAGAAGTAGGAAGGAACAAATCATTCTAAAAATTCAATGTGGTTGATGAGGCACCATAAAAAATTCCTCATGTTTAGTATAAGCAAACACACATGACATTATGCCAACAGAAGGGTGATGAAATGCTGCATCAATACCAAAGGACATAGAAAGTCCACCTGAGAGAAACAGATGAAAAAGTGGAATCACCAAGAATTGTAGAACAGAGACAGATGGACCCAAAGGTCCCTTCAGTGGGCTGTTACGGGGCAGACCTGGTTTGACTCTGGCAATCCCATCAGCCAGATAAAATTTACAAGTCTTGACTGAACTAAAACAGGGAGAGATTGATTCAAATTTTGCATCCGATGCAATATGGAATGTACAGATGAAGCATAAGCAATGGGGAACCGAGCCCACTTTGCCTACCTTTCCTTTTGCCTCCTTCCTGTGCCCTTCTCTTAGCCTTTTAATATGAAAAGTTTGAGATAACTTTTGGGTTACCCTTGACATACTCTGCAACAGATGAATTTAAACATGGGGGAAAAAAATAACCAGTGTTCTTGAAAGAGCAATGCAGGATTGCTGCAAGGTCAGGTTTTTCTTCCAAAATGAATGCCCAGGCAGACCCTACCCATGCCTGTGAGGAGCCAGCAGGCTGCCCTGGCACCCTGGTGGTGTGGCCAAGCCTGGGTTGGTAAGTGGGTCCCCATGGGATGGCTGCTCCTCTGTGCTGTCCCTGGTGTGACTGGGGCGGGGTGGTGGGTGCACTGGGCACCCTGGGGTGCCCCTGGTCCCAGCCCTCCCTCCCCATCCTGCTATGCCAGCCATATTTACACTGGGGCCTGCCATCACAGTGTTCCCTTCTGTGCCGCTGTTGCAGGGGTCACCAAATTGGGCCAGTGAGTCAACTCAGGTGGCTGGGGGAGCTCCGTCTCCAGCCAGCCCCACTCCCCCTCCCACCCGCACCCACGCGGGCACCCGCTGAAGTGGGTCATCCCAGGTCTCCCTGCTTCGTGGGGCGGCTTCTCGGCTTCTGCAGAATGACTGCCTCCTCCGTACTTTAATTCTCCAACTGTTAAAAGCGTCTGCCCTTTGCTTGCTCTCGACGCCGGGAGCTCAGGGACGTGAACTCATTTTTGAGGGTGAATGTATTCCTCCTTCTCCCCCCCTCCACAGCTCCCCATTTCTCTCTGCAACCCACCTCCCAAACCCCCCCACCCCAAAATGCAATGCTCGCACCTCCAATCTCTGAAAGAATCACTATAACTCAACTGTAAAAAGGAGGGGAAGGAAAAAAAAAAAAAAGAAATGGTTTCCATGGCAAATTTGCAGGATTTAATCTAGGCACAAAAAGAAGAATTTTAACATTCTTTCCCTGTTTTAGAAAATGCTGGATAGCAAATGAAATTGTCTGTTGTGTGTTGGCTTCAAGGGTATTGCACTGATTTGTGTCCACAGAGACTTCGTCCCATTATTTTCTTATTTTGTTCTCGTAATCAGAAGGTTGCTTATCACTGCCCAGTGAAGAAGATTAACATAATTTAAACCAAGAGCTTCGTACAAAAGCTACTCAGAAGCCTGCAGAGTTTACTAGGAAATAACCAAGTTTCTAGAAGTTTCTCCCTTCTGAAACTCCCTGTTGAAGCACTGATGGCAATGATATTATTTGCTCTTTGGTTCTTCCAGGTGGTACTGGACACCCTTGTGGAAATTACCCTTTCTTATAATGCTCCCAAGGTCTTTTCTATAGTGGCTGCAAATATCTCATTTGTTGGCATTGTAAGCCAAGACACATTCAGTTTATGAATGCAGCAGAACAGACTTCAGTTTCCACTGGGGCATCAGCAGTGTCACACTGCTTTTGGCTTCTAACACCTATTTTTTCCCTCATATGAATTCAATCACATTGATCTGGGAGGAGAGAACCTTTCTGCCTGGCACCAAGTTTGCACGCTCTCCAGTTTTGCAAGTACAGATATAAACACATTCAAACAAAGTCTGCAAATGATCAAAGATGATTAAATAAATGGATCTTTTGTCTTCTGTTTCTTTCACCCTGGTAGCTGTTCTCAAATGTGCTTGATAAATAGCTCCTGTCCCAACCCTTGGCTCCACCTTCTTCTGTGATTCATACGACTTCGGTGGAGATAGCACACAGTAAATCTTCTAGATATATTTCCAAAAAAGCACCATCCATACTGTTAATAAAACCACCTCTCTACTTTACTGACACTTATAATTCCTAGCATAGCACCCCTTTCCTTGAGACAGAATAAAAAAGGAAAACACTAGGAAAAAACCTCTCAGTCTGCATTTAATTTATGTAAGTGAAACAAGGTTTTTGACTTCTGGTTTTCAGGTGGATTGCTCCTGTTATCTGGAGGGATTTTTATGTAAAAGCAAAATCAGTATTCGTTTATTTGTAGAATAACTCATTGAACAAAAACCTAAATACTGAAAAAGGTTAACATGTACTGGTAAAATTGAGTTACATGGGACTTGATGTGTTCTTCAACTGTAAGCACCTCTTCCTTGGTCATAAAAGAATATCTGTGCTTCTATGTTATGCTAACTTCAAATGTTTTCCTTGGGACTTGTTAAGTAATTGTTTGGCCGCAGTACACTGAGTACATATGCATGTCTAAAATATCAGCAAAACACATTAGGGATTTTTGAGGATTCTGACCATTCTTTCCCCCACAGAGTAACTGCTTCATACAGACAAGGGAGAAAATATATTATAGTATTTGTAAAAATGAATATATATGCAGATTTTTTTTTGTTCTCCATTACAATTTCTACACAATGTTCCAACGAGGAGTAGAACCAACATGCAAAAAATCAGATTTAAGTTGTTGAACCACCTTGCATTTATAAAAAAATCCACACAAATCCATTGCAAACTTACTGTCCTAAAACACACTCATGCAAGAAGTAAAAGGAACTGTCAAACTTTATACCAAGATCAATGTTTGCACTCTAGGCCTATTTATTATTTGTGCGGTGGCAGCTCCTAGGGGCTTTGGTGGAGGCCTAGGTACTTTCCACCTGTGGGACTAATTCTGTTTCATTATAAGCTTATAAAGGCCTAAATCTAAGGATCCTCTTGGCACCACCAGAATATAAATAGTAACAGAAATGACAGTTCCCGCTCTAAAGTTCTCACAGTTAAAAGTGTGGATTTTTTTCAAGAGGAACCAATGCAATAATCCTAGATAACTAGGTATTATCCTTTTTTACAGACAAATGTAGGATTGGCTGGTTCTTATGACTAGTGAATACAAACAGGTATAGCATAGGGACGTGCTTATTTTATTGTATATACTTTTTAAATGCCTGTGTAATTATGTATACATGTACATCTAATTGATCCATTGTATTTTTTCAGAAGTTGCAATAAAAGGCTTAATCCACAGTACTTAAATGTTCAAAACTACATGTTGAAATATTAAATTAATGGGAAAAGTTCATGTTGAGATAAAATTTTTCAAAGAACATTTATGACAGAGGTACCTTAATTCTGTCGGGTTGGCTCAAAAGCTGCTCAGTCTTTTGAATACCTTATTCTAAATCTAACAAGTTAAGCCTAAATGTAAGAGATTCTGAGAAGGATCTTGGGATAAGAAAGGGAAGTGTTTTCAACCCATCTTAATGAGGATATAGTGAAACTGGAATCCATCTGTAAATCATTCCTCATCACATTTCCACCTCTTACCTATTTTCCTCACTAGTGGCTGGTGAGAGGAAGGAAAGAAAGAAAATCCTTTGGCATCAACAAAATGCTCTGTTACAACAGGTATTTTTTCAATACATTCCCAATACGGAGAAGCTTTTCTTTGGGTATACTGCTTGCAAGTCACAGATGGTGAAGTGGAAGATGTAAAACTTCATTGGGCATTGCTCCTCTAGGGATCCCTTCACATGTTAGTTGGCACATCAACAAATTATTTTTGCAGATTAATCAAATCTGCATTTGTCCTGAGTGCAATGCCAACCTTAAGTCCTGCTTACAGAGATCCTGATGGTTTCATTTACTTCAGCATACCCAATTTCACACGGTGGCTCTAGAAGACATTTTTAATTGATGGTAATTGCGTGTCAGCCTCCTAATGAGTCAGATGAGCTCTTGCTTTCCTTCTGCATTCCAATGAATTCATCTGGGTGTGGGAGCTGGGGAAAGCTTGTTAAATATAGAGGCCTGGCACTGAGAGACAAATGCAATGCTGCAGGACCGCTGCTATTTCTTAAGAGTTTGGGCTGGGCAAGGGGTGTCCTCGTTATCACTTCATATTCTTTCATAACTTTTTTTCTAAATCAAATAGCAGAACTAGAGCGTGTTAAACATACATTAACATGATTTACTTGCTGCCTTCATTTTCACCTTCAGAAATACAAACATTCTCTATTTGTGTGTCTCTTTCAGACAGATGCCACTACTCGTTTTATAGGCACTTGCATTAAAGACTTTAATCTCATTAAAAAGTCTATAAAGCACAAAACTTACAGGAAAAACTGGAAAAAATTCTACTCATTAATTACTGAACTGGCTTTGCTGAAATTTTTGCAACAGATTTCTTCAGTGCAATTGCAACTCTTTTTCTTGGTGCATTAAATACAGATAATACTAACTGAATAAACAAAAATCAGATCTTGAAAATATTCTCATGGACTATCATCATCTGTCATCTTTGCCAAAAGTACAACTTGCACAGTATATATGTGTCTTTACTTTATACGTACTGCTCATCTACAAACACTGCACAGTGCATACATTTCTGGATGTGATATACATTGATTTGAATCTTGATTCTACAGATCTTCTGGACGATCTCTCCCCTACTCCCCCACAGAGTACATGCCATATCTCAGTGTAGCTTTGCTTAATTCATCATAAAAATGCAGGTAGGGCTGATCCAAAAAGCAGAATATTTTCATCTCTATATGAAAGCTCTGTAGGAGCAATCTGGGCAACCTGGGGCCACTGTCCAAGTCTCTGGACTTCCAGTCTGACATTCACACAGCTGGAAGGCTGCTTTTGCAAGTGACATTTGGTGACAGCACCATCTATTATGTAGCAGAGAACGTAGTTTGGAGATCAGTTTTCGGAGGAAGTTGTTTCAAAGAGCAGAGAGCACTGCAATAACAGAACAGCCACTTAGGAGCGAGGTCCGTGTTCTGTACATCAGAAATGTCTTTATGATAGGAAACCAATAAATTTGATGTGGAAAATATGTCAAACTTGTGTTGTGGTCTTCAGCAGTAAAGCCTGTTCACAGTATACTTGCAGTCATGACATAATGAAGAACATTTCTAGTTCATTTCAAACAAGATGCTCTGGCTTAATTGTCAGGATATCAATAAGATTTACCTAATGATTAATATATGCTATACCAGCTCAGCACAGCTTTTCAGTTGTTGCCTTTGTTATCACTTCAGACAGGTCTATGCTAAGGACCAAATCCTGTAGAATTCCTTGCAACTATTAAAAAATGGCTACAGAATTTTAAGTATGGCCAACTTCAGATTATTACTGGTTAAACAGGCTAGATTCCTGGTCTAAATTTTCACGGAATCACAGAATGGTTCGGGTTGGAAGGGACCTTAAAGATCATTTAGTTCCAACCCCCCTGCCATGGGCAGGGACACCTCTCACCAGACCAGGTTACTCAAAACCCCATCCAGCCTAATCTTGAACACTTCCAGGGATGGGGCATCCACAGCTTCCCTGGGCAACCTGTTCCAGTGTCTCACCACTCTCACAGTACAGGATTTTTTCCTAATATCCAATCTAAATCTACCTTCTTTCAATTCGAGGCCGTTACCCCATGTCCTATCACTACACTCGCTGATAGAGAGTCCCTCCCCATCCTTCCTGTAGGCCCTCTTTAGGTACTGGAAGGCTGATGTAAGGTCTCCTTGGAGCCTTCTCTTCTCCAGGCTGAACAACCCCAACTCTTTCAGCCTGTCCTCATAGGAGAGGTGCTCCAGCCTTCTCATCATCTTCGTGGCCCTCTACTGGACCTGTTCCAACAGGTCCATGTCCTTCTTGTGGTGAGGACTCCAGAGCTGGATGCAGTACTGCAGGTGGGGTCTCACCAGAGAAGAGGGGCAGAATCACCTCCCTCGATCTACTGGCCATGCTTCTTTTGATGCAGTCCAGGATGCGGTTAGCTTTCTGGGCTGCAAGTGCACATTGCCTGCTCACGTTGAGCTTCTCGTCCACCAGCACCCCCAAGTCCTTCTCCTCAGGGCTGCTCTCAAGCCATTCTCCACCCAACCTGTATTTGTGGCTGGGATTGCCATGAACCAGGTGCAGGACCTTGCACTTGGCCTGGTTGAACTTCATGAGGTTCACACAGGCCCACCTCTCAAGCCTGTCAAGGTCCCTCTGGATGGCATCCCTTCCCTCTGGTGTGTCGACCCTGCGCACAGCTTGGTGTCATCAGCAAACTTGCTGAGGGTGCACTCAATCTCACTGTCCGTGTCACCGACAAAGATGTTAAACAGCACTGGTCCCAGTACTGACGCCTGAGGGAGGAACGCCACTCATCCCTGGTTTCCATGTGGGCACTGAGCCATTGACTGTAACCCTTTGAGTGCGGCCATGTAGCCAGTTCCTTATCCACTAAGTGGTCCCTCCATCAAATCCATGCTTTTCCAATTTAGATACCAAGTAATTTTATTACTTGCTTGGAAAACACTGCAGAAACTAGTACAGGATATAAATGAAGAAGGCAGATATGTCTTCAAAGGGAAAAAGAGCTCAGGGTGCTCTTTCACTGAGTTTGTAATTGTAATCCCTTGTTTTCCATGGAGCGTCTACAGCAGCTGGTGATATATAACGGCTTGCCAGTGGCTCTACTGATATTTGCTGACAGCAGAGTTGCAGGACGATGTGAGTGTCTTGGGCTCAGGTTCAAGCTATTGTGGAGAGCACCTTCTTCCCACTCTCCTCGAGCTTTGGTTTCTCTGCACCAACTTGTCCCCATCTCTTCTTCTTGTTTGTGGCACTTTCTTCCCACACTCATTGCCTTTGCCTATTTGGCCAGTCCTAGCCTACAATTCAGGATTTGCAGCCCCAGTCTCCTCATCCAGCCCACCTTTCTCTCTTCTTTATCATTCTTCTGTCCCCCCTGTCCAGCACAACCCACTCAAACACACACTTCACACCCATGGTCCCAGCTCCCTCCCTCTGGCTCCTCGTCTGACCTTCCTCTTTCCTTCTCCCATCATATTTTGGCTTCTTCCCCTCTTCACCTGGTGAGGCAAGATGTGACCTGTACACCTCCATTGGGCTGTTTCTCTCCTCTGATAGAAAATGGAATTTGGGATTTATGCCCCATAAAATAGCTGTATAAACTAATGCACCTACAGCCCGCTAACAAGGGAAAGGGAGGTGGTGCTGCCCTCTACTACCTGTACCAAAATGACTCACATGAAGCCTTAAAAAAGAAAGCTCAGGGTTATTTCCCAAAGACAAATAACTAAAAATGCACATGAATAAGACCATCACCCATCCTGCCTATGTGTAAATGGCATCTCCATGTTCTCTACTTCTTAGTTCCCATAGTTGCCCTATGCTTGGCCACTTGCTGCCACCCCAAACAGGTCCTGCCTTGCCTGAAGGGTGCAGGGCACCTGCCTGAAAGCCCCATTCATATAAAAAATTCACAGTGCACACACACTGGGGGATACAGAATTTCTTGGGATCAGGCCCTGCTATAGTAGAAGTCCTTGAACCTTGCTTTTGATTACCCACTTTTCTCCCCCCCATCACTAGAAATAGTGTGCCTTTCAATTCCACGTAGCTTTACATTCCCCTGCATGCTTATTATTCAGTTGTATTTTAAGTGCTCTTCCAGTTTTCCCTCTGCATGTGACCACCCACTTCTCCACCTACAGTCTCTATAATGTGATTTCTATCTGCTGTAGCTTATAATGGTTTAAATTATGCTAATTGTATTCAGAGATTAAAGTAAAAATCAGTACGACTATTATTCTGCCCATATACTGTACCGGTGCTGGTAGTTATTCACTTCAGAAATGAACATGGCTAATAAGATAAGAAAATTACACTTGCATACAGTTAGTCAGTTTCATATTTAATTAGTGAGAAAAAATTATTTCCATGTCTTCTTATTGAAGCAAAATTAACTCTTTTGCCTCTGACTATGCTTGCTGTCGAAACTCCAGTTCATCCCATGCAAAGTGCTCTCCACAACAGCTTGAGATTTGGTTTCCTAAATCACTTAGGCTGCTTCAGCAGACATTTTCTTCTTGAAACGCCATGGGCGGACACGTCCGCATGGCATCACCGTGGACCATCGAGGCTATGCCTTAACAGCACACAGAGGGGGTAGTGCGTTCCCAACAACCTCGCCCATTATAAAATCACGGCAGTTCATTCCACACACATTTCCCGGTCTAATTTTGTTAATGTGTCACGAACAGACTGGTCTCCAAATCACTTTCAAATTTAAGATTAAACTTCTTAAACATTTACTGTGGCAACAAAAAAGTGCTTTCAGAATTTAAGATGGCCATGATATGCTGTCAGAAGAGGCCAACACACTCCCACACTTGCTATAAATAACGAACCAGAACACAAGTACAGGCTAGATTTAACTGAATTTTTTCAATCGCTGCAAAGTACACTTTGCTACATGTTGAAGAGATAATGTGTCACAACACATTTTGCATAAAGTGAAGGATCTATCTATCTGAGAAACACTTCTGGTTTGGATTTCCCCCCAGCCAGCATCATGGCAGGGACCCTCTCACTAGGAGTGCTCTAATCTCAGTCTGAAGCAAGTGGGCACCATTTCACCCAGGCAAATAGGGTCTCAGCCACCCGTATATTGGGTGGGGTTTGCCATGTGGAGCTTAACTCCGGTTGCAGGTGGGTGGGCAGAGTGCTCTGAGAGCTCTGGTACTCTTCTCCTTTCTCTGACAGAAGTTCACAATTCTGTTTTTTAGACCCTCTGGTTAGTTTTTGATAAGGCCACGGGTGAGGGCAGGCAACCAAGTCCAACGGAAGGGGTTTGATTTCATTTGCACGTCACCTTTCAGAATATTTCTGAAGTTTTCAAAAAGCAATGATGAAACCCCTGCTGTAAAACCAGTGTTATGTCCCATGAAAGACAGTTCAGGTGCAGAGTATTTAAGGTTAGAGTACTTCTGAACTTCATGTGTCCTAGGGCTGGGGTACTTTTGGACTATTGGCTTATAAAAGGAAATTTGCTTGCCTTGATTGACTAAAATCTGAATGCTCTTGGTTGCACATTGCAAACGTATCCAACTGTGACTCCAGAACTTAATCCACCACGAGCAACTCAAACCCAAAGCAGGTTCAGCCATGTCAGAGCAAACTGGCTATTCCATTTAGCCTTTTCTTTTAACAGTATTTTATAGCCATCTCCACATGGCCTCTGATGCAATTGCTACCAATGATGTAGGGCAATGGAAAATCAATCAATCATAACTATTATAGATGCTCCACCTTTCCTGTTATTGGACTTCCATTCTTTATTTTGTTTGTGTCATGCCTCTTTTCCTGGTCCTGCAAAATTTATTTCTTTACCTAACACTCAATATATTGATATGCTTACTATATCTTGATGAGCTACAGGCTACGTATCCATGCTACACATGAAACATTACAATTTTAAGAAACTTAAAAGTTAGGTATATTTTAATACAATTCAGTGTATTTATTGAAAAAAAAAATAATCTAGAGAAGTCATATTGTTCTACACTCCCTTCCCCAGCAGTTTCAAAGCAGTGTTTCTAAAAACACACACATATGTGTATGTTGTTATCCTCCACGTCAACAGGAAGACTTATGGGCTAAATTTCTATTTTAGCACCATTGTAAAACCTACAGTGCATTTGCCTAGAACATCAGGAACATCTAATCCGTTAGCACATGCAGAAGAACCTTTTTTTTTTTGTAATAACAAAATCTGGCTCTCTGCCTGGGATGTTGAATTTCTTTCAGGCTAGCATGGTTGTGGGGATTTAAACACCTGATTTATAGTTTTTATCATTCTCCTTAGTGTGTTGAAAGTGTTTCTGAGCATGTGACTGATGAAACCAGCAAGAATTTGGAATGACCTGAATTTAAGAGATACAGATGTGTTACAGAATCATATTATTTTTATAATAGCTGCAATTAATTATCCTGGACCATTGCAGTCATTGCAATGGACAGCGCTTTTGGGAAAAATGTGTAGTTATGTTTATGTAGCACACCCTAAGATGCACAGGTGGGGTAGTGCCACCCTAGCCTGGTCATGAGTTATTACACTCAAACTTGTGCAAACATTCAGCTCAGTGTAAACTCCTGTCCCATTATAGTCAGCAGCAAAACTCTCCAAACTGCAGTGAGGAATTAGAATTTAATGGAACTACATTCTTATTTAAAGAATAATTAAAGAATTTAATAACTACAAAAGTTACTTTCCCCAGGAATGGTAGTAAAGCAACCAAGCTAAAATAAGATAAAATAGTTATCTCACAACAGTGACATTATTTCTTCTTTCTGTCATGATCTGTTTGACGTTGCTCTTCAGGAAAGAAGTTCTGTGCTCTCCTAGCTCATCAATAGGTAGCTTTGTGTAAATCATTCCCATTAATGAATACGTCTTCCTGATTTGGAAACCTCAACATCAAGTGTATGACAATTGTTCCATTAACAGGGTAACAGGTTTTGTAGCATTAGTATCAACTGTAGCCTAAATGGGTGTCAGCCCAGCCATTATTGAATGGTGTGAATAGCTAGAAGTTGTAGGAACCCAATCAAGTTTGGTCCCACTGTCACTGTGGCAGAGCCCATATTCTAGCTTGGCTTTACCTACTAGGAGTCAACCAGTCTTTTTAAGTCTTGGACCTCTTTTTTAATTTTATATGTTTAAGATTCCTTGGATCCCTGACACTGGGTCACTCAATAAACCATCTGTATTGCCTTTAAGGAAAAGCATTGAGTTTAAACCCTTTCCTCTGGTGGGGAAGTCAAATTCTGCATCAGAATTAGCAGGGGTCCAGGTCTGAATAACACTCAGTTTTACAAGAGATCAAGACTGGGGCTGGGGCTCTGAAAATGAAAAAACTGATTTGTTGCTCTGCAAAACTAAACACCTCAGTAGATCTCAAATGCTTCGATAAAATGGGCTGTCCCTGGGCTCCTCTCCATCGCAATAACCTCAGCTGGGCACTAGGGATCTCTTTGAGCGCCTCCCACCTTCACTCTGGTTTCTTGCACAATGCTGCCGCAGACCCTCCGTGTGCCTCCTGGGGACCCTGCATATGCACAGAAAGGAAGAGAAGGCTCAGGCTTGGCAGAAGATAGAGCTGAACAGTTTTTTTCTGCTGATGAAGCAACAAAACGTCACGGAGCGATTTGTTTTTGCCTGAAGTAATGATTGCGGTGTCGCAGGAAAGCAACTGGTGCCAGAAAGTTAATCATCAGGCCCTTTGCACACTTGCTTCCCACACTCTGAAAATTCAGTTCTGTATGTTAGTGCAAGCTCCTCATATTGTCATTACAGCCGTGGGACTAAGTACCCTGAAGTGACCACTCTGGATTTTACCATCACTTTTCCCATAATTTATCTTAACAGTAGACAAGGTATAGCCAGATAAATTAAATCCACACTGGTGGATCATCACTGAACTGCCAAATTAAAATACATGTCAATATTTTATTTTCTTATCACACCAAAGTATTAATTACCAAGTTCATCTAGAGATGCTCAAATGGAAAGCGACACAGCCACTTATCATATAGACATAAACAGATTACTTGTAAGGATTATGTAGTTAAATGATACAGAAATCCTGACGACCACTTAGTAAAGGTCTTTTTGAAATGGACTGGAAACACAGGGAAACCTACAAATCTTGTGCGTTGAAAGCTCAGGTCCTAATTATTCTTACTTAATGATATCTCATAGCATGACTCCATGCAGCTGAGGAAATAAATCCCTTACCTCCTTATGAGTCCAAGAATAGCTCTTTCTGCACACAGAAATTGATGAGAGCCTTGCCCAGAGTAACGGGAATGCTTTCTAGAGCGCTCTGCTTGGAGGATCTCATCTTTCCAGTATTTGTTATGCTTATCTGAACTTTTGTTTAACTCCTTTGCTCTTCTGCGTTTCTCTATGAAATATTGATTTTGATCAGAGGCCAGAAAGAGGGTGGAGTTTTCCAACACTGGAGCCACAGCAGCTGGGACTGCAAGGATTAAAGACATCAAGGAAGAGGGCGGCCACTTCTCTAGATTCAATACTTCACCACCACTGCTGGGAGGTTTCATAAATGTTCACAGCCATTAGCTAATTACAGACACTTGAATCAGCTCCCATTTCGCTTCTCTTTCGCAAGGTCTTTCTTCGCCTATTTGTCTTGTCACAGTTTGGATTTCTTGTTAGAAAACATCAATAGTCAGAAAGTTAAGAAAGAAGTTACAACCCCCATCGATCCGTATCGCTGTATCTTCAAGTTAACTACATGATGCTGTTCTATGAGCCTTGTTGGGCTGCGCAGCCAGAGCCCAAGCAGCTGGGATGCACACTTGTGGGGTTTAGGTTCAAGCACAGCCTCCACTGTCCCCACCCCTCCCAGGTTTCAGGTTTATTTCAGAGCCTGCCTACCCCAAATAACAGAAATTTGGAAGAAGCCTCCAGCTACTTTCCTCCTATGCAGCTTTAGATGCCATCTGCAGCAAGGCAAATACACAAATTAACAATAAAAACATATCTTACACCCCCTGAGACCAGGGTCTTGGTTTTTTAAGCAAAACTTCACTTCTCTTTTACGGATACTGAGAAGAGCTGGATTCAGCTGCGGGTAGCTATTTAGCAGTCCGAGTGCAGTGGTGGATGCTGGAGCCATCTTTAGTGCTGGCCCCACAAACTCGTGGGACTTCTCAGCATCAGGGCTGTCATGCAGCAGGACCAGTGGCTCTCCCTTATGTGCCTTGGTTGACATCCATGTTCTTATCATTTCTTCTTCCCAGAGAAAGTCAAAAACTTGGATTATTTGTTGGGAGAGGTCATCTTTCTTCAGAGTCTCAGCCAGGCGTGCATATGCAACTGGAAAGGAGAGCGTGAGGTGTTCAACTCAGCTCCGTGCCAGGCTGGACCCAGAACAAAACTTCACTTCAAACAGGTTTGAAAGAAGGACAGCTCATGCATCTGAGATGATCTCAGGACATTTGAATGGGAACAGCGTGTACCTCCCTTGGTAGGTAAAAGTAGGTCAACTAGTATTGTCAGAAAAACAAACATCTGGGTGCAGCAATCTTCTTCAGATGCATGGTATCACTTTCAGTGACGTGACTGGGCAAAATCTGGAGATATAGCAGTTCTTTCAGTCTAGGAAACATGTGGCTTCAGTCATGGTTAATCATATTACCTATGCTGTACAAACTTCTTCCTTGCTTGAGGCTAAGACAGGTCTGGAAATCAAGAAATACAATTCTGTTTCTGGTAAGATTTACCCTTCTATTGTGTTTTCTTCACCTAAGATATACAAAGCACTCATTAAACATGAAATAGCTGATCTTTGCAAGGTCTTTTTGAAATAGATGAACACCAGTCATATTTTTACGCTGGAAGCTGGGGCATGGGGAAGCTATATGGACTGACTACTGTCATGTATTAGTAGAATCAGGAGGTCTGTATTTTTCATTAAAGTTTTCTAACAGCAAGTTGTTCTTTAATATTTCATCCATAGGCTTATCTGGTTTCAATGAGTAGCTTGCGTGGCTCTCACTGAGCTAGCGTTAAACTAAATAGCTTAGAAGCAAGGTAGCTGTGTTGGTTTTGAAGCTGGATTTCTGGTCTTTCTCAAATATCCAACACTGAGATGATGGGTTCTCCAGTGGTTGCTGATTTCGCAGTTTCACAGGTATCTTATTTAAAGCCTCATTGTGAGTTGCAGACTACATATCTCAGAGTTTCCCATTTACCCATAGCATCTCCAACAGAGATGCAGCAGTTCCTGTTCAGGAATTAATCATATTTTATATTCATCCCAGTAGATTCAAAAAGGAGCTCAAGGCAAAGAGAAATTTTCCCACTACAAGAGAGTTTCAGCTCAGAGGTGAAACCCCGCAGCGGGCTGGTTAGCAGTTCTTCACAGTATCTAAATTTCACAGCTGTAATTCTTTATTTCTAACAGCAACAATGAAGACATGGGTGAGACTGGCATGCCTTTACCACTTCATCCTCCCAAGTTATAGTATTACTTAAGATTTTCAGACCTGGATCTCAAATACTGTAGAAACCAAAAAAAGCCAAGCCTGTGTGAGCCCACTATGCCACTTTTTTTAATCCACAAATTCTGTTGAATTCATTTTCCCCCCAGAGACTTCATACTAGCTTTCTTGGGCCTCCCACGGACCTTTCCAGGGTCCCTCCTTGCCTCCTTCCCGTCCATGAGCATGGGGTCACCAAACCTGGTGAAGCAACGGTGACCGGTGGCAAGCAGTGCATGTTGTCAGCAGAGGACAGGCCACCAGCTTGGCATAAGCCAGCAGGCAGCTGTGGTACCCATGCTTGAGAAAGCCCATGTCCTGCTCCCCATCTCCACCCTCTTTACAGATCCCTGCCATTTCACTGCCGTTGAATTCTTGCATTTTCGGTTTCTCCGAGTCCTTCACTTTTCAGCACAGCATGTGGAGCAGGGAGGAGAGGGGCTCCATAGCCCATGGGATTTAGGCGCAGAATAGAGGTCCCAAAATCTGCAAAGCATGGAGTTGTACCAGTACATGGAAGCATAGGAGAAAAACACTATTTTCAACTCTTGTACATGCCTACAAGTGGGGCCCCTGGTGGCAGAGGCATATGGGCTGGTAGGGCTCTCCCCCAGGCTCCCAGGTTTTGTGGGCAAGTGAGGATGCTGCAGCAGGGGTAGAGGTGCAACTGCAGCCACAAGGTGACCCTAGTCTCTCACTCTTGGCATCTTGTTCCTCTTGGTCTCACAGGCATTGCATAGGGTCCAGCAGGCAAACTGGGCTCTGTGGAGAAAGCTTCGCTCAGGGTTGAGCCTGTCTGTGCAGGGCCATCTATGTAGCAAGCTGCTGAAGCCCTAAGGGAAGGGTCCTAGACAGTGAATGAGCTTGCTCAAAAGGGCAACCGGCCAGGGCTTTAGGGTTTTGACAGACCAAAAGAAGCGCAACACAGACCCGCGGCAAATGGATCTGACTGTGGAGCAAAAGCCATGCTCAAGATGTATCATGCAGAGGTAACCTGCACCTTGCCAGGTCACCTGGGACTTCATGCAGGGCAGTGTCCATCCCTGGGACTCTGCAGTGGCAGAGCACAGTGACCTGCCAGCCCTCCCCCTCAGTGTGCCTTGGCGAGGGGGATAATGTATCAGCATAGGTATGTCACCGCCAGCATCTGTGGGGAATCCCAAGCCTAAAACCCCCACGAAAGTATTTTATATCCCCACCTACAGCAATATTGTAGGCTATAAATTTTGTATGTGGTCACTGTGTTCTTCCAGAGCATGTAGGCGGCTGTCAGCTTCCTAATCCTGGATTTATTGGCAGCAATGAATGGAGAGAGGAGAGAGGAGGCTCTCGTCAGGGACTGAGAGGACAAGCCTATTCTCGGCATTTTGGAGGACTCTCTTGATGGTGGTTAGATGCACTGGAGTCCCCACAGACTCCCATGAATGTCACCCTTCCCAAACCTGAAGATGATCCACCTCTGCAAGCAACCTCCTCAAGTTTCCAGTACAACCTGTCCCTCAATTTCCCTTCCTTTCTTATACCCACATCCTGTTCTTATACCCACATCCTGAGCTCCCCATGGCCACTGATGGGGAGCTCAGGCAGAGCAAACACCCAAGCTCTATCTCCTTGCAAGGAGATGATTTCCCAGGGCAGCATCTGACCTCTGAAGCAGAAAAGGAAGACTTTGGGAAAAATCGCAGTGATGGGCTATGGCTTCTCTCTGCCTGGGGACGAGACACATCAGAGACCAGCAAGTCCCACCTGCCAGAGGTGGGAAGCCCAAATAAGGGCTTCCAAAAACCCCAGCTTCATTTCTAGGACTCCTCTGGTCCCCATAAATGCTCATTTTCCAATACCAAGTAGTAGTAAAGGCTGCAAAACCATGAGCTGGAGTTGACAGCATTTTTTTTTTGTAGCCAGTTGAAAGGTATGAGGGGATTTTGCTGGAGGACAGCAGACCTAGAGCAAGCCTGTGGCTCTGCTGACTTCAGAGACACACCTCCACATCTCCAAGCTCTCCCCTCCTGCAGCACAGAAAGAAATCTTAGCATTCATCCATAGCATCTTCTTTCTGCTGTGGCAGGAGTCTAAAGCCCCATGGCAAGCCAGCAGGTAACGACGGTGCTCACAGGTTGGTTCCAGCTCCTGACTCTCCAAATCACAGCTAAAGGCGCCAGGTTATAATTTGTTATTAAATGCATGGCAGTTTCCTTACTGTCCTCCATGGATTTTAGCATTTCTTTCAGAAACAAGAGGATTGTTTTTCTGTTTGTACCTATGAAAAGAAGTGCCTTGATCTGGAGTGCTCTTCTATGAAAGCCAGGCAAGAAAATATTTCAGAAGAAAAGGAAAAGCAAGGAAACACAGAACTGTTTCCTTACATCACTCACATGCACTCTGCTACCTAAAGACAGTCAAGCTCAATTCAAGTGTCCCACATTGTGCAAACATGTGAGCATCTGGCAGAAGCGAATAACTTATACGTCGCTGGTGTGAGTGAGTGGAACTCTTGCATCCAGCAAAGAGCAACAAGTATTTTGCCATATAAATAAGTGACAGCTTTGGAAACGAATTCATTTTAAAAGAGCCTGACAACTTGAAACCTAGCCACTTTGCAAAAAATCATTTCAAAACATTTTCAGGTTGATATCTTCCCTGAATTTTCCCCATAACTCTTAGAGTTTCATTTTTTGTATCGTTTAAAATTGCTCCCTCTTGTTCTGTTGTGAAGAATACACACACACATAAAAAAGCTACAGAGAAAAACCAATCATCTGTGCAGATTTACATGATAAGACAAAACAAGGAATGTGTCATGATTGAGGAAAAAACTAACAAGAGAAATCAACATGAATATAGCTGGTCAAATAATTGTTTCAAGGACCAGAGAGGGAAGGCAGGAGAGGATGTTAGATGACTTTATCCTTGTAAAACAACTCTCTGACATACCTGCAATAAAATTGAGCGTCATCTGTTTACCAAGACAAGCAGCTCCAATCCTGCAAGCTTTGCACACACCCCTGAACCGATGCGGAGTTGTGCTATTTCACTTTTTTTTGTGTGTGTGTTACTGACTAACAGCACAGTTTAGAGCCATCTTCAACATGCTATGCCTTGATGCAGGGAACTGGGTTTTCACAGCACTGTCTGCAGCAGCACTGATTCCAGGCAAAAGGGTCTCAAAAGACTTTTTTGCATTTCCCACTTTGGCTTCATCCAGTGCTAAAAAATGAGTCTGTTTAAGCATAACTCACAGTTGTCTCTTTCAGATCGTCTGTAAAATGTTAATGTAATGTGTTCCCGTTTAAAGATCCCTTTGCACTGCAAGAGCCACGTGAAGCCGTCTATAGAGACAGGAGAGAGCCCAAATTAATCTAACGTGGAAGAAGGAGGAACAGCGAAACTTTGCAAAAGGCATGGTGAAATCCACCCAATGCAAGCGAGCCCATTTGCCGTGTGGGCAGGCGGCATGATTAGCGATGGGCGACACTGTCCACCCTGGTGCCAGAGAGCTTCTCGGTTCCATTCTACGAACCAGGCAAGATGTGACTCACGCAGTTTGCTTGCAAAGAAGGAGGACCATCTGCTAGTCATGAGCAGATGACAAATTCACTGCATTGCGTCTTGTCCCTACTTCCAAACTTGTAAGTAAACACATTTTGTAACCTCTCTCAGAATATTTGAGAGCTTCGATAATGGAAAAAAGTTTAAATTTATGTAACGCACGGGGGGGAAAAGGGGGGAAATGTTTTATTCTGAATGGGGTTCGAAAGCACCCGCTCCGACTTGGTGCCAGCTCTTGTAAACTCCGGCTTTTCCCTAAGCGAGAGGCTGCTGTTCGCGGGGCCGCGGCGGCGGCGGTGCCTGCGCTCCCCCGGGCGGCCGCCGCTCCGCGCTGCAGCCCCGGCCACTGCCGGACCCCGCCTGCCCCCTCGCTTCCCCCCTCGCCCACCACCGGCACCCAGACCCCACCGAGGGGGCACCCCAAGGCCGGCAGCCCCGCACCCCTCTGCTAGAAATGGGAAATCTCTGATCCCCCGCATCATCCCCCCCCCGCGACTCCAAGGAGAGCCCCTGCAGCCGCCCCGAGGGGTTTGCCGGGGGGTCGGCAGCCCCTCCGTCCAAGCTTGTGCTGGTCCTTCGCAGCCAAGCCCGTTCATCGGCAGGTCCTAAGGCAGGTTAAGGTGGGAGTTACGGCCTCCTGCAGTGCCAGGGGCGAGGGAGCTAGGCAGCACAGAGGTGAGGGCTCCAGCACCAGCAACCTCTGCGCCTCAAACAGGTCTGGCCAAAACTCAAGCTGATACCCGTGCATTGAATTTAAGCTTGCATATCCAAAGGAGTCTAAGGAATTTAAGCGTCCGTATCTCAACTGCCTCTCAGCCTACAGACTGGTAGGAGTAGCACAGAGTGAGCAGGAAACATTTTTATTTGGCTTAGCAAGGGCAATGTCCAGATAAGGTATCCCCATGCTTTTTGAAGGACAAGAACATACAGTAAACAAAAAAATTGTATTAATTTCACATACGAAAGCTGTACACTAAATGCAGACATAAGAAGGCCCAAAATCATAGGACCACCTTCATCCTACATGAGTTCAGCCCCTACTGCTCTTAGACATGTTACACTCTCCATTGAATGTAACTTTGCTGTTTTTAGAGAGGGACTGTCCTTTTCCAATTGATCTCATGGTGAATAACTGTTTTGTTCTGAGTCTTTGCCATCTGGACCAGACCGACAGGATGATGAAGGACTAACCATGTTATCTCTGAAAATTGAAATTGGAGGAGTAGGGTGATGATGAGCCCTGTGGCTGTGCAAATCACATGTTAGCTAGCCCGAGGAAACCCTCTGTTGCTATTCTGCCTCTTCTATCCCAGCTTTTCGTACTCCACAGTGCATCTGCCTGAATGATTCCCTGACATTGGCAGCTTTCAGCACCTCTGCTTCTTCTGGGTTTCATAAATACTCGTTTTTCAAACGCTGGAAGATGACACAAGATGTCCCAGCCTGTCCTCAGCCTCCCTGGTGTTTGCTCACACCTGAGCAAGGAGAGCAGAGCAGCTAAAGGCAGAGAAAGAAAGCCAGAGACCAGCAAGAGACCTCTGCAGACCAACTTGTGCAATCACAAGAAGCAGTGCATAACCCTGGGGAAAGCCCTCGAGTCTTTTGCTGGCCAGGGCACCCATGAAGCCATTATCCTCACTTGGTGGCCCTCTGGCTTCTCTTCCTTGCTCGAGTATTCCTTCTGCAGACGCTCCTCATCACCCACCCCACCTTCCAAGGACTTCTGCAGCTGCTTATCTCTCCCACTCCTCTTCTGTCTCTTCATGCTATCTCACCTACAAGCACAAATTCAAATTCTGTTTCCCTGTCCCTGGTAACTTACAGATCTGCTTCCCTTCTGTATCTATCTCAGTGGAGGCCTGTCCCTCTGACACCATCCAAAAGACACCTTTCCCCCAGCTGAAGCCCAGCATGGTGGGAACAGAGCTGCTCAGCTGGCAGCCCTGGGACATACTGCATGGCCTCAGAAGCATGCTGCCTGTCCCACAGGCACCCCTAGGAGACATCTTTGGCTCAGACTTCTCACAATCCCAGAGATTTTATTTTTTTCTGGGTACCATCTTTACGCTGTGGCCTTTCATTTCCTTTGAGCTAAAATTCCTGTGCAGGCTTCTGGCATTTCAAATCTCAGCTACTCCCACCTCCTTTTCTTTCTGGCCCTGACAAACACTGTCTCATCCAACTTGTACCCAGCTCGAACACTGCTACGAGCATCCTTTCCTCACGGGTGGCTTTGGCTCTGCTGTTGCTGCCTCTATCCCCCTTCCCCTGCTCTGCTAGGTCCAGCAGAAGCCCCTTTCCTCTGTTCTGAAGGGCCCACGGTGCATCACTCATTAAGCGGATAGAATTTCTGCCTTCAGCTAGCCCTTAATACGAGCCTCACTTGCCTACTTGATAGATTTTCAGACAAGCACCTTTGCCCGTTCACTCCCACCACTCCTCAGGCGTGAGACGGGCACACCACAAACACCCGCGCAGCTGCTCCCTTGTCTTCTCCCTTGTCTCCTGTCAAAATCATCATCGAAAGCCTCTGGGATGCTCTCAGAAAATCTTTGCTGTGGACTGCCCCTGTGCTGAGCTCTTTCTTTCTGCTTTCCCGTCTCTTCGCCTGTTTTGTCATTTCCCTTTGCCTCTGCTTTGGTGCTGAGCTGTCTAGTACAGGGATGTCTTTTTTCCTTAACCATTTAATATGTGGTATGGTGATGTCCTGATCCTTGATTGAGATTCCTACAAACTATGGTGATATGAATAGTAAATCATTAGGATCGATTCCCTGGTGCTGTACTGTCACTTTAGCCATTCGCTACAGCTCCTGGTAGCAATTTGTATTTAACTTTGCTTCAGCACCTCAGTCCGAAGGTAGAAAATGTGTGATCTTAGTTACCTCTAATCATTGCTGGCTTTAAAAGCAGTTGTGGACAAGCCATAGAAATAAGTGCCATAATTCCTTTCCTCAGAATGAAGATACCAGTTTCTCTAGTGTTACACTTTTTAACCCATTTTACTCAAATTTAATATAGTTATTTAACTTTCATTTTCTTTCGGCTACTAACCCCTCACCTAGTTCAAATGATTCATCCCTACTGCATTCACTGCCCAGGAATGTTGGCTTTCAACAAACTACAGCAAATAATGTAAAATAAACACGAGTGTGCTTTCATCTCACAACAATCTGGGTTAAGTACATATTTCACACACTGCACCACAGGATATGTTAAATTAAAATCAGAACCACCAGATTTAAAAATCCAATGCCAATTCAAACCATTGCCGAGTTATTTCTGTATTCACTTATATGCAATAGTGGGCATGAGTAACTGCCATTGCTTTGTTAACCCTAAAATGTGCCATTTGAGAACTTTTTTCTTCATTAGTTGAGGAAAACCAAGCAATTTTATTAGAAACTACTCTTAGTAGAAATTACTCCTATATACTGTTGAGTATCCTGATCTCCTTGAACAAATCTGAGAGCTTACAGACAGTCGTCTTTCCATCTTCCTCTTATTTTAGTGTTTCACATTTTCAAAATTTCTTTCAATCACACTCTGAAAAAGCAACCTGGAATGGCTTCCTTGAAATGATAAATACATTTTTAAATGTCTGCTGCTTCTTGCTGCCAGAATCAAGCAGTCTGGGTCTTGCATGTATTCATTTTCTAGTCAAAAGATGTATGAGAGCTACATTTGAACAAAATACTGTAAAAAAGAGGTTGCAGAGACTGGGATCTGACAGGAAAATATCCATGTACTGGGCAAGACTCAGATTTAATGCACTCTTACTCTAGATTTCCATAGTGTAATGTTTTATGAATCTAGCTTCTCATGCCAGCAACACTAGGATAGGAATCGTGCTTGGTTGTTGATTTATTTTGAAGATATGCAGAATAGGCATTACATTTCCTTTAGACTATAAACGCAAGACTAGAGATTCCCTAAAATTTATAAAGACTCTCTTTCAATGCCGTGTTGCTATGTTTAGACTTTAGCAGCCTCTAAAAGCCAGAAATTAAATTCTGGGGCTAGCAAGAGGAAAAGAGAATTATTGTAGTTCAGCTCTTTTCTTTCTCCATATTATGGCTTGACTAGGCTTTTGCTTTCCCTCTGCAGTGCCTGCTTGAAGGCATGAACAGGGACGTTTTGGGGAGCTTTGCTAACGCCCTCCTTTGACAGTGAGACTCGGCTTTCTCCGAGTTGCTTGGAAGGATCTGCGCTTATGGGAATGACTGAAGTGTCCTGGGGACAGAAAAATAAAAAATTTCATTTCAATAGGTTAATGGTTCCTGGATCCTGAAGGATCTACCACTTGCCAAAACTTCTGCTTGCTTTTCTTCTTTCAACGTTCATGCTGCTGTAAAGCTAGACAACATCTTTCCCCAACCAAGGAAAAACATTGACCTTTACTGGTGTTGACAAATACAGCAGAAGACAAATCCAGATACAAATATTTTCATGCATTGCCACAGAAACTCTTTGAGAGCTGTATGGCCCTGTCTGGTCAGCTAAAATGTGAATGCGGTCCCTTGGCTGAGAACGGATGGAAAACCTTTCTCTCGCTAACAAAGCAGCACTATGTGCTCTTCCACCCAGCACAGGAGGAGAAACGTCTCTATTCCTGCAACCCTGCTTTGTTTCTCTTTTAGGTCCGGTCTTGTATAATGAGGAAAGTGATGAAGCTTAGTCTTAGGACTAGGGGTTGGAGGAGATGGTGATAAGAAGGGCAGAGGAGTTGGTTTTAAAAGATGTGCGGGTCAGGCATTTTATGCTAGCTGAGACTTTGAGAGACAACTGAATATTTGCATTCCCAGAATTAGAACAGCTTTTTTACAACTCTACTGCTGTAATTGCGGTTTAGAGCTCAGTTCAAAACCCAGTACTACCACAACTGGCACTGGTAAAGAAAAGAGGATAAATAAACTAGTAGTTTTTCCTCCTTTGAAATTAAAAAAATGATAAATGTCAGGATTTTCAAAATTACAGGAAAATTCAGTCTAAGGGATTTTCTCAGCTGGCTTCAACAGTCTTTGTATCCGGTCCTTGGAGAAAATACTACTTCTAGAGCAAAATATAATAACAAGAGAGATGAGAACTGAATCTCATAGCCACTGTAGAGCAGAATTAGATCTTACTTCATTCCTGTAGAGGTTATATGCTCAATTAGAATAGCTTTTCGGTTGAAGTCCTTATTCTCTAATCTCCAGTTGTGCCTGTATTACAGGTTAGGGGAGTAGTAGGGCAGGCTTGTGCCAGGAGATGGTGAGCAGAAGCAGGTACATCATCAGGAGAGGAGAAGGACAAGGGAGTAAATCATCCATAGTATCTCCACAGGCCAGCCCACTAAAGAGCTGCATGGAAATCCTCCATGGTAACTTTTTTCCCACCAGAAAAAAATTATAATTTGTTAAAAATAAAGGGTTTTCTCTAAGTGGGGTGATTCAAAGACAACTCATTTTGAAAAACAAATTTTTAGAGAAAGTCTTCCAAGAAGGTCTCACCTGAACTTTCTGGAAGCAGATGTTTCAGTTTTTCAGTTTGAAAAGACAAGTGTACCAGGGTTTGACTTTTATTTTACAGTACGTGAAAAAAAAATTTTTTTGAAGGTGGGGCAAGAATGAGACATTGCCTTTTTATCAAAATGAAACATTGAGAGCAGTTCAGAAAGGGATTTTTATGGGTGCTTTTTGGGAGTTTAGTTTGGTCTCATAGGAAATCTGGGAGAAAAATAGAGTGCCTTTGTTCCATTCTGAGAAAGAAGAATTTTTCAAACCCATTGCTTGACCTGTAGACCCAAAAAATCCATCTCTCACCCATCCCTAATACTCAGGAGCCTGTACCTTTGCCGTGGCAGGGCTGGAGTTGTGCTGTGGGTGCTTGGTGGGAGCACAGCCAAAGAAAAGCACTGTGCTGTCAGGGGAACAGAAACTTCAGCTAGTGGGTAGGAGTGGGTGAGCCTGCGAATTACCCATGCTCGTCTGAAAACTGGCAGCCTGGCTGGAAAGCATCCAGGATCTCCGAGTGCCCAGAGATTACAGGCCAGCCCAGGAAACAGCCTGCTTTAACAGCTCTGGGACACCCGGGAGGCCTTTTTTGGTTCAGTGCAAACCTTTACTCACACGCACACGCCCCACCTTAAGCAGCAATCCAGTCATTCTCAAAGAATGTCTTAAAAATAATTAAATGACTTTACATCATGTTCCAGGAGATTAAATTTTTCTGCCTTGCATTTCTTAAAGCTACCGGCTTATAAGGTAGCACGTCAAAGTAACAAAAGGTCATACGTGGCACTGCTTGCTGCCTCCAACAAGGAGGAGTAGCCTGGTACCTTATTACCCCTTTTATTTGCTAAGGAAAGGAAAGAAGAAAACTGTAACAGTCCTGGCTTGGGCTAGGTAGTGTCCCCTATTCTCTGTAATACAAGCGCAGGATGGGGCATTTGGGATCGCTTTACCTCCTGTTAAGTCATGGACGTCTTCCCAAACAGGGGTTGAACATCAAAAGTAAGTCCTCCTCAGGTGGAACGTGAAGATTCCCTTCATTTCTCCAGTATTTGTACACACAAACAAACCAACTAACAAAACCAGATTAAAAGTGAGGAAAAGCTCTAAATAATGCCAGTGTGGTATCACCTGTTGGGCTTGGGAGGCTGTTTTGTTTTTCTTTTCATTTTTTTCACTTTCATGAGATTTGAATATCCATATTTCAAGACTATCTGTGCTGGAGGGAAAAAAAAAAAAGGATCATCAGCAATAGGCAGAAACAGCTGCTAGAAACAGTTCTTGGAATAATGCACTGCGAATAAATGAATGCCTTCACGTCAGAGCGAGACAGAAAGGAGAAGAAGTGATGGGGCAGGTCAGCTGGTGCCCAGAGCGAGGTACCCTTCGGTCGGGCTTGGCTTGTGCATAGGCAGGGTAGCCATCCCTGCCCAGCCTGCCCTTGGGCTCTCTGGTGGCTCAGACACACCTGCACCAGTGGTGGTCAGGGCACCGAATCCTGGGTCACAGCCCGGCTCCGCCGACGGTGGCACGAGAGTTTGACGCAACATTTCCCCACATTTCTCTTTCCCTCCCTGTTATGCCACTGTTGCAAGCTTCTTTTCTAGGAACGCTTTTCAAATCAGCTTAACTGTGATTCTTTGGGGGAATCTCAACTTTCTTTTCGTATTAGAATAATGAAAAATGTGGGTGACATTGCCAGCCACTACTCTACATCACACACCCTGGGCCTTGTTCCCGTCCCTGGTACCCCAAACCTCAGTACAGATGCGGCTCTAATAACCTCTCCTGGGCAAGCTGCTAGTCTCCTCGGGTGGAGAAAGGACATAAAGAAGAATAAATATCTCAGGACAAATGAACAGATTTTCCCAACTTTTCTCTCTCTTCTCAAGTGTTTGATGAAAACGTTATCGAGGAGGAAATAGGGATTGAAAGAGAAAATGACAGTCTATGGGCTTTGTGTCAGACTCAGAATATGAAAGATGAGAAAGGAAAGAAAGAGACAAAAGAAAGGGGAGAAATAATATGAAAATGAATGAAAGAGAGGAAATGGCCAAGATATGAAAAAAAAGTGAGAGACAAAGTGGCTGAGAAAAGACGGAGAAGAAATTTTGAAGGAAACATGTGAGGCTGCAAAATAGTAGCTGTACATGTCTCTAGTGGAAAATAGTCATTATAGGGCATGTATAAGCAAATATGACATTAAAAATTACACAATAGCAGATAAGTAAAGGCTGTGGGTAGGTCTGGATAGTTCTCCTCCAAATAAGGCAGCTGAAAGTCAGCGTTCCCTTATTACAGCTATTGTGAAGCTAAAGTTCACTTGTACTGAAATGTTTCCTTACTTTGTATCATAGTCTGATAAGTGATTTGTTCCACTGGGAGAAAACCTTTTATCACCATGGCCCATGTGTGTTTTGTTGGCACAGTATCTGAAGTCCAATTATTCAATATACTTTTTCAGCTGGTGGGTATTTGAATTTTTAACAAAGGCTGAGTAAAACAGTGTTTTTGAAAAATTCTGTTTTGCACTTTCTCAGCTCTTCTTTTGCTACTTTTTCTCTCCGTCTACAGCCAAATTCCCTCCCTAAAGCACTGAGGCACTACAGCCCTTAAATCAAAAATCATTGAGTGTGTGTAATACCCTACTCACCCACAGACATACGGCTTCTTCCAGTGGCTGTTCCCAGCTGGACAGGCCGAGCACAGCCAGTCACATCTGCTTTCATCGAGGGACCACTGTGGGGACAACACGCGTAGCAAAACCAAGTGCCATAGCTGCAGCAGAGCAACGGGCTCTCCCAACGCTAGTGGAACCACTGCATGGTGATTGCTTTGACAACACCCTCACACTTGTTAAATTCCTCCTCTCCTTGATTTCATATGCTGAACGGTAGCCAAAGCCATAATTTGTGATCATTCTACCTTGCAAGCATCTTCCAGCACAACCAGGTGTCCTGTTACAACTAAAACTACCTGGAAATGGCATAGAACTTTTTCAAAATGTGCCATGTTGTGGAATTTGGATATGTAAACATCATATTTTTTTCAAGATGGCTTTTTTTTCCCTCCCACAGTAACTTTTACACAGTACACAGTAACTTTTATTTTGCCGGACTTTTTTTCTCTTCGGTTCTTGAATAATACAGGCTTTACATTTAAAAAAAAATACAGCCCTTTCCTTTGCCCGTCCAGATGTGTGTGCCTCTCTCTAAACTGAAGAGCATCACAACTTTCTAGTATAAAGCACAGGATGTTTTATGGCAATAGTACATTTGACCATTTTGACCAATGGTCTCTGTAACTGAAAAGTACATATAAGTTAGGCAAAGTTAGGCAAAGGTTAGGCAATATGTAAACATTACGCATCAAGAGAGGCTAGTAATAACTGCTATAAACCACAGACTCGGTAAAAGCTGCTGATGGGCTAAGCACCCTACATTCAATGAAGAAACAATTTTCTTTCTTTGCGCCCCCAGCATCCCTCCCATTTAATGATGGCTGAAACAATCAATACCATCCCCAAGCCACTGATCACATGCCTTGAGATGTGCCCCTAAGGATTTCCTTGGAGACAGGTTGCAGATCAAGACATTGGAGTGCTGCTTGGCTGCAGCTCTATTAAAAATTAGTCAGACAGTCGAAGTAAGGAGAAAGCAATCATACAGCAAAAAAGAGTGTGGCCCTGGGTAGAAACCAAGACCCAATCCTTCTTTTAGCAGAGAACTTACTGAAAAGTCCAACCATCATTTCCCAACAAGGAAATGAACTTGTTGTTTGTTCCCACTGGTCCAGGAAGAAAAACAACGCAGGATAAATAAACAGGATTGCCCCAAATAAATATTTGTCTGTGAGTATCAGTGTCAAACTAGCATCCTTCTGGAAACAAACTGGTAAGATCATGAATGTTGTCTCTTCTGCTGGGATGCGGGAAATACTGCATGCAGCCACTGGACAGCACATGGACTTATGAATACAGAGCTGGGGAACTGGGACACTGCAGTGAAGACCTATCTCTCCTTCATTTGCAAAAATCCCCAGGTCCAGATAAGAAAATGCCATTGAGAGAGAGACAGTAGCATAAGGTCAGTCTCACTTCTCAAGGTGACATGCCTTCCCCTTTCTCCGTGCTGTTGCCCTGTTGAGCTAGCTGAAAACCGAAGGGGGTTTTGCCATGTGAAACTGTTTACATTTCAGACAAAAAGACTTTCAGATTTTCTGCAAAGCACAAATTTCATAACTCTGGCAGTTATGGAAAATACTTAGTCCAGCATTCTGAGACTTCATTTAATCTTAGTAAGTTGTATCGCAATGCACGGGGTTTCATTTTTTGATTGATTAAAGGCCTGGCAGCAGTAGACATGACCATGGACCACTAGCAATCCCTCTGAAACAGCTCACTTATAGGTAAGCATGTTACAGTGATCTCAGAAAAGTGAGAAGGATCAATACGACGTGCCAGCAGGCACAATGGGGTGATGGCCTTGCACTGCTGAGCTCCATTCAACTAGGGGGCACTGTGAAATCACAGTGCTGCTCAGCGTACAAGTTGTAACCCAAATTTGCACCAACACGGAGAAGACATAGGAACACAGATTAACTGCAGCTCCTCCTGTACAAGCCTGGATTTTGGCACACCTTTGTATCTGCTCACTGCCCCCTTGAATAACAATCCTTCTTTTTATCTAATGATTACATTTTAGGGGTACAGAATAGGAAAAGGTGTCTTGAATCACCTATCCCCCTCCTACCACAGATGACTACATCCTGTAAAGATCTTCAGAAACCTGCTCAAACTCTATCTTAAAAATGGTTTTAGAACAACATCGCGTAACACAAATATTGAAAGCCATGGTCCTGATAACATTCTGACTGCAAGCTTTGAAGTAACCTTTGAAAGCAGTACAAGAGGGTTATTTTCTGCTATCAGACGACACGTTATTCTGCAATGACATTTGCCTTCTCTCTGAGTGTAGCACACTGTGATTAAGAAGTGTGTTGCTTATCTTCTGTTCACAATCACTTGTAAAGATCTTAAATACCCATCACCATCTCCTATTCTTTGCTACATTGTCATTTAGCTTTATGCTCAGTTTAACATTTTTGAGCCAAATCTGAATGCGTGGGACAGCATCATACTTGTTCCAGACACGTTCAGTGAATGCTGAGGTAGGATTTTATAAGCATCTCTGAAATCCCGTGCTACATTCTGTTACGATCCCTCCACCCAGAAGTTTTATGAAACAGTCAAGTTTCAAGGCCAGGAGTTACCATCATGATCATCTACCCTAATCTCCTGCGTAACATCTGCAGTATTTCATCCACTCAAACCCTTAATACCCCTAAGGGAATTACTGTTCCCTCTTATGTGAATGAACTCTCCTGAGCCAAGTAACTTCTGTTTAAAGTAAAAATGTTCCTCGAGAAAAAAAATAAAGTCCAGTCTTGCTTACATCACCTTTCAATATCAAATACCTTCTCTTTACATAGGAGCTAATAAACTATGGGCAAGCTGTCTGCTGACTTCATCAGTAAGCTAAACAAATGGAGCTTCAACTCTGTCTTTGTGAAGCATATTTTTCCACATATGTAAGGTTTTTGCACACCCTCCTTGAACTCTTTCCACTTGGTCACATTCATTTTGAAGAGGATGCCAGAGCAGACACAGCACTCCAGAAAAGGTCTTGCAGCCTGCCTCAGTCCAGATATCCAAAATACAGATGTCTATTGCCAAGGCCATCCCAGGGGTCAAATCTCTTCTCTGGAAATCTGTAGCACGACTTCCCTGTGCTGCCCACGAGGAGCTGCTTTAGGGCCTGGGAAATGCGAACCATTTCTTTGAACCTTCATGAGGAACCCAGGTAAAAGGCCAAGGCTGCAGACCAAAGCTCTGGGGATGGGAACAAGGGAGAGAGCCTGCTTTTGAGGACATATCTTTCACATCAGTCCTGACACAGTTACCTGTTTAGGACATAGGTTTTTGTACGTACATTGTCACAGCATTAAGGAGCTGCAGTTCAGGGTCAGAGCCCTGCTGTGCTGGACATTACAGATCCAAAGCCTAAACTGCTCCCTGCCCTGTGAACAACAATTTCTATAATTTTTTGCTACAGACTCAGAGCACTCATAGGGCTTTTGTGTATTGTTTCTCCCACTGTGATTCAAAGTAATGATCAACCTAGTTCTTCTGTATTTTTTTAATCAGTGCCTTATTTGCTTGCTTTCAACCCTCCAGGAGTGTTTCCAGTGGTTGAAAGGGCTCGTAAGCTAGGACATCAGAAAGCAGGTTGTCAAGCCTAGCAGATTTATGTACAGTAAAAAATTATAGTAAAGGTTTCATTTTTTTCCTAAATCTTTTCATTCCTGACCTATATTAAAAAGATAAATACAAATATTGATGTAATAAGCAAAACAAGGAGGATCAGGGGCTTTCTACAGGTATTGAAAGTAATGATTTAGCACTTCTTTAGGGTTTACTTTCCTGTCTAATTCTCAGTCACAGCTCTGCTTGCCATGCCTGACTAGTAAAGGCGTTCAGTAAAGCAACTGCAGCTAAACTCAACAGGAAGCAATTGTGGAATACTTTTACGATAGAACAGCTTCGTGAAAGCAGTTATTATATTCATTGTTTTCACCATGAAAAAACAGTGCTGGCATGGGGATGAGGAAAAATGTATTGATACGTGATGTTACTCTTCACTTTACTTACTGAATATTAACCAAGATGAATTCAAGCCGTGTCATTCAACTCTGAATTTGTTTAGAAAGAGGTCAAGGAGTGAAGGAGATGGCATCCCATCCGAGGTTTGACTTGCATTTCATAAAGGGATGGGGACTATGTAACTGAACTTAATTCCTACTGGATATAGTAGATTTTCTTTCAGTTCCTGTCTAGAAATAAAAATGTTCTATCCTTATTAGAAATAGGATATTTCTTTAGAAAATAAAAAAGGTCTATCCTTGTTTAAAAAAGAAAGGCTGTGATAAAAATGATGAAAAAAGAGGTAGAGGCTGTAGTGGAAAGACTTTGGATCCTGATGGCCTCTCTTGGCTAGCTGCTCTCAAAACTCTTATTTTCACCCTGTGGGGACTCAGCTGGCCTTGGACGTGACTGCTTTTTGTGATTTAGCAGAAGGATGGTGCTGTGGCTAAAGCAGCAGTGCAGCACTCGGGAGGAATCAGTACAGTTTCAGGCTCTGACACAGACTTTCTCTGGGATGTTGAGCAAATCACCTACACAAAGAGAAATCAGAAAAGCAGAGAGACAAACTCATTCAGGTCTGTGGAGATTATATCATTCCTGCTTTAGAAACTATATCATTTTTAAAAACAGTAAAATTTTTAAAAGAAACATAACATCAAAATTTCCCCTCTTACCTTACAATGAGTTTTCCCCAAATAACAATTTGGATGATTTTGTTTTTAGTAAAAACAAAGTTAAATCCTTTAAGAACAAAAATAGCTCTTAAAAAAAAAATGACAGTAAGTGTATGTCATGAAAGCACTTCAGAAATGAAGCCCATCTACAACCTGTTCTCTGAATCCACTGAGCTGGCGTGGGCACACAGACCCTCAGTGAAGGGAGAAGAAGAGGTGGTAGAGGAGAAATGGATGAAAGGCTCGGCAGATAAAACCCAAGAGCAATGCTCAATAGAATGGGTGGAAAACAGCAAGTGTAAAGGTCAAGGATGAGTTAAGGAAAGCCACTCAGTTCATTTTCCTCAGCCTGGAGGGAATGGTTGGCTACCCATTCCAAGTGAAGTGTTAGTCCCCAGGAATTGTGGTCTCCCCGGAAATTGCTCTCTGCACCAGAAATTGGAAGGTCACCTCTGCCAACCCAAATCTTAGGACCATTTTGTCACATTGCGGAGATGCGCAAAAGAATCTGCCATCCTCCCAGGCACCATATGGACCAGAGCTTGTGGCTCTTCTCACAAGATTCAGAAACGATATTGTCATTTTTCCTCTTGTTTACTGGAGGAAAAGATACTATGAAATTTTAAAGGACCGAGTGGAAAAGTAATGGACTAAGAGGAAAAGGAAGAGGCTCTGAGAACTGAATTACTGAAGAATGGAAGGAAAATTAATCCATCTTCCAAACCTTGCTTCCAGCAAGAGGAAAGAGCCACCCAAATGCAAAAAATACAGGGGAAACAGCAGTGGCTTCTAAGGTCTAAACATTTTCCTCCGTGCTGTACAATCTATGAATTTTTGACCTGTCTATGTGTGTGTACACACTTCCAGAGAGAAAGCAAAATATCATCTCTGCTCTGAAAAGTTAAATTACTAGAGAGTTTAGGAAGAGCAAAAAGCAAGAAATATGGTCCTTGTAATCACATAATTGGTAATGGATATTACAGGACACGTTCTCTGAAGTTTGCTCCTATTTTTGCAATGAATTAAGCAAGTCAGAGGAGATGCAGCAGCTCCACCTTTCTTCTATAAGACGACATTGGCACTTGAAAGGGCATGATGGCCGTGGAGAGCTTGCTTTTAATGGTGATTAAGTACACCTGATGAGTGCCAGCACCATTCCTGTTGCCCTGTAGAATACAAAAAATTCATAGCTCTCGCTAAAAAGAATGTCATGTAGAGGTCCAACCCAGAGCCCCCAGGAACCTGTGGAAGGGCTGTGAAGTATACAAGAATACAGAACTTCAGTTTCCAAAAAATGCCTTCCTAATGTGGAAATACCAGTCCATGATCAAAAATGATCTGGACTCTCAGAATTGTAAATCCCACAGAAAGTCACCTTAAAAATGCCTCTATATCTTTCGCTTTTGAAACTACTGTGCCCAAGAACAAATGAGGACAAGCCACCTTGTGGAAAGTGTACTGAGGGAACCGCAGACTCCTTGAATGTCACTGGATTTAGAAAGCAGATCTTCTAGCCACGCTGCGTCCCCAACTTCCTGCTTACAAACTGCTCAGCATTGACTCAGTAGGAATAACACCATCCACTGAATCACCCACCCATCTGCAACACCTGCTTCTTCCTTAGCTATTACGCCTTCCCTGGGATGACTCAGTTTAGCTGCTCTGAGCTTGTGAGATGGGAGAAGACTATACCTTAAGACACATGGGCTGAGGGGTATGCAAGGCCCCCTACTAATTAGCAGCTTTCTGCAATCTGGGATGCAATAATCCCTTGTCCACTCCCTGTGACTCCACGCCGTTGGGGGTTGTTTTGTAACTTTTCCAGCCCTGCCTATCTGGAACACTTTCCTGCCGAGACACTGACTCACTTCCTCTTTAGGAAGCTCACCCAAAATCCTTTTCACTTTAGCTTATAAACTATTATTAACTCCATCTGTAAAGCAAAACTTTACTCATCAGTAGAGCTAGCTGGGAATTTTCCAGTGATACACACTTTTTTATTGGAAGATGTTGATTTGTTAAAACATAAATCTTTTTTAGAAACACACCAGTTTTGCTTAGGCTTTCACCAGAAAAATTGCTTGCATCCAAAGAAAGAGAACAGCTCAGCTTAGCCAAGATACTAGCGGTTAGGTCACTGACATAGCAAAACTGGGCTATTTTGGCAAAAAAGGGACCTGAATCTAGTTCCCCTATCCTACATAGTGCCATAACAACCACCATCTCTTAGGACAGAGCAAGTTCATGGCCCCTCATTGATGCTTTTTTATTAAGTGCCAGTCAGTGGCACAAGGCCTTGGTCCTGGTAGCTTCTCCATTTCACGTCAGTGCTTAATCCCTGGCAACTGGGATTAAGTTCCATTCAGAAAACCTTCTGGTCTTTTCCTCTTTCTCATTTTCCTGAGAAACTTCAAAAGTTCTCAAGTTGTTCCCACTGAGAAGCAGGATTTTTAAAATCTTGAAATTTTTCACAGAATGGGAGAATTAAAAAAGATTCCAGGTCAGTTGTACTTACTGTTTTTACCAACAGTAGTCCCAAGCAGCAGGTCACTCCGTTCGCCTTACAAACACACAATGTGCACTGTTTTTCTTAGGACTGGTGGGAAATTTCTTTGTGATGTACCTCCACCAGAAAGAGACCACATCAGTCAAAGTGTTTCCTCTGAGGGGCCCCATATTTATTAAATTTCTGATGAGTGAGGTGAGTGTGGCTGATGGGCACTCCAAATTTTTCAGAACATAGGCACAATTGCATATTTGGATTTTGCTACAGATAAAACCTGGCTCACTACCTATGTGTCCGTGTTTTTCATGGGCTAAGAAGCAAGACTCAATTGGCAAGTGTGGCTCTTTTTTCTTTATATTCCACACACGGCTCAGGGTGAATATCTTTCAGAAGTAGCTTGGGATATTTACTTAAGATAAATTCTGGTATTTAGATATATATTCAGTAGTTTACTCTGCGTCTATATTTTTGTCTCTTTGAAAATGTGCCTTTGTGCAGTAAGAGGAATGCCATTATCATCTGAACTATATCCCTATTTTGTATTCCTGTAGTATTTCTCAGAAGGAATCATGAGGCTAATGGAACTATTCCCACTCATTTTGGTTTTGTAATCTGTTATTCATCAAGTGTTGAGCTTCTGGGCATCTTACAAACTATAGGTTGCTTCTCATCTAACAGCCAAGAAGTCCTGGAACTGCTGACCACTGTGGTCCTACAAGAGCAATCATGTGCTGTCCAGCGGAGCTGCAAGCACCCATTTGATCAAACCAACCAAACAGAATGGTGTACATCTTTCTGGAAAGCAAAGGCTTTGGTTGCTATTTAAGCTGGAATACCCTCCTGTATGAGGACACACTTTTTTCCAGTACTGTTTACTTAACTATGAGACTCTATAGATAGAAAGGGCTTCTTTCTTCTAGGAGAACTTCAACACTGAAGAGATCTCATTTCTAGGGAAAATGATTGTCATCTATTTCTAGAAAAGACATTCTTTCAAGGGTTAGCCTTGGCCATGTCTGCTTTCCACATACAAGCTGTGAAGCCATGTTTACTGCTAGAACAAAAGGACAGGGAAGGGAAATGTCTGTGCAAATGTAAATTTCAACACAAGAGTAAAGAATCTCAAAGGGTTTTGACTGCAAAGGAACAGGAAAGAAAAAATCCAAGCCAATCTGCCTTATCCACCCCCTCTATTTGTCAGTTGCTCCCCCTCCTTTAGACTGTCAGATTTCACTCCCATTCTACTGTATGGGCACATAAATCTTGCCAGAAATGCTTCACTCATTTAACACCTACCTGCTGGAGCTTAGATTCAGAGAGGGGGGAAAAAAACAACCTCAAACCCTGGCAATTCTTATAAATCACAGTGTTGCTAATCTCTTTTCAAGAGAGTCAAATGTAAAGTCATGTTCCTTCTTGTGAAAACATTACTAGCCTGTGGGTGTCAACACAGCCTTCTTTTCCAAGAAATCTGTTGCATCCCACAGTGACTCTAGAGAAATTGCACTCTGATGACAGTGAAGAGAGGCTGCTAGAAAAACATCACACGCCAGTTCCATACAACAGCAACCTCAACAAGCACTTGTTTTTGTAAGATCAGCTCTCTCTAGTTTCACAAAAAGCAGCACTGAACTTCACCATCTTACATTTTAGGGGGTTTGTTTTTACAACGTCATTGTTGCGAGCTCTTTCCCCACCCCAAAATCCCTTTTTCAGCTTCCTTATTCATTCCATGCCAAGAGACACTACCCCATTTCTTTACAAGTCTCACGAAGCATAAACAACAACTCCAGCCACCTGCCTGCTACTTTTACACGTCCTTCTACACCCTGTCTTCTAACAGTAGGACTGTCTCCTCCTCTGGGAGGATGCCTCTTTGGCACCAAGAGGGTCAGCCTACGGCTTCTGCCCTGTTTTGATAAAGGTCTTGTCTCCTCCTGGTGAAAAGACCATCCCTGGTCTCTCAAACCCTTGCAGAAACCCATCTACTTGTGAGATCTCAGGGAGATCCCATGCTGCTCCCATGCTGCTCCCCATATTAGTATCTGGAAGGTGTCCATAGACCACTTGCAGGGAAAGAGCCCTTTCCAGGAAGTATTTTTACAGCTAAGTAAAGGAAATAAGAGATGCTTTATGATGTGAGGGCAGAGCCTCAGGCAGCCAGCATCCAGTATATTACTGAAAGACAGCACCCATGAAGTACTGTAGTTGCACTTGAAGTCTCATGGAGTATGGGACTCTTCTATGTTAGAAGTTCCTCATTATCAGAACAGGAAGATAGTTTGAATTAATGTGCGTGGTGAGAAGCACCATAAACTGACCTTCCAGTTCCTGCATTAATCAATCTGAATCATTGGGTTTTACAAATTTTGTGTGTGTTTTGGTTCAGTTGGTTCATGTATTCATTTATTTGGGTAGAGAAAAAAGTTCATATATCTATGTTGGAGTAGTGTCTAGAGCTCAGACCACAACTTCGCCTTGGCCGTGTTTCTGTCCAAAATAATGACTCGGTGTGTGACAAGTTCATATGAAGTCATGGGGCTGTCTGAGAATGTTTCACTTTAGACGACACTTATCCTTTCCGATCCTCCCGCTTCCCTCTCAGCAGTTACCCCTCTGCCAGGGTGAAGTCACGATACCCCCTTTTCAGACCGCCCTGAATAAGCAACAGCACATACCACAGTCTTTGCCTGTCAGCCGATGCACACACACCTTAGGCATGAACAGGCAAAGCTTCATGCCTCACAGCCCTTAACTGGCGAGTTCGCTGGCTGACTGAGGTACGTGTCACCATGTGATACCTCATTACAGGAGGATTTGTTAAAAAATAAACAAAACTTCGAGCTACCAAAAAAAAAAAAAAGGATTTGTTCAAATCAACTATTCACATGGAAATAAGCGCCTGCTCAAGAAAACAAGAGGAAGCAATGAGCTGGTTCCACTCAACACATTGTTCTTCACTTTCACCTCCCAAACAGCAGGAGGAAGAGGCCATCTCCTCCTTCTAAAGGAGATGTTCTCACCTTATTACACAGTGGGGAGGCCTGGGTAACTGCTGCTCAAGCTTTGGTAGAATCTCCACTTTTTCTGTCTGCTTGTTTATGACTCCCTCTCTCCCTCCCAGGTTGTATCCTGCACTCCCAAGACTCAGGAGAAATCAGCACAAGAGCTGGCAGTGCAAAGTGTCTCAGGGCAGCAACCCCACCAGGCACCCCACGAGGGACCCTACTTTGGACCCCACCACAGTCCCCAGCTCAGGCCCCGCTCCTTGGTCTCATGTCAGCCTGGCTCCCTCTATGGTGCATCTGTCTCACAGTCCTCTCCAACTGTCTTTCTCCTTAGATTATCTAAAAGTCTGAGAACATCTGAAAAACCTTTTCAAAACCCATCTACAATAAGGCAGGAAAAAGGAACAGAAGGAAAAGTCACTGGAAAGCAAATGAACCCAAAGACCAAAAAAAGCACATACAAGTTTTAGAATGACCATTTGAGGGATTTGGGAGAAAAAAAAATAATCATTTTTGTATGAATTGTTTCCTATTAAAAATTGTAGGAAATTGTGATCCCAATAAGATCATTGGCAAGCTGGCATCTGTTTCATTCTGATTCATTAATCCACTCCGAGATGTCACAGCCCATATCGTGATTTCTTGGCAAGGCAAAGAGACAGTCCTTTGGGTAAATTGTCATGGAATCATGGAATCACAGAATCACGGAATCTTCAGAGTTGGAAGGGACCTCTAGAGATCATCTAGTCCAACTCCCCTGCTAGAGCAGGATTGCCTAAAGCACATCCCTCAGGGCAGCATCCAGGCGGGTCTTGAAAATCTCCAGAGAAGGGGACTCCACACCCTCCCTGGGCAGCCTGTCCCAGTGCTCTGTCACCCTCACTGTAAAGAAGTTTTTCCGTGTATTTGAACGGAACTTCCTATGTTCTAGCTTGTGCCCATTGCCCCTTGTCCTGTCGCTGGGAACCATTGAAAAGAGCCTGGCTCCGTCCTCCTTAAACCCACCCTTTAGATACTTGTAAACATTAATCAGGTCCCCCCTCAACCTTCTCTTCTCTAGGCTAAAGAGTCCCAGCTCTTTCAGCCTTTCCTCATAAGGGAGGTGCTCCAGTCCCATAATCATCTTGGTTGCCCTACGCTGGACTCGCTCCAGTAGTTCCCTGTCCCTCTTGAACTGGGGAGCCCAAAACTGGACACAGTACTCCAGTTGTGGCCTCACCAGTGCAGAGTAGAGGGGGAGAATGACCTCCCTCGACCTACTGGCCACAGTCTTCCCTATGCAGCCCAGGATGCCATTGGCCTTCTTGGCGACAAGGGCACACTGCTGGCTCATGGATAATTTGCTGTCTACCAGGACCCCCAGGTCCTTCTCCTCAGAGCTGCTTCCCAGCGTGTCCGCCCCTAACCTATACTGGTGTTTGGCATTCTTCCTTCCCAGGTGCAGGACCCTACACTTGCTTTTGTTGAACCTCATTAGGTTCTTCTCTGCCCAGCTCTCCAGCCTGTCCAGGTCACGCTGGATGGCAGCATGGCCCTCTGGAGTGTCGGCCACCCCTCCCAGCTTGGTATCATCAGCAAACTTGCTGAGGATACACTCTGTCCCCTCATCTAGGTCATTAATGAATATATTGAACAAAATTGGTCCAAGTATTGACCCCTGAGGGACACCACTCGTTACAGGCCTCCAACTGGACTCTGTGCCGCTGATCACAACCCTCTGAGTTCTGTCACTCAGCCAGCTCTCGATCCACCTCACTGTCACCTCGTCTAGCCCATACTTCCTCAGCTTGCTAATGATGATGTTATGGGAGACAGTGTCAAAAGCCTTGCTAAGGTCAAGGTAGATGACATCTACGGCTCTCCCCTCATCCAGCCAACCCGTTATAACATCATAGAAAGCTATCAGATTGGTCAGGCATGATTTGCCCTTGGTAAATCCATGCTGACCACTTCCAATAACTTCCTGTTCCTCTACGTGTTTGGAGACGACATCCAGAATGAGTCGCTCCATTACCTTCCCAGGGACAGAGGTGAGACTAACCGGCCTGTAGTTCCCTGGCTCCTCCTTCTTGCCTTTTTTGAAGATTGGAGTGATGTTAGCCTTCCTCCAGTCCTCAGGCACCTCTCCTGTTCCCCATGACTTTTCAAAGACGATGGAGAGTGGTCTAGCGATAACATCTGCCAGCTCTCTCAGCACTCGCGGGTGCATCCCGTCAGGGCCCATGGATTTATGAATGTCCAGCTTGGCCAAGTGGTCTCTGACCCGGTCCTCCTCAACTAAGGGAAAATCTTCCTCTCTCCAGACCTTCCACCTTGCCTCCAGGGTATGGGATGTGTGAGGGACAGCTTTATCAGTGAAGACCGAAGAAAAGAAGGCATTCAGTAACTCTGCCTTCTCTGTGTCTTCCATCGGTATCACACGGTACCGTGATAATTTACACCACACAAGGGCCTGTTCCACCTTCTGAATTCCCTTGCCCATCATATTACAGTTTGTATCCAGGCCAGCTTTACTTTTATGGTTAGCATCCTCATCATTTATTATTTACACTGCATCAGAAACTTGAAGTCACCATCAGGATGCCGTTTGCACAGTGTTTGGTGCTGTGACAACATATGCAACCCCACTCCAAAGAGCTTTCATTCTTACTCTGCTGCTATCTGACATATTCCTACACCGAGTCCATCCAAATAGATTTTCACCAAGTGCTTAAATGGTTGAGCTTTGGCCAAGAAGGCACCATGGAATTACTCACAGTGGCAGGCCAGATGAAACGTAAGCATCACCAATTCATCCAATTATTTTTCAATAGAAGCTGGGGCCAGAAGGGACTTTGTACGTCATTACTCTTGATATTCCAGACACTCTTGTTTGGAGTTTGTTTCTGCAGAAAGAAATAATAGTTTGTTTCATTGACAGCAGAAGACAAGTAAAAATTAGCACATTTTATGGGACATAAAAAAGTCCATTAGAAAATGATGTTTAGTGAGAGATATTTTTCATCGTGCAACACAAACCTTCACCATGTTTCAAAATAAAATATTGATGAAAAGCATATGACTGTGCTTACCAAACATTATTTTTGAGTCATCTATAAATTTAGAGAGATTATAAGAGAATAATATTGGAATATGATGGAGAAAAGTAGGGGGAGAGTAGTGGTAGTTTAAATTATATCCCTTTTTTTGGCTCTGTTCACTGAAGAAGTTAATAATTGCTTACTGTAAGTTGATTTTGGTAGTGGTTCACTTCCATGCTTTAGTTCACTTACTGCTCCTGTAAAACTGCACTTCAGCCCAAATCCAACCCATAAATACGGGCACCTCAAGAATCCTGGATTGCTTGAGAACTGAATCCAGACCTCAGTTCTGTATATGAGCCAGGACAAAAATCTAGATCTCAATGCCCTCAAATGCTGCTGCTCTAATTGTGGGTCTACATATCCTCAGCTGGGGCTTCTCTCCACTGAAAATGCAGTTATTACCCAGGGAACAAGGGGAGGACAATCTCTTTAAAAATACTTACAAAATGACAGTTGAACAGCTTAAACTCTTTCCTGAATGCATGTGGAATCTGCCTGGAAGAGATTCTATAAACAGAACTACCCGTGAATCCAAAATCTCTTTAAATTTTTATTGTAACTTGAGTTAAATTTCTGGGTTATTCAAATTTATGTGAAATTGAGATAAACTTCCAAGATTCAGTCACTTTTAATAGCATGGGATACAGACATGTATCTCAAACCTGCTGTGAAAGCTGAAACCTGGGCCAGCTTTTCATCCACGAACTGAACTTAACATCAGTAAAAAAGATGTCGTTCTCTTCTCTCCTCTCACTTCCTATACGGATTAAGAAAAAAACCCCACAAAACAGGAATATCCAGGACAGCTAGGAAAATTGTTTCTGAAAAACACAGTTCTATCTTATGCTGGCACTTCCAGTTCCATCCAATGCTTTGTTTTATACATGTACCAGCCTGCGCGCGTATGTCAAATCTGCATGGGAGATACACAGTCTCTCTACAAGCAGGGCTAACTTCAGGGGTGACCCAGGAACCTGCTTAGCAGAGCACTTGCCTGCCACCCGCCAGAGGCTGAGCACGGCTGAATTGGCACCTTAACCTGTACCAAGCCACCGCTGCCAACTCCACACAGGATTTTTCTAACTCCCTGTTCCAAAAAAAAAAAATAATCTCTCTCCAGCCAAAATCCCCTCCTGGCCTGCAAATATGTTCAGGCATACACCTCTGTGCTGTAAATGAAATAGCTGGCGTATTGCAAAACCATACTGCAGGAGCCAACTGGAACAGAGCAGAGCTAGCGCTGGGAGAAGGTGTTTGAGCTGTTGAATTTAGTGACTATGCATATGCCATATCCAAAGGAGCATTACACGTTTCGCTTTAATAGTCGTGTTGGTGGGTATGAATTTATCAGCTGGTCTTTTGATAACCGATAGCAGGTATTTTGAACAGACCTTCGCTAATTGCCTTATGTGGAAGACAACTATCTGTCTTCCTGCTTGCAAAGGAAAACTGAGCCCTTGTGCCATCCACTGACTTCAACTATAAGGGATACAAGGGACTAGAGATGTCCTGTTTAGTTCCAATGACATAGTTATTGTGCCCAGACCACGTCTTTTCAAGTCCCAGGCCAAAGAAAGCAGGGCCAACCTTTGAAATTGCTAATGAACTCTATTCTAAAGCCTGCAAATTATACATGCCTTTGGATACACAAAACATATCTAAAGCAGTGGTATGAACAGTTTAAAATTTGATGTTATGTTTTTCCTGCTTTCTAGATTTCGTCACTTTTTAAGGGGCCACATTAGTAAGGATGGAGAAAAGGGAGAAAATGAAATTAAGTAGAAGGGATTTTGCATGTTTCTTAATGAACTTGGAGAGAGACTGAACACCCTGACTTCTGGGGCAAAGAAAAGACCAAAGCACAAAATCATAAACTTTCATCCTAAGAGTTGGTACTGAGACCTGCCTGAGTCAGTGACAACAGTCTGATTTCTGATCTTTGGTATACGTGCATTCAGTTTTATTCCAATGTAATACATGATGTATTACATAAAAGTAGCATGAAATAATGAAGTAATCCTAAATTTCCTCAGCTAGCAGTACTAGAGTATCTAGAAGTCCTGAAATGGTGTGCAAGGTTTGTAAAGCACTGTATCAAACCTTTACTGGGAAGAACTTAATATTACCATCAGTTTCTTCCAGATTTTACTCTCTTAAGAAGTCAGCAAAGAAAAGTAGAAATGAAGGCTGGATGATTCCTCAGGATCATTGGTCTATTGTTTTCTATTTTTTAGAGAAGGCATGAGTCTCTACACCCAACAGAGACCTGTCTGATCTGGTAATAAAAATCCCCAGCAATAAAGAATCTATTAAACTCTCGTGGAACACAGCACACAGTAATGCAAACTAAGTTCATAAATTTGAAGAGCATCTGTAAGGTCCTTCTTGCCTAGGAGCACACAACTGTGCAGCAGAGGCTGCACCTGACCATGTGAGACATGAGGGTCCTTCCTGAGAACAATTCACCCGTGCACCTGAGCCTTGCAGGCAGAAGATACTCCTATAGGCAGCTCTTCCCCTCTCACAAGCCTGAGCATGAAGCAAGGAAAAAAGCTTTTAAGAGAGGAGAAAAGAGAAAAGGGAACATGCATCAGCTTGGGAAAGCATAGCCACTCTCTGTATGAATGAACAGCAGGCTTCCCCAGGCCACCTTTAGCAGCTGTCTGTTAGCTTAATTTCACACTTTCCATGTGTGTGTGCCCAGCAGGTGAATGCGGCTTCTACACACCATCCATGCGCACCTTCCCATCTTCCAGTGACCAGCAGGCCCTTTGACACTCGTGTCCACCTTCCCAGTGGTCAGTTCTCCCAGTGCTCAGAGCGGGTAGGAAGCTTGCACGGCCTCCCCATTGCTTAGAAAGAAACTCTCCCATCCCAGGAAGTTTTTGGACCCCAGTGTAGTCCATTGGCATCTCACTTCTAACTATGATGATTTCCCAGTTGGCCTGCAGTTTGCTGCCGTTTGCCTGTGTGAAGTCTCTGCATTTGGGCTTTCCCTTCATTCACCAGCGAGGGGAGCAAAGGACACTTTTCTCCTTGGAGCTCCTGGCTGCAAGATTTACAGTCTGGGATCTGTCTGGGATTCTTTTCTCATTTGGTGGCCAGGTCCTTTGACACCTTAGGTACTGTGCTGTCATCTGGGTCCCCAGGGCCAAGCCTGCCGTCATGTATTTTACCTGATACCCAACATGGAGAGCCTGCATGGAGAGGTGGAGCAGCCTCCTCAGGAGAAAGGAGGGTGCTTCCTAGTGCTTTTCGAAAACCCTTGAGCAGCTATTGCCAGATCCTAGGGCAAACTGCAGCCCCAGCAGGCACTGCCCTGTTATTACTCCCTGAATTTTTGAGCTTCAGTGTTAGGAGGCAGTGAGGGACAAGCTGCTCCCTTGGGAAGGGGATCCGGGACCCCAGCCTCATAACAAAGCATACACCAACTCCAGGGCCCATTGGACTCACTGTGCAGTTCCCTGGACAGACAGAAAAATAACCTATCAAAAAGAAAGAAAAGCATAGCTGTTTGCTGACCTATGGAAATTAGTTAATCCACATCAGCGGATGAAGAGCACAAAGGAAGGATCAGGACCATGCAGGCCAGGGAATGGGGTACGGCATGAGTAGAGGAGGAGGGAGAAGGATGCAAAGTGGTGTTCTTGGAGGTGGCAGACCATAGTATTGGTTCACCTGCTACAGGTGAGCACCCATTGAGCACCCATTGTGCTATGCAGCAGGAGAAACCCTGGCTGGCAGCTCTGTGGAAATGGGAGCTGCACGTCCTCCCCTGTTTACTACTGTGTAATAGCAAGAGATCTCTCCTCTTTGAAGCATCTTTGTGCTTACAGTTAGATAAAAAGCAGCCCTACGCTTATTCTTTCCCTTTTTACCTACGGATGGGAGTAAAGAGCTCCTTACGTCTCAAGCTCCAAATCACTGGTCTTACGATAAATATACCAAACTCCACTTTAAGAAAATGCAAGACATAGGAAGTGTTCACAAGAGTCAAGAGAGATAGATTATCACATTAAACAGTCTTGGCAATGTTTAAAATTTTCCATGTATTTATACATTTCCTGTGGTGCAGCTGACTTTCTATACAACCCAGAAAAAACAAGTTGGCCCAGCTTGGAAGAATCTCATATGCTTCAAGGTATTTGTCTAGGCTCACCAAGCTCATTTTTGGTTTTGCTTTAAAATTCTACAGTGACACAGAACTAACCACACAGCAGCTATTTCAGACAAGGCAATGTGGTATTTAAAAGTTTAATATTGTAATCTTAAACCCGTAGCTTGGGTCTGCTCACCCTAATATACTTTCCTTGGAGCGATCTTTTATAATCATCTTTAGGAACTGTGCATGAATCTTGTCCTTAATCTTGTGTTTTCTATACATTTTTAAAAATCTAAAAAACAAGTAATGATTTTACCTGTTTAAGCACAATATAAACCCCAAATATATATTTTAAAAAAAAAAACTGCAGCAAAATACCCAAGCAGATGAAAAATAACAACATATATAGAAACGAGATAGTGTTTTCAGCTAATTATTTTTTGAAATGAAGCTGTTTGGGTGTGAGAGTGCAGGTAGAGGTTTCATAGTCTTCCAGATAGGTTTTATGGTTTTTGACACATAACTGACAAAAGAGTCCTTTCAAGAGAATGAAATAAAAACTACTTTATTTTTCTCCCTAGCACAGTCTCTTTATTTTTCTCCCTAGCACAGTCTCTTTATTCTAGCTAAAGCACGTTATGATGAAGAGTAAATGCTTTTGTCTGATTACTTGGCCAAGATTGCAGAGAAATCTGGGTCCTGTCCCTGCCAGGTGAGTTTCTGGACCTGCTAGGGTCAAACCCCCAGCTGATGCAGAGAGCTAGAGACTAGTTATATTGCAGGTAGTCGCTGCCTTGTTCCACTTTTCCAGAACAGCAGGTGAGTACCTACAGAGCTGTGGCACACATACAGTCCTGGTTTCATCCCCAGATGATTTTCTTTGCAGCTTGCCTAAGGAACTGTCTGTCTCCTGCCCTGCCTAGTCTCACCTCCTCTCCTCTTTTTCCTTCTCGCCCAAGCCCTGATGAAGAGCGATGTTTCTGTGCAAAACATGCTCCCGTTGTTTCCCCTGTAGTACACCAAATGCAACATAATTCGCTTCCCTGATTCGGTTCAGGAAGAGCATCAAGCAAGAAATTTGAAGAGCTCCATATGTTTAGCCTGTCAAGAAGAAGATTGAATACTGTTTTATTATAAGTACCTTATGTACTTTAATCGAGCAGAAGCCAAACGTGAATCAATATCTGGGAGTTAAATCTGGAAAAATTCAAATGAGAAATAAGGCACAATGCTTTAAGATAATGACTAATTATTTGCACAAACTACCACGTGAAGAGGTGAATCCTTTATCTCAAGCCCAGGTGCCTTTCTGGAAGACATGCTTTAGGCAAATACAAGATGTTGAACCCAGGTTAAGGGTAGCTGGGTGAAATTTTCTGGAAGTCAGATATCTACTAATCACCTGGTTTTTGAATGTATTTAACTTTAATACAAAGGATTCAAGACAGAAAAATAAGCTAAAAGATTAAAAAGTCAATCTGCAGTTTATACCATTCAAAACTGGTAAACCACAAGAAAAGATTATAATATTCTCTTCACCATGGAAACACAAATGCACTGAAGAAATCAAAATGTTGGTGGTTGTGTGATAGAAGACAAAATGGGACCTGAGGGCTGTGAAGTGAGTTGTTAAAAATGAAAAAAAAAAAAGAAAGAGTTGAGGAAATCTGGGTGACTTTGTTACAGACAGAGCATATAAAGACCCAAGGACTCAGTCTGCAAAATGCATCCTGTAATCGCAATGGGAGGAAAGCAGCAAAAGGCGCATTACTTGGGAAAGACACTGGTTAACCCCACAGACTACACTCAGAAAGCTAGGCATGCAACAGCAAGTCAAGGATGAAGGCTGTAAGGTAGCATGGCGAGATGGAAGATGATGAAAAATAAAAATCAAGCTATCCAAAAAGTTGGGTCAGCAGTTATTAGATTTAAAATTTTATGCCATTTCACAAATCTGATTTTAACTGATTTTAAAAACATTCCCTTCCTCTGTGACAGTGGAAGGCCAACAGTGTGAGGTTGTTGGTGACCAGTTTTCAATTTAGCAATGTTTTCTGTTGCTAAGACATAGATGTGATTTTCCTGACTGCCTGAACCCGGTTATGAGTGAGTATTCTATTATAAATAAATGTGTAAACTGACTATTTCACTTGGATACAGAAATCAATGTCACTAACGTGAGGAACTACATATAACTATAAATTCAGAGCTACTGGTCTGGTTTCTGGGAGACCAGGGTCCCGGGTCCTGCTCCAAACCCTGTTCCCAAGTGTTCTTAAGCAGAAGTTTTGGCTGGGAGAGACCTATGTGAATGCAGCCCTCTACTGTGCAAGCATCTACATATGAGAAAATTATTTGCATTCCCTTTACCATTCATGGGGACACAGGCACTGTGGCATGTCTTAGCTTATTTACATGCCTGAAAAAGTCGTGGAATCATGGAATCACCTAGGTTGGAAGGGACCTTTCAGATCATCTGGTCCAACCTTTAACCTAACACTGACAAAAACCGTCACTAACCCATATCACTAAGCACTACGTCTACCCGTCTTTTAAACACCTCCAGGGGTGATAATTCCACCACTTTCCTGGGCAGCCTGTTCCAATGCTTGACAACCCTTTCAGTGTAAAAATTTTTCCAAATATCCAATCTAAACATCCCCTGGTGAACTTGAGGCCATTTCCTCTTGTTCCTCTGTTACTTGGGAGCAGAGACCGACCCCCACCTCTCTACAACCTCCTTTCAGGTAGCTGTAGAGAGTGATAAGGTCTCCCCTCAACCTCCTTTTCTCCAGGCTAAACAATCCTGGTTTCCTCAGCCGCTCCTCATAAGACTTGTGCTCCAGAGCCCTCACCAGCTTTGTTGCCCTTCTCTGGACTCGCTCCAGCACCTCAATGTCTTTTGTAGTGAGGGGTCCAAAACTGAAAACAGTACTCAAGGTGTGGACTCACCAATCAGACAAGTTGTGTCCTTAGACAGACAGTGGTATTCTATATCTTGCTGAAATATCACTAGGATAAGTCCACTGCCAACTCCAGGAATGTTTCTGAGCTGTGGTCTGGTGAAGCAGGGTGCTGCTGACACCACAAGAGGAAGGAAACTAGAACTAGCAGTTCTCAGAAAGAGATGGATCACTGCCTGTTCATTACCCTCTATGCCTGAAGTCTTTTAGCCTGTAAATGATGAAATTATACAGTCTCACTTCTCTCCAGCAACTCCAAACTTCCAAAGGAAGCTGATGGCAGCTTGTCTCCAATAGTCCTCCATTTCCAATACGTTCTTGCTCTCCCTCATTGAATATTTTTCCCCTTTGCACAGATTATCCTTGTCCTCTTGGATACTGTTTCTTCTGTCCCTGGAGTAAATCAGGAATAAGCTGGAGTAAGTAAGGGCTGAGGGCCATTTTGCTCTCAGCAGCTTCTGGGAGGGCTTCCCAAAGTTGCGGGATACTGCAGCCTGTCACTGAGGGATAATGGGGATTAGGTAACTACCTTCTGCCTGGCTTTTTTTTCTTCTGAGAAAAAGCAGCTTTTTTTTTTTCTCAAAGCAGCCACAGCAGTTAGCCAATATTAGGTACCTCGAGGGTTGTTTCTATTGGGAAACGAAGCTGGTGTTGGAGCTCGGTGCTTTGTGCAAGGCTGATTGTTGAAAGAGGATGTCAGGAGCCCTATTTCCCTGAACTCAGCATGGATGGACAATAGTACGCAGTTTCTATTTCAAGACTCTTTTCAGACAACACAGTCCATAACACAAGTTCTTCTTTCCCTTGGTCTCTCTCTCTATCTCTGCACAGCTTTATCTTAATAGCAGATGACAAGTAATTTTTTGGTGCGTCCTCATTTTCCATCTCCTTCTCTATTTCTTTTGCTGCAGACAGAACATGAACATTTGGCTGGTATTAATTCAGTCCATAGGTCTTTTTGTTCTCTGTGTTCTTATTGAGGCTACCATTTAGATGGATTTCTCCCATCAGGAACAACGAGGGCATTAATTTGTCCACTGTTTCAGTGACTTGAAGGTAGTATACTCAGCAGATTCAAAGCAGAGATGTGACTGCATATGGGTCAAAGACACAATATGCTGAGGGCCATTCACTCATCAAGACAATAGTACCTCAGCTGTAACTTCCTCAGCCTCTACAGTTGAGGCATGTGCAATTGCAAACCACTGAGGACAGGTTTGTTTCCTAATACAGATGAGTTCCAAGCCAAAAACTTAATTTTATGAAAGCCGTGTCACACCAGTTTACGTCCACTCAAGATGCAACTCTCTAAGGGTGCAAAGTCAAAAAAGGCAAATAGTTGTCCCAAACATGAAAGGGTGTTTATATGAAAATGCTGAAGTACTTCTGCAGTTCTCTTTCTATACAAAAAGACTACTTTGTTTTTAAATTGCTTTTTCTTATGTGGTATGGCTTATACTTGATTTCAAGCTAAACCACATCCTAGCCCACTGTTCTGGAAGGCTATACATAATGGACAGGCAGACAGTGAGTAGACCCTCAGCAATTCGCAAGATAATGTGAGACACAGTACACAAGAAAGCATATGCAAAAGCTTCAGCTCAGTTCCTATCAGAAATCACTGCTTTGTTTATTACTTATTTTCCAGGTTGGCTTGCAAGTAGGTTGTTTCCTGTCAAACTGCGTGCCCACATTTCGAAGAGCCTCCTAAATCAGACCCGTGATAGAATAGCATATAAAACTGAACTGTTGAAATACAATTTTTTTGAAAATCAGGTCAGAGAAATCCTGTCTATGAAGAGGGTCAAACAGTAGAAAGAAGAGGAGAGAACAGAAAAGAAAAAAAAAAAGAAAAGAAAAAAAAAAAAGAAAAGAAAAAAAAAAAAGAAAAAAGTATAGATGTCTTTCCTGTTCTCATTTAGCCTGAATAAGAAATTAGGGAGGGGAGGAGGTAGGGAAGAGGAGGACAGAACTAGAACAAAACTATTTCAGGCTTCTTTATGACTGACAATCTTTATTATTTACATATAAAACCAGACTGGACAAAGCACTAAAAATACACCGTATCTCGTTGGGAACAATCCTATACCAGCAGGGAAATGTAGCAGTTGACATAAGTGGCCTTTTTCTATCATTAGCCTCTGTGATTCCATACCCATTTTATCCACAGCATGTATGCTTCTTACAAGTCTCTCTGTAATAATAGTACCAGAAATACAATCCACTGCAGCGCTCATTCTCTACACTACTGAGGAATTGGTGCTTTTTAATGCTTGTCATATTGGTGTGGACATTGATGACAGGCGCCCTTATGCTCCTCTCTATTCCACCAGTTTTATACCAGCATAATTCAAGCAGAAAAAAATGTACAAGCAGAATATCTCACACAGGTTTTGGGGTGATTTCTACAGAAAAGAGCAGATGACACATCGTGCTACAAAACTCCTGGAGAAGATGAGCACTGTCATCTGCCACTGGCATACACACAACTTACTTATCAGGCACTAAACAACTGCCTTGACTTTTCCACTTTCTCCCAGGCCTCCAGGTCTGGAGTTATCAATCTTGGTTATACTAAAGTTGTCTTATCAGTATTGCAGCAGAAGCTATTTTTACAGGGCAAATTCCCCTGACCTGATAATTATAGGGAATCTTCATTACCAAAAGTATGAGTCCTATGAAGAGTTTCAGTTAACACCAGATTAGTCCCTAAAGCACTCTCTGGGAAGGTAGAAGGCCATACAGGGGACCTACTATAGGTTTTGAACGCTAGCCAGCACTCAAATATCGTATGCTGTCTTTCCCTTTCCAGGTCACCACTTAGCGGGAGACTCCAGCTTGTTTAAGCACGTGAGTACTCTAACTGAAGCCAGAGTACTCTAACTGAAGCCAAAGTACTCAGGAACTTTTTTCAATCAGGTTTTTGTTTCAGACTCTTCTCACTGAGGCTATCTGAAGATCACCTGTGATGTGGCTTTCTCCATATTATTAAAGAACTGACCTGGCATGGCATGCAGCTCTATGCCAGGCAAGTATTATCTAGGCTGACATTCATCGCCACGCATTCAGCTTCTCATTGCAGGCTTGTGGCTTTATTGCTTGGTGTGGCCAGTACTCAGGGAGAGCGGGACCTTTGGGCTTGGCTGTCCCACATTTCTTACTGCAGATGCTCTTGTAGCATTTTGTGAAGTCCAAAGGATTTGTGAATACAAATTATCATCTTAGAGACATTTCTAATTCCAAGCCAGCATAATTTCAATTCATAGAATAGATATGTTCCATGCACAGAAAACCCGAGCTTTCATTTAGCCCCTTTCCGCAACTGGAAAAGGGTAACTGTTATGTCAGAATTAGAGTAGGTTGCCCTTAACACATTAATCATGAACTCACTTTGGTTGTTTCTGACCCAGTTGTATCAGTTTAACAAGAGAATAAAGAGTACTCCTCACAAAAGCATACTCTTCCTACTCAAGCTGTCTAGTCTGCGATGTTTAACATTCAACTTGACTGATGATTATTGCAGCGCTACGTGCATGGACGGGTGTACCAAATGCCTGACGCTTTCCTTCACTTGCGTTTCGGATTCCGGGCACCCGTCATGCCATGGCTTAACAGCAGGAGCAGCGGCCAATGCGGCTTGTGCAAAAGTCCTGAAATGCCATGTTTTACAAGCTGAAATACAAAGTGATAACTTCAGGAAGTTTGTTCATACTTTGGATAGGTGAATAGGGAGGAAGCGAGTGCATGGGTACGGAATGAGTGAATTATTTAAGCCAAAAGTCGAGAAATGCGAAGGAGGGATGTCAGGTCTCTGGAAGAAGCTGGACTGCACTGTACTCCTTCATCATCAACAACAACAGCGTGGGTGTTCTGAATGCTACCAAGTCCTGCATTTTGACAGGAAATCTTAGGCCACCACAAAAAAACATCTGTTCAAATTCGACTTCACCAACACTTCTGTAATTTAGCAACTTGCCAGTTGCATAATAAAATGAAACTGGGCATATTGCCTTACGTTTGACACTTTGGTTTATTTGCATTTTGCATAGGTGCCCAAAGATCATCGTGCAATGATTGATGAGAAAGTCACACTGTTCTTGCAGGTTCTTAGATTATTAGGCATTTTTGGACAACTGAGATAATATCACATGAAAGCTGAGAGCCAGAGGGCTTTTTTAAACCTGCTTTTCTAAGGTAAAGAAGTTCGTGTATTTCCACTGTAGGTGTATTTTTAATTATGTGCAAGTATGAGTGCCTGGCAATATTTTTTGTACCTGTTCACCAATTTAAAAGAAAAAAAATCTAACAGGAAGCAGGGAAGGGTTGTCAAAGGTACAAATCTCAGCCAAATTCATTAAAACAAGAAGAGAAAGAGCTAATTAAAATCTATGTGAGAGAAAAGAAAGGGCAAGAGGGAGAGAGACAATGAAAGAGATACTATGAATATCTAGCTATGAGAAAAACTTCAGTTACAGTTCATATTTTTATAAAAATTAAGTTGATCAAACTCAAAACAAATCCACAGTAAACTAAGCTTTCTTTATACCAGTGCTTGCGGAGTTACTTGAGGTTTTGGTTTCTTTATGCAATGACATTTTCCTGCATAGTATTCCTTACACATACTACTCAGCTACGTATACAGGAGAGGCTGGAATTAAACAATGGGAGGCTGGAATATTTAATGGATAAATTTAGAAGTGAGGGAGGGATTCTGCTGTACCAATTGGACTTCACCATCTCCCTTTCCTTGGCATCTAGAGAAAACTCCATTAGAAAAGCAAGAATGCATGATGAAGTAAATCACAATTTTTTCCCTACTGAGAGCTTCAGACATACAAATGAGCTCTTGCCAGATAGCAAATGAGATTGTGTCATTTCCAAACAACTGATTCAGAGAAAAAAATAATTGCAGGCACCTTGAGAGTCCTCTCAGATTCAAAACTGCAGAGATCGTTTTGCAGAAGTGAGCTTTGCTCATGGATTACAAATGTTTATGCCAAATTTCAGTTTCAAATGCTTTTGCCTGTGTGTGAGTATTTGTGAAATTATTAATCCTTGAAAGCGGGGATTCATAATAATGGAGTTATTGACATTTTCTTGGCTCTAACTTTGCAGATGTGGTGCTAAGGACAAGAAATATTCCCACTGTTTGATGAAAGGGGTTCCCAGGAAACACTAGCAGTAATCATTCTTCAAGGAGAAGATGTTTTCTGTCATCTGGTTCTTGACAACTATAAATAAAGGACACAATCTGATTTTTATGCACTATTTCTACAATATGAGAGACGTAATGATATATCACACAGTTTGCAATATAATCCATATACACAGTGGTGAGGTTATAAACAAAGCATGTATATGCCGCAACTGTTTGTGTTTTAAGAAGTGCTGTGAAGCAGAGGTTCACAACTGCACTTGTTGGCCTTGGTTAACCCAGAAACTCCATTTCTTATGTTATAGCTAAAGTGTTTCAGAGACAAATGTTGATACACAGGCAGAGGATGAATTCAGTATTTGTTTGCCACCATAATAGAATTGTTATTAAAAGCTAACAAAGTGAAAGGCTACCATTTTTTTTCCTCAGCTATGTCAGATTAAGATATTTGAAACCAGAAATACAGACAATACAGTGTGTTACTCCTCCCCAAGCCTGGAATATCTCTAAATGAAGCACCAGCACTCCCTCGGAGAGCAGGGGAGTTGAAAAGCCCTGGCAGGGTTTGGTCCTTCTCCTTGAGCTCACAGACGAGCTCTGCTCTCCTGTTCCTCTGCAACAGCAATGAGTTGGGAGCCCACCAGGAAAGGTTCAGAAGAGGTAACCAGTGAACTTTCATGGTTAGGGGACACATAAACCTTGGAAATGTCTTTACTTTGGAACACAGTGTGATTCAGTGGGTCCTGAGCTAGCACTGGTGCAAGTCAGACATGCCAGCATCCTCCTCAATGAGGACAACAGCTTAGACCCACACGGGCAAGGCACCAAACTCAAGCTCTTAGATTTTCACCAGCAGGACTGCAACGATGCAGCTATGCTGCTTCCCATCCAGAGACTGCCAGCACCTCTGCAGTGAGCTCCAAGCAGTGAGTGCCTCTTGTGTGCTCATGGCCTCTGGGCAGCAAGGGCATTCTGCACGCCCCAGGAACATGGGTCTATGACATGTGCAGACATGGAGAGCAGAGGAATTTCCCTTCCCTTCCCTTCCCTTCCCTTCCCTTCCCTTCCCTTCCCTTCCCTTCCCTTCCCTTCCCTTCCCTTCCCTTCCCTTCCCTTCCCTTCCCTTCCCTTCCCTTCCCTTCCCTTCCCTTCCCTTCCCTTCCCTTCCCTTCCCTTCCCTTCCCTTCCCTTCCCTTCCCTTCCCTTCCCTTCCCTTCCCTTCCCTTCCCTTCCCTTCCCTTCCCTTCCCTTCCCTTCCCTTCCCTTCCCTTCCCTTCCCTTCCCTTCCCTTCCCTTCCCTTCCCTTCCCTTCCTTCTTCTTTAGGTCTGGCCATTTCATAACCACTTAGGAAGAAAATGATAAACATAAGCCACACAAACCCTGGAGCTACTGGGCAAACAGGCAAAGAAGGTACCAATCCAACACTCTGCATTTGAACATTTCCTTTGCTGTTTTCTTCTTATTCAAGCTCTTTTTTATATTCTGTGGCCTGAAAAAGCATGGGCTCCTTCGTTATCATCTCTGAGTTCCCAGGAAATTTCTTCTCCCTCCTTCCTTCTTGCTGCAGGATTACAGCCATTCATCCATGTGGAGTCCATCGCCTGCCTGGTTGCAGCACAAGGCGGGGAGTGAAAAATAAAAACTGTGAAAGTTATAACTGCTAATGTTTGCATCACCAAATCTGTAATGAGGATAAAACTTCATAACCATACCCCAGCACTGGAAGATTATGCACATCTTTGAAAAGTAGATTTGATGCTCTGGCCATTCCCCCCTGATCATCTGCCTGCAGATTTGCAGCAATTTTTACATGAACAAAGACCTTTGCTCCATCATAGCAGTATCTGTTTGCAAGCAAATGACCACACCAGGAAATGTGAGTTCTCAGGCTATCTAATGACTCTATCAGGATGGATGTGTCATTGCTGTTCTCACAAGGCATCATAGAGCCTTGCACAAAGTCATGTGAGAGTGAGTGAGAAATCAGCTGAATCTAATCAGAAGGAATGGGATAATTAATACGAACTCCGTGAGGAAGTGTTTGTAAAGTGATATGCAGGGTTCTCTGTTTAGTGGCTCATTATTCAACCAAGCCCTAGTAAAGCTTCGCTGTCTCCATGGAGCACAATGCAAATAGAAAAAAAGCTTCATTTTCCCCATCCTGTCACTGTAGTCCATAATTGAAGCTGATCATACTTTCCCATTTTTCACAGAAATTTTCCACAATCTGGATAGGGGCATCTAAACTGTTATTAGAAAGTGCTAGCTGAGGAGACAAAGGCAAGCTGGCCAGAGCTGCTTAAGGAAGGCAGCCCCACTGCTCTCTGGCTTCTCCTGAGTCTGCTCGAAGCGTGAGGAAGCAAGCAGATAATAACAGATTTCTGGTGAGAAAAGGAAAGTATGGGTGAGGCAAGCTCTGCAAAGAATTTCAAGCTCACCTGGGGAGGTTTTCTTGGAAAGTAGCTTTCTCTTTGAGAGATAACCAGATAAACCCAGCATTGGCAGGAGATGTGGAATCTCACCCACCCCATGACACTGCATTGTATGCAAAGGGAAATTTCAGTCAGCAGAAGGGAGGGAGGAAAAAAAAAAACATCAAGCTGGCAGTTGCCAACGGAATAGATCCAACATGACATGACATACTGCTGCTGCCACAAGCCAACCAGTGTTCCTTCTGCCCCACCATCCACCTTAGAGCATAGTAAATGCTCTTCCTTTCCATACTGCCAAGGACTTGTTTGCTAATGGACTGCTGACAGATGGGTGAGAATATTTGTTTGATTTTTCCCCTTTTCTTTACTTAAAAAAAAAAGAAAACCACTTGGGAAGAAACAAATGCCATCCTTTCATGCATTCCTCTGCAGTCTAAGGAAATATGGGCAACCCCCTGTTGGTTTAAATAGCCTTTCTGAAAGTTAAAAAAAAAACAAAACAACACACCAAAAAACCAAACCAAAACCTTCTGTGTCCTTTTATGTGAAATGCAACAATGAGGCATCAGGCTTTCTTCCAATTTGTGCAAGAAATGCAGTCATTTAACAGTCTTAGGCACATCGAAGCTGTGCTTCATAGCTGCTGCTGACCAACAAAGAAGAGACCACCACAGTTGCAGGGGAAGGACATACAATCAATGTGCCCCAGGTTTTAGGGTAAAATCTAAGTAGGAAACCAAGGCCAATACATGAACAAAGACATAATTTAACTGGAGAGCTGCACGGTGAATGTTTTTCTTTATTTCTCCCTTTTTTAGTATCCACAACCACAATGACTTTTCTTCCTAGGACTTCCGCAAGTCTGCCAGAGATGTCCTGGGCAGAAATGCATGTGCCCACGCAGGGTACTGGATGTTCAGAGACCTTTTCCCATCTTCAGTGTGTTAGACTCACTATGCTTGGGCAGAGAATCTGCCTAGGATTCAGATTTCCCAGCTGTGTCTTCTTTCTCTGCCCAGAAACTCTGTCCAGACAGGATCTGAAAAATACGTGTCCATTTGGCCTGAATTTCTAGATGTTCAGCAGCCCAGAAGGAGTGATATTTCCAGTCAGAAAATGAGACAAGATCAACAAAATCCAGACACATGACAGCTGTATCTCTTCCAACACAGATGAACTGGAGGCATGCTCCCTTGGAAGGCACTTTCATCTTACACCTCAGTTTCAGTAACTCCAGTAACACACTGGAGCCCGTTGTATCAATTCACCCTTGTTTCAGCAAATCTCAGCTGAACCTTGCTTCTAGGCTCCTGTTAGTGAGCCCTGATGGGCAGACGAGGAAATTAGAGTGTGTTGCCTAACTCCAGGGTCTTGGAGAACCAAAAGTAACCCCAAATCCCAGGCAGTGGTTAGTATGCAAATGTGAGGGTTGTCATACATGTAAGGGATGCCTCCATGGAAAGAGAGAAAGAGAGACCTACCTTAAATCCATTGCCAATGATAACTCAGAAATGAAGGAACTGGAGCGCAGATGGAGGAGAAGTGGGTTCCTGAAACGTTCGCTGGGAGAGCAAACTGCACTGCTGAATTCAAGCACCGTGACTGACATGCCCAGTTTCCAGACAAGCTGCAGTTTAGCCAAGCTGTCCTAAAAGCGGCAGGTATGTTTGCGGTAGAACAGATGTATCCTGGGAGCATGTAGCTATCACTCCACTCGAGCAGAAAGGCGGTCATACCAAAAAGGCAACAGAACCCCCTCCCAGAATCAAAGTTCAAAACAACAAAAAAATAGCTGAATGTATTTTTTCCCCATTTTCTTCTTTCTTTTTCTCTTGTTAGACACATTAGATCTGCTAGAAGGATTTTTTTCTCTTTTTTTTCATGAATGCAAAACCATGTGCAAAATGTGCACATTGAGGATATAATAGACAGACAATTGGGGGCTGCCAAAGCCAGGAGGAGGAAAGTTTCTAAAAGCTAATGGTTTCACAGATCCTTACAGTTGCATTTTGTTTGTTTCCTTGTTGTTGTCATCTGATACAGAGTAGATTCTGATAAGAATCACCAAAACCAATGTTTTTATTATTTGAAGCACTCTGTACGTTATGTCAGAATCAATAGAACAGTTTATATTAAAAAGATGTGTTGTAGCAGTCATTCAAACAGAGCAATTTGTATGCAAGTGCAACTGATCAATCCAATAAAAATGATTGCCAAGTCTCCTGAGCCTTATAGAAATACTTTTAATAAAGACATTTTTAATAAAAAAAGAAATGAAATATATAGCAGCATAGGATTCAAATGGAAAGGTAACCTTTTCCGAACAACTGAGAAAAAGAATTTACACTTTGATTAAAGCCTGTTTTTATTCAATTATTGATGGAGTATGGATATTTTAGTAAGGAGTATTATTTATTTTTAAATCCTGGATTGTTCACTCAGATCCCATTTGTCCATACAGTTATTTGAGAGGAAGTACCTAACTCCAGGATAACTTCTCTTCCCAGACTTAAGGAAATAAGGTGCATCTTTAAGCTTGTATTGCACTATCTCCACCATAAGATATTGAAATACCTGTTCAGAGAAGAGTGGTGGGGGATAACTGCTGCCTTTCACTCAGCACTCCTTTAACTCATCAGTGCTCAGAGTTGGGCTCAGCCCATACTCAGCCTAACACAGATGCGACTCTAAGAAATTTTACTTCTAATGTGTCAGAAAGGACCTGAAATACCAGTCTAAGGAGACGACACTTTCTGTAAAGAAAAAAAACCAACACATTTTCTGGGATTAGAGGCTACAGTGTATCTGTATGCTGTTAAGAGAGTCACCCCTCACTGGAAAGCAAAGCACACAGTTATCTGGTGTTCAGCTGAGTCAGCGTTAGTAGCAAAGAAGCGGTGCTTCCAAGGAAGGAAGGAGAGGATGCCTCTTTAGATTTGCTTAATATAAGTCTTCCTTCTTTCCGGCTGTGGCAGGGACCATTTTATAAGAGGACTCCCCCATTCAAGTTTCTTAACCATGGTTGGTTTTGTTCCAGCTTCAGAGGTTGGGTTATGATGTGATTTGGTACGTGGTGATACAGTAAGTGCAATCTGCAACGTGTCACTGCCTTTGCGTGAGGAAAATGGACACCTGCCTTACTGCGTCTGTGTCTGTAACTGATCAAAGGCAATAAAGCTGCCGTTTGCGACGCACATGACATCCGTTATCTCACAGTAACATGAACACGTGCTGTGACGACCTGCTTACACATTATCTCTGGGTAGATGGGGAACACTTGCCAGAGGGTTCTTATGTCACAAGACGAAATAGTCACTTTTATGCTAAGATTTCTTCCTTACACTACAGATAGATTCAAATAGGTGTCTGCTGGTTTGCCAGTTAGAAGGAAAGCTAACTTGTTAACACTTGCTCATAAAGAAAGTCCTCACTCAGGTTTCTCAGACATAGACATTGGGCTTGTAAGTCATTTCCAGGCTACGATTTGGCTGGAGGTACTTGGTTTCTGTGGGATTAATTTTTGAAATTACAGTTTCAGTGAGCGGACTCACCTTTCGTGGTCTTACCTTGAATTTATAAGCCTCTGCACGAACCCGGATAAAACATCCTCCTGCTCTTTCACCAAAGAGATGTGCCCATCCAGACTCTGTTGCCTGTTGGTGAAAAAGGCAGAGCAGTTGGGTTACAGAGCTGCTTGTTGTAGAAGTCATTTGTCCTGTCTGCTGCAATTCCTTCAGCCTCTGGGGAGTCATAACTATTAGCTGTCCAATAGCTACATCAGCAGGAACAAAGTGATAGAACTGAGGCCTCCCCACCACAGTCACAAGCCCAGATGATGGAGACAAAACAAGAAGTGTTGCCACTAGTCGCTATCAGGCAGACTGAGGCTTGCATATTTGTGGGGTACACGAAATGAATGACCTTTGGCGTGATACATACTTAGTCATTAATACACAAAACCCAGTCATCCAGCCTACTGCTTCTCCCACATTACCAAACTGTTTTCATATTCCAGAAAATAAGTATTCCTGTGAAGTCATCCCTCCCAGGCTGCTCTCTTTCCCTAGATTATGTCCCTTTCAACTTGGGACCAGAACTCCGGATAGCAACATGAGAAAAGCAATCATTAGAGACATATTTAATTAACCTCTAACATTTAGACTCACAGATACAAGAGCAGTCATTCCTGACATCAAGGTTGCCACTGACGTACGGCAGCATAACGTAGGTTTGTGTGAAACAGAAACAAATGATGTCTAAAATGAGTAACCAAGCTCACAGTGAGAAATAGGTGAGGTAGTTCAGAAAATGAGATCAACCAGCTATCTTTTGACATTGCAATAACATTTTTCTGAGCTATTTCTTTATCGAGGAGAGCCAGAACAAATTCAAAAGCCTGACAGTGACCATTGCCAAAGAGGAATATGCCTTTACTAAAAGTATTTATTTCCTCCTCTGATGCTTAGTGATGTGCTCCATCAGATTGGAGTCCACTAGGGGGTCAAGGAGGCTGAATCAGACATCAGCTTCACAAAAACAGTCTGGAGAAACACCCACCGATTTTATCTTCCAAAAGACAGACTTGTTATCACGATCTCTCAAACTTTCACTCACATGTGCAGTAACTCATGTCAAAGCATTGCCAGTACACACTTGCTTGATTTCTTATTCTGACCATCCCCAAATTCCCCAGATTTGTCCTGACAATAATGTTAGTCACACATCTTTCCATGGAATTTGACCATCAGAAAGTTCTGTCTTTAAAAAACTCAAACCTCTCTTTTGTGGCATTTTAAAGCAGGGAGAAAAGCCTTAAAAGTTTAATTTCAACAATTCTTATTTCTTAATTTTGACCTGCAGGTATATTGCAGATTACTGTTCTTGTGGTAGCAATAAATTCAAACATCAAAACAAAATGCTGCAACTTTACTGAAACTGATACCTGGTATTCCTGACATAACCTAAAAAGGTATTGTGCTAGTGATTTAAAATTGTAAAGTTTTACTGTGCTTTGGAACAAGAAGAATCATTGGCACGGTACCACGATGTTCCCAAAGGCAATCATGCACATTAACCACAAACGCAGAAAAAAATTTCTCAAGAGCAATCTCTATATGTTCTCCTGACCGCAGAACACACAGAGGTAAAATATCATGCATTAGCCCTTCTAATAAACAGTTTCAAATTATTGAAAATACTGAAATGGAAATTTCAGATTCAAAATCCTGGATTTTGGGGAACTGCAGATGGAGAGCTGGGACCCAGCAGCTACTTTATGTTCAACAGACAGCGCTGACATTACGATGCAGTCATTTGATGTGACAGGGATCATATGCATTCCCAAAAGCAGTTCCTCGGGCTTACAGTCCTTGAGCAGTCATAAAAATAAGATGTCTCTTGAGACATTTCAAAGATAAGGCTGTAGAGAGAAGGGCCATGTGGTTTACAACACTCTTGGATAAATCCAAAATAACCCTCTCCTCCCATGAGGCACCAAGACCATTTGTAAAGTATCCGGTTCTCTTCATGAGAGCAGACAGGAGTGCTGTGCTAGGGGAGGAAAAAAGGAAGAAAGTGATTTGGAACTCTGCCACTTTTCCAGAAAAATGGCTTTTTTATGAAAATTCACTCTCAAGAGCATCTTTGTCATAAAATTTGGTTTTGGTGTTGGGTTTTTTAACACGTAGCCCTAACACATCCACCCCTACCCCACCAGCTTTTTCCCGCCAGGAGGATGGCTGCTCGGGGGGCTGCCCTGCGACATCCTTTCTCCGTCAGAAGGATCACAGACACTTTATTGAAGATTTACACAGCCTTGTCAGTTAGTGCCTTTAGGGCATCTGGTGTTTAGTCACACAATCATATGAAGGAGGCCTATTAGGCTTCATTTCTGCCAAGTTTGCTGCAATTAGTAGAGATGCTCCTGGTTTTTAACATCTGTGCAAAGCACGTCCTGGTGTGGCGTTTTCTGTCCTTCTTCCCTCCCTTTCCCACCTCCTCTCCTGGATGCCCTCCTCCTCCTCCTTTCTACCCTCCCGCAGCACTGAGACCCATAGAAGGTGTTTGCAAGAGCCGGCAGTGCCGGGCTGCCCCTCGAGAGCTCGGGCCGCTGGGGTGGCCATGCCATCTGGTCGCCCCCGGCATCGCCCTCCCGGCGTGGCTCCTTGCAGGGGCAGGGTGCGGCAGGCAGGGCTGAAGCTTTTGATCTGAGATCAGAGGTGGGGAAGGAAGCTTCACTTCAGTTCCCTTGCCAGCTGGGGTGGTTAATCTCTACCGGTACCTGCAGCAATCAAAATCAGCATTTACATGACACCGGTGGCTTACCTTGGAAGCACTCTGCCAGTGTGAGTGAAGCTTGTCCTGGCCTCGGGTCAGGGGACATTCCCGTCCCTGGAAGAGGAGTTCCTCACTGCCAAGGCGCAATGAGAAAGGCACCCTGCCCCTTTTTGGGGTGATGGCTCACTCCCCCAGCCTGATGGGCTGGATGGGTTTGCACCGACGATAACACTGTGGTGGGGGTCAGCACCCACCTGGCTGGGTCCTCACCACAAGCAAAGACTGCTCTAGCCGCACATGACTAAAAAAGTAGATTTAAAGTGGTCCCAAAGCAAACCTTTTCCATTTCCCCGCTCCTGTGTTGCACATAAAAGAAAAAACTTCAAGTCTTATTTCATCTGCTTTTTTTTGTTCTGGTTTGGTTTTTAAAATCCAAATATTAAGTCCTGGCTTCCTTATTTCTGCTGTAGGGTTCCTCAGAGGGCTGGGAAACGTGGGGAGCTGCAGCGTCGCAAGCATCAAACAGCAGAGCCCTGAGCAACAGGAATATATTTCATGTAAAATGCTGCTCATGTTAACATCTCTTCAGCACAAATGCCTGTAAGAACACTCAAGGGACAAACTCTTTGTGGAAATTTCAGTATTGCTGCCTCTTTCTCTGCAGGCAAGAAGGGATTCCTTTTCAAAATGGGAAGGGAAAGTGTGTGACATTCTGGATATTTCTAAAGGAGAAAAATACACAGATAGCATTTTGAATTAAGTATTTAAAATATTTACATTGTTTGGAATGTGGTATGCATGGCAAATTAGTAAATACATAGAGAATTATCCATCTATATAGAGAACCCTGTCTGTACGTTAAATATAGACGTGTCTATATAGACAGAGGGAGATGTGCAGCGATATAGAAAGAAATTCATTCCACAAGTGTTAGGGGGCAGTGTGACACATCATAGGACACGGGACTAGAAATCACAAAACCTGGGATTAAAGGCTGGCTCTGCCACCAAAGTTTGGTATCACTTTGGGGAAAGTTCTTCATTTCTCTATGTCTGTCTTTCTCCTTTCTTTGTCTGCTTAAACCGTATCTCTAAGGACTTAACAATTACCAGCTGTTGGTACAGAGCTTTTCATCAGGGAGATCTCTAGGTGCTGCTACCATAATCCCCAGTGGTTCAATCCAGTTCTCTTTTTGAGGACTGTCTGTAAATCTGGGAATGCAAACGAGAGAAGTACGTTCCCTGTAGATCTAACAGCTTCCAGATTGCAAGTCTAACAGCTTCAGTTCCCTCTAGTTTACAAAAGACTGTGCTTTGAAATGTCAAATTTCAGATTCATTTAAGCAAAAAAACCTATGCCTAGGTAGGATTTAGAAACGAGCAGCAAGTGTTTGCACCCTTATGGATCACAGGCCTTTCCATTCTGCACCTCCAAACTGAGTAAGTAAAAACTTTTTTAACAAGATCAAAATGAAGAGGTTCCCGTGTCAAAACAGAACTGTAAAGATGAGTGTGTTTTGCAGCAGAGAAACCCACAGTGCTGGCCAGCAGGCTGATTTAATTGAGGCTGGTTTAAAGAACTGAGCTTTTCATCACGACAGGAGTCTTTTTGCTCGTATATCTTGGGAGAACGATTCGGTAGGATTCAACACCAACTATTAGCTACTTAGTGTACTTGTTTAATTATCACTGTAGGGAAAGGGGGTAGGAGTGTAACTGTGCAGCAAGCTCTTGCCAAGGGAGCAGCAGGAACCCACCAGGGTCCCCTCATCGTCCCCACTTGCTCTGGGCCAGCAGATGAGCTCCAGCCTAGCTTTTTGGTGGAAGTGATAATTTTCACCAGCCTTCACTGGGTGTGAAAGGAGACAGTGCTCTCCCCATTCTTCCATAGCCATCCTCACAAGAACGAGCACCAGAGAAGTAGTCCTCCACCAAGAGGGCCAGACCTGTTACCTAAGCAGGAGCAAGGAAGCAGTACGGGGAGGAAGGAAGATATTGGTATGCACATACAAAAATTTAATACCCAGTAATGACACGCACATTGAAAGAATTTGCGAGCGTGCCTTATATGTGGGGATATAGCAGGTGATGGGGGATTTTTTAAAGAATTCTTTCTGAATGCAAGGGAACCAAAAATAATGGAGCATTTACGCAACTGCATGCTGCCTGGCTATTTTCCATTTCTTAAAGGCTTAGATATTTGAATTCTAGTGGTCTGGATTTTGTATTATAACTGTATTTTAGTTATATATATATATTTTAGTTACATATACATATATTTAGTTATATATATACTTAGTTATATATATTTTAGTTATATATATAAGTATACTATTAGTATTATAACTATATGAATTGTTTCAGGTATTTAAATTTTATGCTGTCAAAGACATTGAAGGTAGAGTGAAATGTGTTTGTGTGTGTGTGTATGTGTTTTTGATAGGGGGATCAAATGTTTGTTATGATTCAACCATGATGTTTGGTAGAGCACCATAGAGTGAAAAAATATACTACTGTCTATAGACTTGCAGTTCAGATCTAACAACAGACAATTTATTCTGTGTATTGATTGCTCCTCTGACAATTTTCTATGAGGAATCCATCTTTTCCATAAAACAAAGAAAAAAACTCCTAACAATATGTAACTTCAAAATAATGGTGTTGCATCCCTGAGTGAAGAACAGCATAGATCAGTTTTTCCAAGATACATGCAGGGATGCAAATCATTGTTTCTACTGGACAACTCTACTCTGCTTAAAATGTCATTTGCATTTGCTTTTTAGTTTGATTGAAACATCTTCATTTCTCTTGGAACATCTCTTAAAAGATTTTCATTCAGAGTAACTGTAATATCATCAAATGACAAAAGTAAAAAGGGAGACAGCATATGCCTGTATCTATGCACGCGTATCTATGCATATGTCTGTTTTGAAAGAGCTAAATTCAATGCCATAATGGGACAGGGAATTAGAGGTTAAGAAAACATATACCAAAGGGAAGAATACTACCTGATTTACTAATACAATATATATTCATTTTCTAAGGTCGTATCTGGTCCTTTATAAAGAGAGTGTACACACCTTATAGAATCATAGAATCATAGAATTGTTGAGGTTGGAAGGGACCTTTAAGATCATCGAGTCCAACCTTTAGCCTACCCTGACAAGAGCCACTTCTAAACCATGTCCCTAAGTGCCCCATCTACCCTTTTTTTAAACACCTCCAGGGATGGTGAATCCACCACCTCCCTGGGCAGCCTATTCCAATGTTTAATAACCCTTTCAGTGAAAAAATGTCTCCTAATATCTAATCTAAACCTCCCCTGACGTAACTTGAACCCGTTTCCACTTGTCCTATCACTTGTCACCAGGGAGAAGAGGTCAGCCCCCATCTCTCTACAACCTCCTTTCAGGTAGTTGTAGAGGGTGATAAGGTCTCCCCTCAGCCTCCTCTTCTCCAGGCTAAACAACCCCAGCTCCCTCAGTCGTTCTTCATAAGGTTTGTCCTCCAGGCCCCTCACCAGCTTTGTAGCCCTTCTCTGGACACGCTCCAACACCTCAATGTCCCTCTTGTACCGAGGGGCCCAAAACTGAACGCAGTACTCGAGGTGGGGCCTCACCAGTGCCGAGTACAGGGGGATGATCACTTCCCTAGTCCGGCTCACCACACTATTCCTGATACAGGCTAGGATGCTGTTGGCCTTCTTGGCCACCTGGGCACACTGCTGGCTCATATTCAGCCGGCTGTCAACCAACACTCCCAAGTCCTTTTCCGTCGAGCTGCTTTCAAGCCACTCTGCCCCAATCCTGTAGCGCTGCATGGGGTTGTTGTGTCCCAAGTGCAGGACCCGGCATTTGGCCTTGTTGAACCTCATACCATTGGTCTCAGCCCATCGGTCCAGCCTGTCCAGATCCCTCTGCAGAGCCAACCTACCCTCAAGCAGATCAACACGCCCGCCCAGCTTAGTGTCATCTGCGAACTTACTGAGGGTGCATTCGATCCCTTCATCCAGATCATTGATAAAGATATTAAAGAGAACCGGCCGCATCTTATAACTCACCCTATTATGGTACCTCCTCCTATAAAAAAAAAAAAAATCAACCAGACCACCACCCAAATCTCAGGCTAATTCAGAAGAGTCTACATCCACTTCTTAGGTTAAGTGCATTTTAAACATGGAAAGTAGGTCCTTCCTCTTTGCAGGGCTCGAACGGTCTCCCTCATCTGCCAGACTCCTGCCTCCACAGGCTGAGCAGCTCTTTCGCCCTGAGCACATCTATCGCCCTCTCGAGCTCTGCTGCTGCCCCCAAGCAGTTCCTGCACGTCTCAGCCAGGTGCTGCTGAGAGCAGCTGATCAGCCTGGAGAAGCTCTGGGGAGACCTTATATAGTGGCCTTCCAGTACCTAAAGGGGGCCTACAGGAAATATGGGGAGAGACTCTTTCTCGGGGAGTGTAGCAATAGGACAAGGGGTAACAGTTTTAAATAGAAAGAGGGTAGATTTAGGTTAGATATTAGGAAGGAATTCTTTACCCTGAGGGTGGTGAGACACTGGAACAGGTTGCCCAGAGAAGCTGTGGATGCCCCATCCCTGGAAGTGTTCAAGGCCAGGCTGGATGGGGCTTTGAGCAGCCTGGTCTAGTGGGAGGTGTCCCTGCCCATGGCAGGGGGGTTGGAACTAGGTGATCTTTAAGGTCCCTTCCAACCCGAACCATTCTATGATTCAATGATTCTATGAGATGGCAGCCCTTGACAGCACAAAGTCTAGTACATGAGATGGATTTAAACACCCAAGGAAGTGTCCATATTCCCATGGGAGCCAAGGAGCCCTGCAGCAGGGCATGTGGCAGCACGGGTGACAGGTCCAACGCACCCTGGACACCTGCACAGCTTCCCTTCCAGCTCAGGAGGGTGCCAAGCCCCAGACCAGCACCTCCTCTCCTCCGCCAAAGTCAGGGCGAGCTTCTCGGCAGCTGAGGAAAGAAGAGAGGAGCCAAATACCAGCATGGGAGACAGAGAGCAGACCGGTGCTTTGGAAGGTAGTGACAAGCTTTGGTGAAGAATTCAAACTTTTTTACAGAAGAAGAAACTCCCCCATACACTGCAGGAGCGCTCCTTCCAGGCTCGTTCCCTCGCCTGCGGGCAAACACGTACACTCTCATCCTCTCCCCTGCTGAAGCCCTGCTCAAAGGCACCTGCGAGGGCGAGACCTCTGCGGTGACTTTGAGCACACCAGCATATTGTGGCCGGTCTGTAGTGCACAGAAGGCTGGGCAGTAGGGGTTGGTCACTTGGCCACTAAAGCAAGATAAGACATTTTCACTGTCATCATCCAAATCAAATTTTGGGCTCTGTTTGTTAAGATGATCTCTGCTACCCCCTTTCTTGATTAGCCGCACAGCAGAGCTTGAGCTGAGAGAAAACAAGACAGCATGAGAGAGAGAAGAAAGTCCTCCTCTTGCTTTTCATCTGCCATTTCAATAACACTTGCTTCTCTGCCATCAGCAGTACCATGCTCGGCACAGACACAGATCCCCTGGTCTGCTCGGAACTACATAATTGCCTAATTCCACTATAGCCTGGGGCAGGGGGAAGAAGCTCCCACGGTCCTCTGACAGGGAAGGGACTGGCCGGTGCCAGAAGCCAGCACCAGCCTCGGGACATGGGTGGTCTGACCTAATAAGAAAGTTAAGCAGGAAGTGGAGGAAAGAACCTACCTAGTGGTATATAAAAAAAATAACAAACTTTCTTTCAGATTAACTTTTCTAGCCTGTGACGGTGTTTGTCGCAAGCACATCTCAGATGGAAAGACTCCAGGAGACGTGGTAAGCACATCTGTGACAAATACTCTGTCTGAAGGGCAGAACGGAACAATCTGCCATCAGAAAGAGCTCTGTTAGAGAAAAAGTGTGAGCAGAAGTGGTGAAATAGCTGGGAATAACTCAGTTCTGGGGGGAAAGGGTTGACAAGGGTCCCCCTCCACTTTTATATTTGAATGCAAAAGTTTGCAAGCAGGTTTTTATCTATTGGGCCCTCCACTCTTAATGCTGTTACCAGTCAAGCTCAGCTTGTAGGACCTGGTTAGAAAAAGGCCAGGGATGTCCCAGCTGTGGTAGCTGATTCCCCAAACTGAAGCTGACATAAGAACTGAGCATCCCCTGGACAGACCTCTGGTGGTGCATGGAGTATGGAAGACCTTCTGACATCATCTTTAACAGTGGTCTGTCCCAGGTAAGTTTCCCAGGTAAGTATTTCCTATGTCCACACTAAGGAATATTTTTAAAACTCCCCTTGTAACTCTTAAGCTCTCTACCATTCTTTTAGTTTGGGCAAATAGATAATTAGGCAAGAGATGTAGGGCACAGCGCAGTACCTGCCAACAGCACTATAAACACAGAGTACCAGTCTCTCACAGCTGATAAGCTGCTTTTGAGCCAACTATTTCAGAATTAGTGTCTTTGTACCACACAGGGTGAAAAAATACAGTGATAAAGTCCTTGCTCAGTGACAAAACAGATGTTGTTTTCAGTGTTTTCAGCTCTGTCCCTGAGTTCCCCCTGCAACTTTTCCACTGACCTCTAATACGACCTTGTGGAAGCTACTTCACCGCTCTGTGCCTCCGGTCCGCTCCCCATGCTCTGTGTTTGGACTGCAGGCTCCAGCAGGTAGCGAGGTGCTGAATGTATGTACCTGTTAGCACCCTTATGTGCTGGGGAGATGCTGGAGACACCCCACAGGACTGCTTTGGTGGGCATGGTTTAGTCTAATTTCTGTTCTCAGCGAACACCGTTAAAAACACTGGCATTTTAGACTTTTATAGGCTTAAAAATGGGTGAAGTTGAGTATCTACAAGTCTGAGCAACTATTTGCCTGTGCAAGAAGGAGGACTTAGGGAACTACGTGTCACAGCCTCACCTCAATCCTTGGGAAAGGATGACAAGAAAGTCATCAGAAGTAGTCAGCATAGCTTCACCAAGGGGAAGGCATGGTTAACCAACTTGACAAACTTCTATGATGAAATGACTGGCTTGGTATTCAAGGGGGGAGCAGTGGACATTGTCTGCCTAGACTTCAGTAAGGTATTTGACACTCTCACACATAAGATCCTCATAAACAAACTGAAAAAGTACGGCCTGGATGAGCAGGCAGTGAGGTGGATTGAAAAACTGTCCAAACAGCCTGGCCTGGAGGGTGGCAATCAGTCAAGGTGGAGGCCAGTAACTAGCAGTGTACCCAGGGGTCAATACTGGGTCCAGTCCTCTTCAGCATCTTCATTAATGATCTGGGTGATCAAGCGGAGTGTACCCTCAGCAAGTTTGCTGATGACACAGAACTGGGAAGAGTGACTGATAAGCCAGAGGGATCTTGATGGGCTGGAGCAATGGGCTGACAGGAACGTTACGAAGTGCAACAAGGAGAAGTGCAAAGTCCTGCGCCTAGGGAGGAACAACCTCATGCACTAGAACATGCTGGGGGCTGATCAGCTGGAAAACAGCTTGGCAGAAAAGGCCCAGGGGTCTCAGTGGACACTGAGTTGAACACGAGCCAGCAATGTGCCCTTGCAGCAAAGGTACATAATGGTATCCTGGGATGCATTAGACAAAGTTTTGCAAGCAGGTGGAGGGAAGTGGTCCTTCCCCTCTCCTCAGCACTGGACATATTGGAGAGAGTTCAGCAAAGGGCCACAATGCAAAGATGTTTAAGGAACTGGAGCATTTCTTCTGTGAGGAAAGCCGGAGAGAGCTGGGACTGTTCAGCCTGAAGATGAGAAGGCTCAGGGGGAATCTCAACAACATATATAAATCCCTGAAGGGAGGGTGCAAAGAAGACAGAGCCAGGCTTTTCTCAGAGATGCCCAGTGACAGGACCAGAGGTAATGGGCACAAACTGAAACACAGGAGGTTCTGCCTGAACAGCAGGAAACATTTATTCACTGTGGAGGTGACTGAGCCCTGGCATAGGTTGCCCAGAGAGGTTGTGGAGTTTCCATCCTTGGAGATATTCAAAAGCCATCTGGACACGGTCCTAGGCAGCAAGCTCTAGGTGGCCCTGCTTGAGCAAGATGGATTGCACCAGCTGACTTCCAGAGGTCCCTTCCAACCTCAACCATTCTGTGATTCTGTGGTTTGGCCTGCTGGTCAGGGGCTTCTCAAGACCACCTCAGGATTTCAAAGGCTTCAGTATTTGGTGTGTTCAAACATTGCATGTCATGCCTACCACTGGCTTCCAGCTGGGGGTGCCAATGTGACATATCATTTGCAGTAGACACTTCATCTATGGATAAAAATATTGTCATGTCATGTTTTGAGCTGCTCAGATCTCCCTTTTGTGGTTTGATATTATAGCTAATATGATCTATTGACTATCTGATCTGAGAGGGGCAGTTCAGCCTGGAGAGTTGGAGACAGAGGGGTCATAAGACTCAGCCATATTCAGTCATAACATCCTATAAAAGACCCAGCTCTGACCAATAGATCTGCTCTTCTGGAATGTCAAGTCACACACTGGGCTCAGTCTTTCTGACCCTGAAATAGGCAGAGCAGGGTAATACATCATGGCTCTTCCTAAATGTTACTGACCCATGACAATAAAAAAGATGTGCCTGGTATTGAAATGGGGATATCTGGCATTATTCTCTTCCTCTCTTACAGGAACATCACAATGATTAACACTGAGTTTTCAGTATCAGCCCCAGGAACGGGCTGAATAAATACCTCAATGAGGTGAATAGGCCACTTCACATGTCATGGAGCCATGGTCCCAGGCTGCCTGCAGACTCATATCTGCCTTGCATACCTTAGTTTATCAGTTTTGTGGTTTTCCTTCCCAGTCACAGCACCTGGAACCCCGTCTGTGTTGTTAAATGAAAACGGAGTTTCCAGAGACTAAGACAGTAGCTCGGGAGAGAGGCACAGCTACAGCAACTTGGCACATATAGGCTATTTCCAAAGTTGCTTCCAGTAATTTTGCAGCTGTTAATGCAGCACCTTGGGTTAGCCCAGGAAGTACGAGCAGCAATGCTAGTCCTCGGAAAAAAGTAACAAGAGGGATGAGCGATTTGCCAGCTCATATTTTCTTCATCCTAAATCACCTGTTTAAATTCATCAGAGCACTGGCAAGCAGTTTTCTGCATTCAAGTCATTCTACTGAAGGTCAGAAGAAATTGATACAGGACTCAAAATACTGAAATTTTAACTTTGCAGTCATTATTTTGACTGTCATTTTCCATATACCTACCCTGTTGAGGAAGACTCTTTATAAGCTTCTGCATCTTGTGTAGAGAAGAGATTAAACTATTTTGGTGGAAGAGGTTACAGAGATACATATAGGAGAAATCTGAATGGAGGGTCTGAATACCCTCCATTTAGGGGTGCTGGAAGAGACCACTGCTCCTCACCCACTCCCTAGCTGCTTATCAGCACTTCCAGACAAAAACTCCAACCCCCCTGACCTGCCAGCAGAGCTGGTCATCTGAGCCCTTTTTAACCCTTCTCAGTCATAATAACCTGGGATTGCTTAAACCATTGGGCTTTACAGTTCCAGAATTTTTTTGCCTGAAGCACGTGAGGGAAACAGCTCTCCTGGAAGAGAGGATAGCGAAAAGCAGCTGGAGGAGACCCATGATGAGTCACTTCTGGATGCAAATAGAGCTATTTGCTCGCCCTGTATCGGGTTTGACTCTGTCACCATGCAGGGAAGGCATCGGCTTCAAGGTGCATCTAAACAGTGATGAACAAGATTGAAAAAGTGATCCATCACAACTTCATCGGCGACTGGTGGGCCTTGGCTCACATACGAGCTTCACTTCTGGAGTATTACAGGCCTCATACCCAGCAAACTAAAAACACAATCTGAATCCAAATAACCACTAGTATCTGGGGAATCCTTTCCAACTGTTGTCTTCCAGGCCTACTTCTGCTATCACCAATAAACGGTGATAATAATTTAATTTAATAATAGTAATAAATTAACAAAGCAAAACACATACCACAGTGAAAACAGTAGACTTGTTGGATACAGGAAATTACGTTGAAGGAGCACTGCATATTTCATAAGACCGTTCTCCTCTCCTGTCACAGAATTACAGGTCTGCTGAGGCAGAAGGAACCTTTGGAGATCATTTAGTCCAACTATCTGCTCAAAGAGGGATCAACTACAGCAGGTTGCTCAGGGCTGTTCCAGTCAGGTTTTGAATATCTCCAAGGATGGAGACTCCACAGCTTCCCTGGATAAGTTGTTCCAGTGTTCAACCACCCTTCCAGTAAAAAAAAAATTCTCTTATGTTTAAATGGAATTTCCTGTATTTCAGTTTGTGCCCGTTCCCTCTCATCCTGACACTGGGCACCGCTGAGAAGAGCCTGGCTCTGTCTCCTTTGCACCATCCCTCAGGTATTTTCAGGCAATTTTAAGATCCCCTAAGTCTTCTCTGCTCTAGGCTGAACAGTCCCAGCTCGCTCAGCCTTTCCTCATAGTAGAGATGGTCAAAATCCTTTAATCATCTTCATGCCTCTTTTCTCGACTTGCTCCAGTATGACCATGGCTTTCCTGTACTAGGGAACCCAGTACTGGACTCCAGATGAGTCACCAGTTCTGAGCAGAGGGGAAGGATCACCTCCATTGATGTTCTGCCTAATGCAGCCCAGGAGGTTGTTGGTCTTCTTATCACAAGGACACTCTTCTGGCTCATGTCCAAGTTGGTGTTCAACAAGACTTCCAGGTCATTTTCTGCAAAGCTACTTTCCAGCTGGTCAGGCCCCAGCATGCACTGGTACACGGACTTGTTCCTCCTTAGCTGCAGGACTTGTCTTTTCCTGGTTTTGAACTTCATAAGAGTCTTGTCAGTCCATTTCTCCAGTCTGTTGAGGTAGCTCTGAATGGCACCACAACTATTTGGAGTGTCCACCATTCGTCCAAGTTCCGTATCATCTGCAAGCTTGCAGAAGGTGCACTCTATCCCAGCATCCAGATCATTAATGAAGATGTTAAACAGTACTGGTGCCAGTATCGATCCCTGGGTACACCACCAGTGACTGTCATCCAGCTGGACTTTGTGATGCTGATCACAACTCTTTCAGCTGAGCATTTCAGCCAATTTTCAGTCTACCACACTGACCATTTATCTAGCCTGTACTCTACCAGTATGTCAATTAAGATATTATAGGAGACAGCGTGGAAAGCCTCATTAAAGCCAAGACAAGAAATATCCACAGCTCTCATCTCATTCACCAAGCCAGGCATCTTATCACAGGGGGTTATCAGGTTGGTGAAACGTGACTTCTTCATAAATCCACACCAACTACTTGTAGTCACCTTATCCTTTGCATGTCTGGAATGTTTTCCAAGATTATTTGCTCCTTCACTTCCCCAGGGATGGAGATGAGGTGGGACTGTAGGGAGGACTGGCTTGTAGTTCCCTGGACCATCTTTCTTGTCCTTCTAGAACACAAGAGTGACATTTTCTTTCTTCCAAGCATCCAGCCGTCACCATGACCTTTCCAGGATAATTGAGAGTGGTCTTGCAATGACATGGGCCAGCTCCCTCAGCACTCATGGAAGAATCCCATCAAGTCCCTTGGATTTGTATATGTCTAACCTGCCTAAATGTTACCTAGCTTGATCCTCCTCCATCAAAGGTTAATCTCTGTTGCTCCAGATTTTCCAACTGGTCTCAGAGACCTGGGATTACTGAAAGCAAGTCTTACTAGCAAGGACTGACAAGAAGAAGGCATTGAGTGCCTGGCCTTTTCCTCAGCCCGTCTTTCCCCAACTCCTCTCCACACCTTCTCTAGGTAAGGACTGAAGGGGCAGAAACAGCAAAATGGTTTCAAAAAATGACAGGACACGTTCATGAAGAACAAATCACCAGGAACTAGCAATTACGGGGTGCTTCTCCCTCCCCATCCATCTCAGGACAGAAACGGGCCTCAAATTGTCAAAGACTCTTCTTGGGACACAGCATCATATGCACACACTTCCCAAGGCTTACTCTTTGTCCCATCAGTGATGGGGTTACTGGGTTATGTGGATCTGTACAGGCAGCCTTCTGTAAACTCGGATAAATGCAAATTTGCCACTGAGGCAGTGTGTGCCATTGCCCCTTCTGCTTTTTCAGTATCTCTCAAAGTCTTCTCCCTGATAATCTGCCTGGTGGAGGGAAAATCTGTATTACTCATCTTGAGTACCTACTGGTATCTATAGGACTGTCTTAAAATGGGAGTGCAGCAGTTGTTCATATACTTTAACCAGCACTATATAGACAACTTTCATACAGACAACACTGCAGCCATCACAGGGCAAAGCTTGGTGAGGTCTGCCAAACCTACCTAAGTAACTCTCTAACTGTTTTAATTAGGTGCAGAGCTGTATTGTTGTTTGCTAATTGTGATTAATCTTGCAGAATGAAGAGGCTGCTGGGGTAGACATTGTAGAAAGAGACAGTCATCAATGCTGAGCACTTACAGTGTAAGTATTAATGACGGAGAGGAAAAATGAAAATTTACCTTTGTTTTTTCTCAGACTGCAAACTGAATCTCGGACAGATTGCCTGACTTGTTTAAGACCACACCACAGGTCTGTGGCAGAGCTAGGACAAAATACAAATTTCCTAAATCCCATTCAAGTGCTGTAGTCACAGCACAGTGACAAAGTGTCCTCAGTTTTCAAAACTATTAATGATTTCCAACGCTGGATTCCTGGGAATCCAATATGAGACAGGTTGAAGAAGCCTGGTTTTTGGAAAACAAATTGCTTAGAGGTCTCGATTTGGACATCGGAAAACTGAGTCATATAAAATTAGTAGTTGCATTTAAAAATCTTGGACAAAGCTGTCTTTCTTCTAGAGTTGCAGAATATTTCCACTGTTTTGAGTGATTTTTTTTTCTTTTCCTTGTTTATCTTCTGGGGCCAACTTAAGAAAGATAAATGAGAAAAACTCTTTGGCTTCACGTATTCGGAGTGCTCTTACCATTAGTCTATTATCTATACTTGAATACTAAAACAATTGACCTTGTTTATCACCAAGTAGAACCTGAAGGCCACAATAAAAAAAAGGAACTACAGCATTCCTGACTATAATTTTTAGTTGCCATGGTGATACATTTGGACAGCAAATATACTTGTTGGCCCCTCTCCCTGGCAGCGTGGCACAGAGAGAACCACGCAGTCCTTATTCGGGGCATCATTCAGCAAATTTGGTGACTCTTTTTCTGGAGAAGGTTGAGAGGGCTGGACTGCACATGATGTGTGAGAAAGTGTCTATAAAATGGCTTGCTTAGGTTGTAGTCAAGGAGCTGAGACTGACTCAGTTCCAGAGCCTCCCCATGCCCGGTTCCTGTGCAACATCAGCTGGATGAGTTGCACCTCTCCGAGTTCCTGTTTGCAGAATGGAGAAAATGACGCTGCTCTCCCTCACTGGTGCCGCCCGTTTATTGGAGAGTGCACTGTCCCCTACTTTCTCTTTACGTGGGAACATTCACTCTGCTTTTGGTGCTAGCATCCATACTGTATGGCAAAGGATATTTTAATGTAACAGAATTGTTATTATCATAGAGCAATACTATAAGAGCAATATGAGACATTTCCCCATAAGAATCTTCAAAATATTCGAAGAAAAGTGAGCAGAGGGCACATGAAAATCTTCATTTTCATTGACCTGTGTGACTGAAACCAGCAACATACACTGTTAGCTTCTCATATGTGCACTCAGAGGATGCAGAACCAAAATAACAATATGGCTGGTATGACTATGGGCATAAAACAGGCAGGCAGGGATTCAGCTATTTATTTTCTAAGGGTTGTTCTGTAGCTTGCGCTTGAGCTAAGACTCTCAAAGGAGTCCTCAGTCCGTTGCCAGTGGGGCAGATTTCCAATTCTCTGCAGCCATCACACAAGAAAAGAAAGTCTTAAGGTAGAAAAACTGAATCAGAAACCAATTCGTGTCCGTGAGAGGCATAGATGGCAGCTGATCTGAGAGGTACAGCGAGGACTCTCTGCATGGGCTTCTTCTACAAAGGCCTCACAGATGGCCTTACCCTGAGCCACCCCTTTGCCTATGGACACACACACACCTCAGTCAGCTGTGCTGGCTGACAAAATTTAAACTCATCAGGTCTTTATGATTGCCACCTTCTCTCCCCAGCACGAAGGATCACGCGTGTTCTCTCATCCGCTCCACGTGCAGTGTGTGGGCAAGCTTTGGCCATCAGCAGAAGTCCCCATGGCAATCCAGCAGCAGCAGGGGAGGTGGCTGCGGTGGCAGCAGCTGCTCCTCTGCCACTTGTACATCTTCCTCAGGCCTCCCACCTGCAAACCACCTTCGGTCCCACTGGATTTGCGTAAGTGCCCTTCTAGACAGTGGTTGCAGGGAGCGCGGGTGAGCAGCACTCCAGCAGATCTGAGCGCGAGGAGGGGCATGAGGCAGCAATGGCAGGGTGCATTTGTCCCAGCTGCCTGCAGAGCATGTGATTGCAGCCAAAAACACCCGGGGAAGGTGTTTTGCCCAGCAACGTCTTCCACCAGCACAGCCATTCGTTCAGCGAACCTCTCTGCCGGCTGCCTTATGTTCCTCCAAACAGCCCAATTTCAACCCGTTGCCCTGCCTGCTGCCTAGTGCTGCTCACCTTGAGTAAAATCAGGCAGTGATTTAGTGATACTAAGTGCAGGCTGGGACAGATCCTCCTGTCCTTATTCACTGTGAATTGTGCTGTAGGCAGTTATAGTCCCAGGGAAATCAATGGGATAATGAATACTAATTAGTGGCAAGTCACAGTGGGAAATCTGGGAAAACATCTGTCCTTGCCCCAGGAGTGGGAGTTCCTCAGGTCCCTGCCATTGTCACAAAGTTCGGGGGCCCTCACGATCCTGCAGAAAGCAAGATTTTGAATATTTACAAGCAGCATAAAAATTGGCCCCAAAAATCACTTTCTCATCAGTTGCACTAAGCCCTAATTATAATGTAAATTGCAAAATTGGAAGGAATTCAGAGACGAGCAACAAATACGATTAAGGGGATTGGAGGATTGATTTATGAGAAAAGATTAAAAGACCTAAGAATTATGCAGTTTGACTAAACGATGACCGTGGGCCTGATCTTGCAAACTTTTCCCAGAGATGGCTCTCACATTAAAGAGGAAGCACAATTTAAAAATACCTACCATGTCCTCCAGTGAGAAATTCTGCAAATCAGTATTCCAAGCTAAGGCAGAGGGGAGCATTAGTTTTCATCTTGAAGCTAGCGAAAGCAAAAAATTCTAGTATCAAAGCCCAAAGAGTGTTTGCAATTTTTGGGGTTATACATGGAAAAAACCCTCAGAATTTATTCCCATCAGTAGAAATGTGGGGGTATGTAAATACTTGAGATCTGGAAATGACCAGTGTAACAGGAGTCATAGAAAAGTGATTCTTTTCACTTGAAAGACTGTTAAATGCCTTTATTTGTAACTTTCTAAAAGTAAAGAAGAAACCTTCAGGCTACCCCAAAAGTCAACAACCTGAACTGATGAATTGCACCTTGCATTGGTACTCCACAGCTCTGTAATGCTTTTGAGGATCTACTTAAGCTCTAGAAAACACTATAGAGATAAACAGATGTTACAGAACCAAGCATATGAAACAATTCAAATGACAGAATAAAGCAATAAAAAAACAGGAGATGCAGCACTGGGAAAAGAAGAGATGCAATATCAACTCTGAAACTGTCCTCTCGCTCCATGGCATGGCTGCCTCCTGGGGATCTGCTGCAGATGAGCCAGCCCGCTGCTCAGGACAGTCCTGGTCATGGTCTTTTTCCCTTACTGGCATTGGTACTTGGCAGGGGTCCCTTGAAAAGCAGACTTTGGGGCCTAAACTGGCAGAAAGTTACTCTTTATTTCTGGTAGAACTAATATTTATTTTTGATAGTTTATCTCTCCAGACCTCCTCATCGCAGGCTTGACCAAGTGTTGGTGCTGGCCCAGGGGGAATGGTGGTGGGACTACAGAGCTGACCTGGGTAAGGCAGAGGCACAGATTTTTCTGGAAGCAGCTAGCTGTTAGATTGCCAGCCACATGATGAAACTGCCCAAGTTACATAGTAAGTTCTCTAACGGTAGAACATAGACTTCTGGGACTGAAAGTATCCTCTTGACCATTGTGCCTAAAAGGTTTTTTCAGCACCTTTGAGACAACCAGTCTGTGAAGAGCCAAAAGTATCCATGTCTCTGCTCTACTCAGCTCTGTAGCATGGAAAAAACAAGGTGCAGCGTACCACTTACCAAAGCACGCTTTCATTACTGTTTTAAAAATCATGACAAAATGAAAGAAATAAGATTTGTCATAATTGACAAACAGTTTTTCCTGAAGAAAAACATGAGGTGGTATTTTTTCTAAAAGTCATACTTCTGAAAAAGCAACGTTCTTTTTGTTAAATTTTGGAAACATCAGAACTTTCAAGTTTTCATTTTTTCCCAATTAAAAATTAATGTCCTATTTTGTAAAATAAAAAGGTTTTAAAAGTGTCAGATGGATCGGAACCAAAACCAACACTGAATCAAAAAGTAACCAAATCAGAATCAAAACCAATACTTGGACTGATCAAAATGTAGTGTAATGGCTTATTCAGTAGTCAAAAAAAAATTAAGTTCTGTGGTTTGGCTCATTCTAAGCAAAATCCCACTCATTTTTTTTCCTGTCTGTCTATCTCCAAAATCCATCACTCATCAGGCTCTTGCCTTGGGTAGCTAATCTCCCTGTTGTGCCAGAGCATGACTTGGACAAAGAATCAATGCAAGACACAGTGGCTCTGCAAAATAGGGTGCAAGCAAATAATGTCTCTGATCTAGGCATAGTAAATGAAAAACCTCACAGTGCTGGTACCAAAACCAAATTTGGCCCAGAGAGATTTGTCTGTGTGAGTCTATGTTGCAATGGGGGCTGATGACAGAAAGGATGCTGACATGATGTGAGATGCTCAGGGGCATCCATCTGCTGCCCTAAGCGGCCACACCACTGTGCTCACACAACATACCGGAGAGATGCAGCATGTGAGAGACGGACACCGTTAAAAAACCAGAGCTGCCCACCTTGGGACCCACCTGTACCAGCTCTGGAGTAGGCAATTCCCTGTATTTCCAGGAATGCCCTTGATAAGTCAACAGATTCATATTTATGCCAGCCAGCAGAGCAGAAACAAATGCTCTGCCTTTTTCAATGGCCCTAGAGCAAAAAAGCCCTACTATCTTTTCCAGAAACCTCACAGCTGCTTGTCTGAAGCAGTTCACGACAGTGAAAGAAGCGGATAAATATGTCATGTAATGCTGCAATGTGATTTTTAAAGGCAGGCATGATTTCACTTAGGCAAGCAAGGGAAGGGTGAGTCAGCAGATGATTTCGTAAGAGGGTTCTGCAGCCTGCTCCGATGTGGTGGCTATGAGGGTGGCGAGCAAGACAGACTGGTTGGTGGGCTGGGTGGGTGCCAGGTTAGGTGACCCTAACCTCACATAGGACACAGCCAAGACTGTGAGTCTCCAAAGTCAACATGGAGAGAAGCAACAGATGAGGAAAACCGCTGAGGGAAGGAAGGCTCTTGTGAAAGGAGAAAGACCCCAAAAAGCCTTTGCAAGCCAGGGTAGGTCCCCCATGGTCTCCCTCCTCCCTCCCATGGATGGTCCATATTGTATCTTTCTGACTTCTGCAAAACTTCCTCTTGAGGAGGAAGAGGAGGAAGAAGAAAAGAGGGAGAAAAGGCTCTGGGAGACCTGGGAGCTGCTGCCCCCAGTTCCCAGCTCCACTTCCATACAAGCATGGGTTGAGGAGGGTCCCCCCCTTACCCGACGAAACAGGGGTGACTGCCGGCTGGTGCCATCATCTCCCCACCCACCACAGTGCATGGGTTGGAGCCAGCTGCTTCACAGCTCCACAGAAGCCATGACACAGCAGCTGTGTCCAAGGCCCCGGAAGTGTTGAGACAGCCTCTCTCCAGCCACGTGCAGGATTTCCACCCAGGAGCCTGGTGGAGATGCAGGGAATGGTGCTTCAACATGTGAAAAAAAAAAAAAGTAAAAAAGCAAGAAGCTCCTGTGGGGCCATCGAGGAGCAAGTTAACTCTACAGCACCCAAATGAGGGGAAGGTTGGTATCCTTCCCCTCCCTTTGTGCTCCTGGATACTGGGACTTCCTCCCTCTGCCCCCATGCTGCGTGAGGAGAAAGCAGGAAAAGCCAGGGCGAAGCCATCAGGGACTTCTGTTACAGGTACCAGCACAGCACTCCCCATTGCACGCAGGGAGATGATGAGTGGAAGGAGGAACTGAGAGGCTCAGCCTTTATAGACCACTGCCATCCGCATAGATATAGAACCCAAATGCGTTCTACCTCATGTCTGAACCAAACCTAAGCGATACTTGGGGAAACCTCAAGTTCTCATGAGCAAACAGAAAAACATCCTCTGTGTCAGAAAAGGAAGCAGTGAATAAGGGATAGTGAGCAAGGAAAAAACTGCAAGAAGCTTCAAGAAAATGCGGATTTGTTCACAAAATTTGGATTTTATCAAAAATCTTTTTTTTTATTGCAATCAAAGTTTTCAAGTAGATTTTGCCATGCGAACTCTAGTGGGCTCTGATGTCCTCGTCTGATATTGCTGTTCTACTTGATATTTGCTTTGGTTATTCCTGCACGGGTTCTCACTCACCATTAAATTCCCCCCCCCCCCTTTTTCTTTTTTTTTTTGCAAATTCCTTGCAAGAAATTCATAATCAGCTTCCCTGAAAAACTCAGTAGTTCAAGAGTGCCATCTTGAGGTTTACTATATTTAAGGACTAGCATGTTGATTGAACTACTAGTATTCAGGGAATAGTTAGTGAGCTCAAGCACCTAGAAAATAAGATATCATTTTAAAAAGGCATGAACATACATACAGAGGGGCGGTTCGTCTCTGCTGTGTATTACCTGCAGCTAAGGGATCTAGCTAACAGAAATGTCACTCCCGGTCAAGATTTTCAAAAGCAAATAATAATAATAATAATAGTGAATGCTCTGCTTTGGGGTTTTCTACTCAAAATGCCTTAGGAGATACTTGGTGTTCAGACTGTGCTCAATTCCAGACATCTGAAAATCAATGAACTTTCAAAGTATTTTAAGCCAGGCACTAAAAATGACTAATTATGATTATTATTTTTTTGTGTGTATGTCTATAAGATGCAGGTTTGCTTGTATTCTTAATTTAAGTTAAAAGTAATGTCAGAGACAAAATAAAAGTCTTTCATAAATATCTAAAATCAACATGGGGAGTATATTGCTTTTAGATATTCCTATGTTTTAAAATACAGGAGAGACTTTCACGCTTTGGGATATAAGTATAGGAGGTATTATGAAATAATTTTCCTTCTACAGCATTGTCAAGGCACTAGTAATTTATCACTGAAGGAAAGTAAATGAGTAAGTTGTTACAACAAATCATGCATAGGTTGAGAATTTACCATTGAAAGTGGGATGTTGCTTTTCATTCTTCCTGCTGCAACTGCCAGGTGGCTTTTGGCTTGGGAAAAGGATGTGTGCCAACATGTTCACAATAAAGTGCATTAAGGATGAGGCGCCCCAGGAAACTAGAGACCCTCAAAAATATGCATTGTTAGCACCGCAAACAACCTGTGTTTCCTTGTGATAGTTTTCATTTTGAAGCCCAGCAAAAAAGTAAACCTTTCTGAAATCATTGCCCATGATGTATATTCCCCAGTTAGCACCACTACGCGAATCGCACAAGTATGTTTCATTCTTTTTACAAGAGTTTTAGATTGTATTAGATGGGAAGTCCTAAAACTATGAATTTAGCTGAAGTCTAAATGAAAAGCCATCTCCCTCCAGCTATGTAACAGTCAGTTTAAAGGGAGAAGTCCTGTTTGTTTTCCAGTGCAGCAGCAGACTGCAGCAGAAGGTATTTTTATCCTAAGCATCTAGTACAGCAACGACACATCTCATGAAAGAAATCCAGTATCGGCTCTGATCATCTTTAAACTATCAGGGACTGAGTCATATCCCAGTCTGGAAGGAGGAGTGGGTAATAAACTAATTTCACAGCAAAGAAAACCATGAATTTGAGTTATTTTTCTTGCTTTGAAGTCCAAAATACCTTGCCAACAAATCGCGGCGGTGTGTCAGATCTTCCAAATGGGATGGGAGCAGCCCACCACAGCCTAAGGGCTGCGCTTACTGCACAGACCTGCCTCCTGCCTGATGACCAGGGCAGCGCCGGGATGACTCAAGCTGAAAGAAAGATATTTGCAGTGGTCCGACAGGGGCTGAATAGTGCAGCCACAGTCAAGGAGGCTGGAGCAAATGAGGTCCGTCTCCACAAAGAGAGGCCATTTCGAAGATCTAGATTGTGTTAAGCCTATTGCCTATTCACAGGGAATAATGCTGGCTTCTGAAAGTAGCTTGTGTTATTTCTTGAGGAGTAGTGTGAGCATGAACAAGGTGGCAGAGTCTGTCTCTGCATGAGTAAGAGGTCACTGAGACGGAGATGTGAGCTGGTCCACTTGGAAACTATTGCTTGGGTACGAGCCAGGTGTCTATTTTGGGTCCCTCCATAGGCAGGAGTTGCCTGCAGTCAAGCCAGACTCCTTTCCAGGACAGGCCAAAATGTTGCCCTGTCTCCTGGAAGGGCAAAAAGCAGGAACAGTGGAATAACTAAAAAGAAATTAAAATTAGTTGCCTCTTAGGTCTAGGGACGTTCAAATAATTTCAAGGTTGCTACTGTAATTCTTATGATCAATTCCCAGTGACAACTGAGAAGCCAATGAAAAGGTTCAAAAAGATTTGTGCAAAAATTAATTTCACAGTCTGATCAACTACTGAAAGGTTTTGAATGTGGAAGTTTCAAAACTTTTTTAGCCAAATGTTACATTTACAATGGCCAAAGAGGAATGAAATTTGTGTACATCTGAAAAAAAATGACATTCTATAGTTTGGCCTAATATGTTAATATCCTTCTGAATGTTTCATAAAATTTACATTAGTCACTGTATTACTAAGTTGTCTTTGAAGTTTTTTGTTTTAGAGTTACTGTCGTGTACCATAATATATCTTACATGTGCTGTAAAAGAATGGCATTGTGTCCTGTCATGCCCTTTCCTTGTATTCTAAACAAAGATTTTTGCCTGTGTTAATATAAAATCTGAATACTCTGGGAAATTGTAATTTTTTGAGCCTTAAAATTGCTATTGATATTTTCCTACCAGGCTTCTTGTTGCTTTGTCTTATTCTGTATTTTTATAAGATGCCCCAGATACTTGACATTCATGTTTTTGCCTTTCTGCAAACTTGATTTTTTATTATTACGACTCAAAAATAATTGGTGCTACCTTATAAAATAAATCATACATTTAAAATTTAAAACTTTTTCCTGCCAAAGTTAGTAAAATTTATTTTTTGAAGAGAAAAATGAATAAAAGAGAAAAAAGATTTGCATTACAGCTGTATTCAAAATAACAAAAACTGAGGAATGAGGTCCTTCACAAAATACAAAATAACTGGCAAGGACAAAAAGCAGAGAAAAAGAGGGTGCTGGGAGGAGTTCGGAGGGGGAGCTTCAACATTGTGTACTGGACAGAAATCCAAAACCAGATGGCAAAACTGCTGATCAGAACTTGAAAAAATGAGGCGTTTAACGCTGCTGCAGGGGAAAGCAGCTCTTTAAGTCCTAGGAGAAGAGTCCTTCTCTTGCTGTCGAGCCCCTGCATCCTGCTTGCCTGTGGGCCTTGTAGGGTGTCCCCTTCCTCACTGAAGGGTCCTCTCCAGCTTGATGCTCCCCAGCTCGGGTGAGGGCTCTCCTCAGCTGTGGGATAGAGGCAGGGTCTCAGCACTTGGGTCCTTTGTGGCATCTGCCATGTACCCAAAGCAATGTATGCAGGGACCAACTGCCGACCAAAGACTAGCTTACGACAGTGAGCTGGTTGGCTTTCCCAGCTTACATTCAAGAATGAGACTGAACCACACACATCAGGAGAAAATAATTTTATTGGAAGGAGGAGAGCGGCTCATCTGTCTTGAGTTAAGCCACCACTGTAGTGATTTGGAGTGGTAAATACAGGAACGTTCTCTGGATACAGCTGTGAGGTAAGAAAACCATAAGCTTTTCCACAAGATATTTCTGCAAGGGACACACAAATGATCTTTTAATTCCTGCATGTGCAAAAAATATTTCCAGGAGAATTTAAATAGCATCACTTGCTTGAGAGCAAAGGGCTGAAGTTTATGTAATGACAACAGAATTTAGAAATTAGCAAGTAATAGAAAAGGAAACTGCTGTTTAAAAACACTCTATCCACGCATTGAGAAATACACACTCAATACACCATCAGTGCTGCTACCAGCTAATGCTGGCTGCATATTCTGAATTGCTGGGTATAACTCTGTGATAAGCTCATGCACGTTATTTCTTTGCATTGAGCAAAGAAACCTTAGAGCAGGACCTACAACAAGCTAGTAAACATAAAAGAAGGATTGTCTTTGAATTAACTGGAAAAAAATAAATCCGTATAGAACCTGTATGTAATCTTTTTACCTCTATGCATTTTTTAAGCCAAGTTCACCTGCCAACAAGCTGAAGGCCTAGAGCTAGTGAAATCTGGAGCTGAATGTGAGAGAGGAGACCTAACCAACTTCATGAGCAACTGAGTGTAAAAGCTATTGCGAAGAGATCGTGCGAGTGTGTGTGCACATGCTTAGTTTTTCCATGTGAAAGGTGGTACATATAAATATACATATGGTCCATTGCAGCTGAAGGCATGATTGTTCTAGAGTCAATCCCAAAAGTATGTGCACAAATGTGAGCTTGCAAGTGTGTGCAGGGTATGAATTCCTCATGGTGTGAGGAGACACGATGAGAGTTATGTTCACCCACACCACTCACCAGCCAAGCCGGCGCTACCCATAGTACAAAGCCAGCAGTATCAATTCAACCCAGATGAAACTAAAAAGCCTAACTGTAAAGTTGCCAATATATAAAGAAAAAAAAATCATATCAAATGCGTGTTTCTGTGTGCAACATCAGCTGCCTTGAGGGGATCCAGGGTTTCTAAGTAAAACCAACCGTGCTAAAGCTATCCAGCCACACCTCTTGTAGCAAGGCTGATGCCTTCACTAGCGGGGCGCTTTGTACCAAACAATACTGCAACTGATGAATATGGTGATGGGGGCAACAGCCATGGACTAGGGGGCAGAAGGGATAAAAATATATATGCAGAGAGCTGGACACACCATTTTCCTTTGCTTACTTTTGATCTTACTGCCTGGTAAGATGTTAATGTTACCTGTTAAAAACTTGAAGATCCAGATGGGAGCAAGGCTGTAACCAAGACGTCTGTGGCTGCCAGTATTCCTAAAGCCGAGCCATTTAGGCTTGTTCAGAAACAGTTTTGACTGTGTTAAAACAATGGGAGCTAGAGGAATTTTGCTCCCATCGTTGCTACCGTCAGTGGGACTGATAGTAATTGTAGGAAATTAGTGAAAAAAAGCAGCTGCAAACATAGGCACAGCCTCAAGCTATCAAAGTGACTTCTGAGCATTATATTTCTCTGGAGAGGAATGCCCAGTCTCCCAGGAAACCAAGTTTGGCTACATCCTCCTCTTGCCTTTCATGTAATGTGTCAATACTTATTTATAATTGTATTTTCTTCATGTAGAGTCAGAATACGCGTTAACCCCTGATTATAGTTTTTTCTTTTTAAAGTCCATGGAAACACAAGTTTCAGTTTCCCCCCTGTTTCTGATTTATGATTAAGATATATCTCCTCTGTGATGGCTCATATGCTGTCACTTTTGAACAGAAGAGCACTAGGGAACTTCCAGCTTTGAAATTAATTACAGGAATAAAGCCTTCTTTGCATATTTTCTAATTATCCCTTTCTTTGTTAATGCCAAATAATGCCTTTAGCATCTTCCTGGAAAAAGTCTCATTGACCCTGCTCTGTGATTATGGTGCTTTTATCTCCCATCTGTGCTGTGAAAGCTACAGGCCTTTCATTTCCAATGCAAAAACCTCCAGAATTAAAACCATTAGTACAGACAATAAAAATATTAAAAAGCTGTACAGGTACATGATGCAAGCCACACACAAATCAGCCTTATCCTCTCCTGGATGAAGGAGGGGGAAAAAAGGTGACATGATTTTTATTCTGTGACTGTCCCTATGACTTCAGCTCATGAGCGAATTAAACTTTAAATTAACCTAAACATTCTGCAGACACTGAGACAATTCGCAAGCACCAAGAGTCCATGGGCGAGATGTCTGGAGGAAGGTTGAATCCCAGTCAAGGCTGAGCTTTGGATCAGAGCAATCACGCTGCCTTTCTGGTCACATTTGCTCTTTGCTAATACTTGCCTCAGTTGCAGAGGGGGCTCTCACGGGTCAAGGTGTCATGCATGTCTGCTCTGACTTGCTCCAGAAACACTTGCATCAAGAGGTAGGGGAGCAAGGAGGGTCTTGGAGGGGAAAGAGCTTGGCCCAAGATGGGTGACAACTTGTGACCAGAGTCTGGAAGAAAGGCTGGTTACCCGACCACCCGGACCAGCCCGGGAGCACCCTCGGACACCAGCCCCAGCTGGTAGCAGAGGGCAAACGCAGCTCAGCCTTCGGGCTCAACTTGTCCCCGCAGCAACCCCACGCGTCCTGCCTGTCCGCTTCTCCCCATCCAGCACGGGGTACCAGCAGGGATGCATGTGATTGTGCTTTTACACATAAGTCAATCACCACCCAGCATCGTCAGGTGCCTCTGGGAAGAGGTTTTCAGGTACAGTGACTTCTGGCCAGAGCCAAAAGGTGGAGGGAGTTTCCCAACATGGTGGCACCCTGCACCCAGGGCAAGCGCCTGGCAGCTGCTGCTGCTCCACTTCACTGATGAGATACTCCCTCCTGATGGTCCGGGAGCAGTCACTTTACAGGAAAAGCAGAAGATAGCCTGTATCCACTATGGATGTTTCCATCCCTCCTGCCACACTGTGCCCACCCCCTGTGGCATCCTGGAGATGGCAGTGGGGCAGGGGCAGCCGCATGGCCAGGCGGGCTGGCAGAGCAGGATGCCCAGGACAGGGTGGTCAGTACGCTCCAGATTGCCTAGTGAAGCAAGGATGATCTGCCAATGTTATGAAATTCACAGAAAAGTGCAGGCATGTAATTTTTGCCGCAAGGTCCTCATGTCAGACCTTGCTGTTAATTTTTTTTTTTTTTTTTTTTTTCCTTGGATTTGGCTCCACAACTTGCTGTTCTTGTAGTTTGTTCTCATGATCCCTTGAGTCATGCTATGGTGCTATGAGCTGTTTGCAGAAAAGTTGGCAAATAGCTCCTATTTCACTCCCTGTGTGATTTAACCATTGCAAGTCGTGGGGGTTAGTGACCTGAAGGCCTGGAAGCACTGGTGCAAGCCTGAAGGATGATGAACTGTTGTGTAACGAAGAGTCAAAAAGGTACATTGAACGTTTAATTGCAAACACCTGGGGGGCAGTGGCAGTCTCAACTCCCCACCCCACCTTAAAATGTATGAATTGGCTTTCCATTGCTTCCCTGATATTTTTTTCCATTCCAGCAGAGACTAAAGCTTTTCCAGAGGAAATATTAGTGAAATGCCATGGAGGATTATAGGTAACACAGCGCTGGGTTTCCGCCTTCAAGCAGGACCCCAACAGCTCAAAACCAGCTTCGAAGCAATCACGTCACAGCAGCAACAGCAGCAATAAACATCTGATAAAGCAACCAGAGCAAGTTCCTTCAATTTTAAGACATTGTTTGCAGTGGAAAAAGAAAATGAAGAAAAGAAAAAAGATCTCCCATGTTTTAAACGGTTCCTTATGCAAAAAATTCTACCTTTTTTTGGCAATTTCTTGAAGGTCTTGATGTTTCTTGGGGTTTCTTCAAAGAAGATCAACAGAAAGCAGTCAGAAAATGAGTGCATTGCTTATAATACCTAAAATGAACAACTGTGAGGCCCCAGTCCAGGCCTGATCCACTTCTTTAAAATTAGGTTGGCCCACACTCTTCATTTATTTACTCCCTCAGTAGCCCAAGGGAATATACTTAGTGTGTGAAGTGAAGCACGTGCCCTTGCAAGAGCAGATTTTATGTCATTAAAAGGAAAAATGTAATACTGCAAATGAAGAAATGTCGGATCAGAATTGCATTTACTTCCCCACAAGTGCCAGCCAAGATTTTTTCTTTTTAAACGTATACCTACACTTTTGGCTTCCAGAGACATGCTGCTACCAAAAAAGGGCCCACAAGTGACCTGTGATATGATCCATTGTCTTAGGGTGTGTTTGCAGCCTATTAAAGAAGTGCCTGAGGAGGACGTAAGCAAAAGGGTTGTGGGGGAAGAAAGAGGTGGGGGATATCTGGGAACAATCCCAATTTCCGAGCAACTCAAAGAAGAATGGGGCCAAGGATGGGACTCTCATCTCTGTCCTCACACAACTTCCCGCCAAGAAATACTCTTCCCTACAGACAGTTCCACCACAGCTAAGGATCAAAAGCCAACCTCCACACTTGAAATAACTTTCTATTAAAGTTGGGTTTAATAAAGTGAGCTTTGGATGAAATTTCGGTTCTTGAAATTACAGCAGAATTTCTTTGGTTGGATTCTGTTCATATTTCCCTGTTTCCACATCCACATTTTGCTATAAGCAATAGGTTCTGGTCAACTTCTTTTATCTTGGTGAAATTTTGCCTTCCCGGATTAGGAAAAAAAAAGAAAGTGGGATGTTTGTTGTAAAACACTGCTAGGAATTCCCCCAGCTAATCCTCCTTTGCTTCTTTCTCGAAACTTTGAGACACAAAGTATTGCTTTTGGAAGGGGGAAGTAGCTCTGAGAAAAGCGCGGCTCTTTGTGAACTCTTGGAGGCAAAGACAGCCTAAGGAAGCAGTTGCACAGTTGCATTGCAAGGAGCTGTTAGTCACTTTGGCCTCCTAGAGACTACTGTGACGATCCAAGCCAAGAGAAAAATGTATTTTATTTACAACATGAAGGAAAGTTACAAAATGTTTCTAAAAATCAGTAGCTGCCCCGTGAATTCACTCTCTACAGAGTTCAACAAGCAGTCAGCCGTTGAAAGAGTCTCTGAAAGTTTTCACTCCGTTGCTGGCTGCCTCCCCTCACTAGCTATCTTCCCAACCGAGGTTAAATAAGGACAAGCCTTTAAAACTCTAGTATTTTAAAACAAGTTACCTTATTTTTTGCTGATTTGGCATCTATTTCCATGGAAACAGAAGCAAGAACTAGAAGCCAGCAGCTGAAGTTGGCTACACCACTGTTCTTGGCTTGTTCTACTTCCATTTCCATGGAAACTGATGTAAGATCAGTGCAAACAAGGCAAAGTTTGCTTCTTTTTTTTTTTTTTTTTTAAATTAACCCTTTCTTGATTTTCCACTTCTAGATTTGTTTGGTGCCAGAACTGCAGATACAAAGTCACTGGAAATGCAGGGAAGAGCAGCCCACATATCTTCATGAATCTGTGCATGCGTGTGTGCATGCACTTGTGTGTACACTCCATTTTCTAACACAGATCTTCAAAGTAGTCACCGATTTACTTTAAGGATACTAAAAATCACAAGAAAATAACTAACTCACGGGAGAGTTAAGGAAGAGTGGGAAAGAGCAGCCAGTTACTTCCCTGCGTTGACAGGACACCTTTCTGCCACAGGTTTGTAGTCTCCGGGACGGTATCCGCGATGGAGGAGTGCACTGAGTCTTGGAGCTGCCTGGCCATGCCTCTCCCAAAGGTATCCCACCTGCAAGGAGCTCCACGAGACTTTGCTCTGCAACCAGTGCTGGTCCCCAGGGCATCCTGGCTAGCATAAAGGCTGCTGTGTCACGCGGGTGTTTCACAGGGAAAATGGCACCTGGGCAAGCAGAGGTGGTAGATGCAAAAGCAGCAGTGGAAGAAAGAAGTACATGACACAAGGGAAGCTGACGTGCAGGATTGTCCCACATGGTTAAAGACCAAAGTAATAAACTGGCAATGGAGCAAAGCAACTTGGTGAGAAGAAATGGCACCTCCTTGCTAATTGCTTTCTAGGAGTTTTCTAGAGCGTTTCTCCTCTGAAGCCATGTATGGTCCCCGTTTTGACTATAAAACCATTGAAACTCAGATTTTAACTTCTTTTTTTTTTTTTAATCCTAATGTGGCAATGTGCTGGAGCACGTGTCACAGAATCATAGAATCATAGAATCTTCATGGCTGGAAAGGACCTTTGAGATCATCGAGTCCAACCAAACAACCTACAATCTCTGCCACTAGAGCATTCCCTGAAGTGCCACATCTAGACGTTTCTTAAATACCTCTAGGGATGGTGACTCAGATGGTGTCGCAAGCCTTCAAAGGTGCCTGGTAACATATGCAATGTAGTGTGCAGCCAAAGCATTACAGACTGTGTTGCAGAGTTTGTAGAGGCTGGAGCTGACCACTGCTCATGGATCATGAGCTATTCAGTTTTTCTTTGATTTCATGACTGAACTTGATCCAAGATTAAGTCACGTTTAGGGAATTGATTCACTTACCCTGCTTCATTAACAGGGATTTTGGTGCCTATCCTAGAAAATCTGGATCCAGGCATGTAAACCCCACTGTAATAAAGCATTGAATCACGTACCTCAGTCTTCCACAAGCCCAAACAAATATAATTTATGTATATGCTCTACTTCTCCTCATTGTTGGACCCCAGACACCAATGCTTACATGTAGAAAAGGTTTTCCAGATAGTAACAGTCTGCTTATACCTGGGGGGCTTTGGAGGAGTCTCCCTCACTCAGTTGCTCTTTCTTATGAAATGCAAGGAGGAAGCTGGTGGGAGAAAATGGG